>NW_016806087.1:3267079-3375268 GCF_001698545.2 Rhinopithecus bieti
GGCCGCCCGCCTGCCAGGGAGGGGCCGCGCGGACAGGCGAGCGCCGCGTGCCGGGGAGTGGAGGCTGCTCAGGGCCCGGCAGCCGGGATGCAGAGGCGCCGCCCGAGCCCGGGGCGCCAGGGGTCGGGGCACACCGGGAGAGGCCCGACGCGGGGCCGAAGGAAGGGTGGTCTTTTCCGCAGAGTTGCCGCTGGAGGACCGAAAGTTTTTGCAGGCAACCCTTGCTTCCAGCTTGTCCCTCTCTCCCCGGCTCCCTGTCGCCCACCGCGAGGCGCCCCCGCGGTAGTCCCGACGGCTTGGTGGGGAGGAGGCGTGAGGGGTTGCGACCCCCACCACCACCCGAGCCAGGGAAGGGACCCTGGTGACCTCTCCTCCCAGCCTTCACCCCCGTCACCCCTTTTTTCTCTTTCCTGGAGGACTTTGGACCGTGGAGATTCTGCAGTTGTTGCTCTGGGAGCAGAAACCAGTGGGTAGATGTGGTTCTGAAACGCAGGTGAGTTTGTGGCGCGAGGAGGACTTTCCCATCTCAGGCTGCGGGGCGTGCAAAACTCAAAACTCAGGACCCCGGACCCCCGGGTTCCCCGCGCGGTTCGTATCTCCCGCTCTCAGAGAACCACTGCATGGACTTTGCTCCAGGGTCAGCAGAGCGGGAGGGCGAATTCACGGCTCTTGGAAGACGATGCTAACGGGCCTAGTTCCTGAGCCATTTCCACAGCTCCCTGCCGTGAGACGAGGGTGGCCCGGGTTTGCGCAGGCAACCTTTGGCCAGCAATCTGATTCCTGGGAGAATCCACTTCAGGCTTAACTGCTCTAGCCAACTAGAAAGGGAGCGCTAGATTTCCTCTTGATTTTGGACGTTGGGTGCTTTAGTTGAGATTTTCACCCTTTAAAGAAGGCTTTAAAAAGTCCTCTGTTACTTCTTTTTAACAAAGCCTTTGTTTACTAGAATTATCTAAACTATATGGACACCGCCCTCACCCCACAATCGACATATTTTTTTCTCTCTCTCTTTTCCCAGCACCCTTTTAGCTCTCACCACTGCTGTTTCCCAAGTTGTCACAGCTGAAGCGCACTGATTTGAAGTTGCTTTGTACGGACTGAGTTCTGCCCTGGATGAGCCATCTAATAATGTCCCTGAGCTTGGCATCCTGTATTTCTAAGCCAGTGTTAAGATGGGCGAGGAAGGAGGAGATGCCGATTTGCCTTTAGTTGTGATGTTTGTGTGAGTCGGCTCGTTTGTTTCAGACTCAGATAACTGCACTTGCCTTTGCTTTCTTTGGAAGGGCTCCTACATAGCTAAGGTGTCGCTTGGTGAAGAATTCCCATTTTAAGAATTGGTGATGTTAACAAATATTTATTACTTATTGACCTATTGTTATATGCTAGACCCTGGGCTTGACATTTCCTTCCTTCCTTCCTTCCTTCCTTCCTTCCTTCCTTCCTTCCTTCCATCCATCCATCCATCGTTAAGTCAACCAATATTGCCTGTTATGGAACAGCTGCCTTCAGGAGGGAAAGATGAGTGAGACCTATCCTCACCCTCACAGAGAAGCAGTCTGGTGGTCTCTGGAAGAAGGAAATTGTGAAACTTACCGACTCCTTGGGAAAACAGGACAGGTACATAGGGACTGGCCTGTGCAGTGGGTGGGGTGGTCTCTCAGAGCTGTGCCAGTTTATAGGAGGAACTGAAATCTAGTTGGGAGTGAACAGAAACTCCCAACTTCTCTGTGTGACAGAGAAGATGGGATCTGCTCTGCATCTTGGAAATTGCCGAAGATTAGTAATGGTAAAGTGAAGACTGGTCTTGCAGAGGGAGGGGGAATGATGACATTAGCAGAGGCTTCAAGTTGAGTATAAACATGGTGTGTTTGGGTGTTGAGCATGGTTTGCCTGGGATGGAGAATTGTTACTGGGGTTTGGGGGTGATGCATTTGGATACCCAGGCCTGGATCAAATTATGGAAGGCACCAAACGGCAGTCTAAAGAATCTGGATTTTGTTTGACAATGGGGAGCTACTGAAGGGCTTTCTGTACCATAAAGATAAGTTAAAAGTGTGACTTAGAAAGATTGGAGTACAGAGCCTGGTTAGAAAAGTAGTGCTGCAATATTCATGGTGTGAAGAGATGAAAGCCTGAACTATGGTGGTGCTATGCAGGTAGAGGAGACAGATGTGAGACTGTGAAGAGAGCACCTGATTGGTGGGTTGGACTAGATTTAGGGGTGGGGAGAGAGAATGCAAGCGCTCTGAGGCATGAATAATTAGATGCTGGAACATTTTCCCTTTCCCTTCTGCTTCCCTATTTTCCCTCTATTTATTATCTATTTTGGTGTTTATTCCCATGTTGTTGTGCATGCAAGGAAGGTGTGGGCAGCTGCTAATGTGGCCTCAAAAGTCTGTACCTCCTGGTGTTCATGCCCTTATGTAATCCTCTTTTCTTTAGTGTGGGCTAGACTTAGTCACTTGCTTATAACAAATAGAATATAGCAAAAGTGGTGGGATGTCATTTCTGAGGTTAGGGTACAAAATGGCTGTCACTTCTGTTACTCTCACTCTCTCTTGCATGCCCTGGCTTGCTCTAAGGGAAGTCTACTTCCATGTTGTAAGCTCCCCTATGGAGAGGCCTGTGTGGCAGGTAACTGAAGGAGGCCTCTGGTCATTAGCCAGTGGGGAACTGAGGCCCTCAGTACAACAGCCAGTGAGGAGCTTAATCCTGCTATTAGCCATGTGAGTGGACCACTTGCTGAGAGTCAGTGACTTGAGTTTCCGGAATGCTGTCTCCTCTTCTGGGAGCCACTATAAACCACTCAAAAAAATCAAAGGTGGCTTGTCATCAGAAGTCAGGGCACCTCAGTTATAGTGAAGCAAATCAATAGTTCCATATTTTAACATGAGCTTACTTTCCCAGTGGAGTCTCTCAAATGGAGATTACTACACAGGACCTTGAAGAGGGTCTGACAGCCCAAATATTATTTCCTTCTATTTGGGATGATTTTACTCTACAGCATAGTAAATTGTGGGCTAGGATCTAAAAGTGATTTAGCATCTCTACAAAAGAAGACTTTCTATGCATTGCCACGTTTAATTGGTAACAGAATACATCTACATTGTTCTAGTTAGTTATGGAGTATAATTGTGGAGTTGCTTTACTCTAAGCCTTCCCCAGTCTCTCCATTGACTTGTTGAAACTATAACCCACCTATGACTGTGTTGGATAACATGACTGTCAATCAAATTGCATAACTGAGAGGCAGAGAATAAAGATAGCATTGCTTATCAAACTACTAGACATTTACACTTGACTTTGGATGAAAATTGAGGTCAATTGGAAGTAATGTTCAGGTTTACATGCTGTATATGTATTATATACATATCAATACTCATATATCAACTATATATGGTGGTCAATTTATTACAGAATTGAATTCCTTTTGGTAGTAAATAATTACAAATACTGTTAGAGGCAACAAGAATCTGATACATCCTTAATAAGGATAAAGTGACCTGTAAAACAGTAATTTAAAGCATATTAGTATAATGTCTATGTGATAAAACTATCTAGCAAAGGCAAAACACCCTCTTCCCCTCATGATTAATGTTTAGGGAGATAAAAGGGATGTAAATATTTTTATTGTTTTATTATCTTTCTTAGGAAAATGACAGTGTGGTTGGTTTAATTAAAAAGGAGAGTCTCCCGTAGACGAAATAAAGAAATCTGTTCTATGGAGATGACAATGGAAAATACCTATTTAATTTGAATAACACCTGGTTCTGTAGAAATGTGCATCTAATATGTATCCTGCATTCACTTAGTCTGATTCATGTGCTGTTTCACCACATTATTGAAAAGAAGAGAAGAGGGAATATTAGCTCTCTCGTTTGAGGATATTAAACTCCTGCTGGGGTTGAGGCACCGTGTGAGCACCCTACTTCCTACCTAGTGTGTTGGGAGTTACCTGGAGGCAATGAGGAGAAAATGACATGTTCCATTAGAATGAGGCATCCCCAGAATTGTTTGATGTTCTTTGCCTTAATTGAATCCATCTATCGCATCTGCCACTCTTCTCTCTAAATTTATTTCCCTAACCCACTCTCCCTGAGAATTATAGTTTGGGGGAAATTTGTTACCTACGTTGTTACCTTTTATAAAAGCTCTCAGCATCTGGAGGGCAGGTGTGCCTTCTACTCTGCCTTGCTAGACAACTTTACCTGCCTCTTTCCTGCCCCTTACAGGCTGCTGGATTAAAAACAGGACTGGATAAAAGGCCCCCAGTAGCAACAGGAGTGGGAACGAAAATAGAAATTCCAGGCTTTTACTTATTGGTTTCAATATAGATCCCTAGCCATGTGCCAGGCCTGGCTAACCATGGACTCTATTAATAAATATAACTACACAAATATTTGCATTCTGACTGGGGCAGAACAGCCAGCACGGGAGTGTGTTATCTTGAGGGAAAGCTGGTCTTAAAACTCTTAACTGATTCACCTGTGACTTTGGTCAGTCAGTGCTCCCTGGAACTGCTCTGGTGCTGAAGGTTGAGGTCATCTCTGTTCCCCAGAATGTGGCAGATCCAGCCCCACTCCTGACGACTATCCTTTTGCAAGGGTGAGACAGGAGAGATGATAACTTCTCTTTAGGATTCTTGTAGAAATCACTTTTGGCCCTTAACCTACATATAAAGAAAGTTAACATTAATGCACACATATTATTTTGAGCAAAGCCCATCCATATCTCCAAACCTACCATTTGCTATGGTGTGGGAGACAGTACAGGGTGGAGGCCAGAGCATAGGCTTGAGATGGGCAGGTGTGAATTAGAATTGCCCTTTAGTCATTTGCTTGAGAACCTGCCTTGATCCATCTGAACTTCAGGCTCCTCATCTCTGAAATGGGTAGTAAAGCTCTTCTCTTGGGATTGTTATGAGGATTGAGATTCTGAGTACTGAGCCCCAGGCATAGGGCTTGGCACACAGTGGACAGTGGTTCAATGTTCACTGTGATTATTACTTCAGTTTCAGTGCATCATTTAGATAGCTGCCAGTCAGAGACAGGCTGACAGTCACCTAGGAGTAGCTCCTCTGTTTGCTTCTGAGACATCCTTCTGCTTAGAAAGGAAACTAAAGCGCTTCTCTCCTTTACATGAGCTGCTGGCCTGCATCAGTTATGTGGAGGCCTCTGTCTGAAACCTCTGCCCAAAACCTCCTCTTGACATATACATCATGGTAATACATAAATATACCTTTCTTCAGGAAAGGTTCTGAAAGACCATTTGCTATGCAGAGGAACTGCAAAATCCAGTTTGGTTGCAGACAAAACTGCCTTTGCATGATGAGGTAGACAGTTGTCTTAAAACTAAGCAGAGTATGATTTCTGCTTGTTATTGTTTTCTTTGAAAAATGTGTTTCTTACGTAAAAGAAACTTGACAGTGAATTTTGAAAATCATGTGATATGGTTTGGCTGTGTCCCCACCCAAATCTTAACTTGAATTGTATCTCCCAGAATTTCCACGTGTTGTGGGAGGGACCCAGGAGGAGGTAATTGAATCATGGGGGCTGGTCTTTCCCATGCTGTTCTTGTGATAGTAAGTCAGTCTTACGAGATCTGATGGGTTTATCAGAGGTTTCCACTTTTGCTTCTTCCTCATTTTTCTCTTGCCACTGCCATGTAAGAAGTGCCTTTTGCCTCCCGCTATGATTCTAAGACCTCCCCAACCATGTAGAACTGTAAGTCCAATTAAACCTCTTTTTTTTTGGAGACGGAGTCTTGCTCTGTTACCCAGGCTGGAGTGCAATGGCATGATCTTGGCTCACTGCACTCTCCGCCTCCCAGGTTCAAGCAATTCTCCTGCCTCAGCCTCCCAAGTAGCTGGGATTACAGGCATCTGCCTCCACACCTGGGTAATTTTTCTATATTTAGTAGAGATGGGGTTTCACCATGTTGGCCAGGCTGGTGACCTCAGGTGATCTATCTGCCTCAGCCTCCCAAAGTGCTGGTGTTACAGGCATGAGCCACCGTGCCCAGCCTAAGCCTCTTTTTGTTCCCAGTTTTGGGCATATCTTTATCAGCAGTGTGAAAACAAATGAATACATTATGAATAAGCATGTTCTCCTTGTGAGACAGAATAGTGAAACGATAGAGATAAGGGAGAAATAACCCCTTCAAATGTGGTCACTCCTGTACCCCCAGGTCTGAAGGCATTTTTCATACCATTTTCTAGACATTTACCTACTGTATATGTCTGTCTTTACAGGTATAGATGATATTGCTGTGTGTGTTGTCTTTTTTTTTTCTTTTTAATGTGAATAGTGTCACTTTACGGACATTTTTCTATAATTTTCTTTTTTCACATGTGCTGTTAAATGTCATTATATATCGAAATACCTCATTCTTTTAAACTGCTTCATGGTATTCCATAAAATGTTCCAGGGTCTATTTATCTGTTATTTTTTATTTATTTATTTATTTTGAGACAGAATCTTGCTCTGTCGCTGAGGCTGGAGTGCAGTGGCACAGTCTCGACTCACTGCATCCTCCACCTCCTGAGTTCAAGTGATTCTCCTGCCTCAGCCTCCCAAGTAGTTGGGATTACAGGCACCCACCACCACGCCCGGCTAATTTTTGTATTTTTACCAGAAGTGGGGTTTCACTATGTTGGCCAGGCTGGCCTTGAACTCCTGACCTCAAATGATCCACCCACCTCGGCCTCCCAAATATTTATCTGTTATCTTATTGATAGACATTTGGGTTTCTAGTTTTATGAAAATAGGTAGTCAACATCTTTATTTTTATATATGCTTCCTGGGCACATATAGAATTGCTGGGTATGTGCATTTTTAATTTTAATGGTTCTGCCAGATTGTCTTCTGAAGTAGCTGAGTAATTTATACTTCCACTAGCAGTACAGAGATGTGCCCATTTCCTTAATTAATGCTCAACATTTTCAAATCTTTTAAATTTTGCCAGTGTTGTGAGTAAAAAAAAAAATATTTGGTTTGTATTTCCCTCATTTGTGGTGTGTTTTTTGAGCATTTTCCTCTCATGTTCATTGTATTTGTACTCTGTAAATTGCTGTTAGTATCCTTTGATGATTTGTCATTGGTATTTTTTAGATCTGCTTATTGATTTGTAGGAATTCTCTATGTATTCTCAATTTGGATCTTTTCTCTATTTGGAAATAATGTAATTTTCAAGCTTGTTGCTTTTCTTCTTTTGACCTTGTTTATGGCATCTTTTCCACACACGCTTTTTCTCCCCTTTGGAAATAGTCGACATTTCAGGCTTTTCCTTGAGGCATTTTGTTTTTTGTGTCTTGCTTAAGAAGACTTTCACTTCCTCAAGGTCATAAAATAGTTTCTTATATTTTGTTTTTATGCTTTCTAGGTTTTTGTTTTTATATTCAGATCTTGGAATCTTTTGGTTAATGATGTGAGGTAAAAAATTAATTTTCAATCTTTTTCCAAACAGTTTCCATGTATCCTCAGAACCATATATTGAATAGTTTATCCTTTCTCTAGAGATCTTTCTTATACTTATTTTCCAAACACCTGGGTCTGTTTCTGAGCTCTTTTTCTGTTCATTGTTTGAAGTGTTTTTTTTTTTTTCCTGCACCAATTAATTACTCTTCTTTAAATAATATGCTTTGTAGTCTAAAAAAAAAACTTTTTCATTATAGATTTAGTAAATTCTATCTCTAAAAGAGTTTTTTTTTTTTTTTTTTTTTTTAATATTTCCTGGGAAGTGTGTTATACATGATGTTGTTCAACATTTGCCATGTCCAGAAGATCATAGGAAACAGAACCTCACCTCATGCCCACAGGATGCTGTAAAGATGGACCCGATGACGACAGCCAGCTCGGATCTTGGTGAAGCTTCCCATGAGATGATTTTCCAAGACAAATATCTCAGACTTAGGGAAATGAATTATTGAGAGATATTGTCTTCTAAGTATCTAAAAAGGCCAACCTCTGTGAGTGGTAGTTGGGAATTTTCTTGAATGATGTGGACACTCCCAGCTGTCCGTCAGGCCAGAAGGGAGAAAGTAGAGCCATGGAAAGTGAAGCCTGGAGGAGAGGGAGAGAGCAGACCTGAGACAGGGCATGGAACCCCTGGGCTTCTCAGAGGGGAAGGGACTGAAGGTCTCTCTGGGTGGTGGGAGAAAAGCAGATGAACCCTGTGGGCTGGGAGCTGGGCCAGGCAGCATCTGGAAAGGGGACCTGTCTGGAGTGATCAAGGTGTGACTCTGGAATCCTTCAAATCCAGTACCCCATTGTAAGGTTTTCTGTGTTGTCATTTCTTTTACTTTACCCAAGGTTTTGTTAAATGACTGAGCCTTCGATAGCTGTGCTATGGGAAACTAAATTATGAGTTTATACTTCTGTAGGAGCCACAACAGGAAGGCTGCAAGTATCCAGCTCATGCTAGCCCTGTGTTGTAACAGCACCATTATTGAAGAAAAGATGGCAGTGCTGGGACCCCGGCAGGCAGCCAAGTACCAAGTGAGCAGAGGGGTTTGCCTGGGTCGTGATGTCGTCCCTAACACTTGCCCCCAGCCCTACCTTTTAATACCCTGCAAAGGAGGAAATCCTGGAAGTGAGAGGCCAGAGTCTGGGTTTTATTTATATGATAGGAAGTAGAAGCTAGAACCTTTAAGGACATAGAACACCATAGTAGAACTTAAAGTCCAGGTCTCCTTTGGTGGGAGGCCAGCTTGCTGTTTCCCAAGAATGATGCTACGGCCATAAATTTGAATTTCTGTGTAGGCCAGTGTTTCTCAACTGTGGGCAGTTTTGCCACCCCCTCCTCCCAGAGGACATTTGACAATGTCTGGAGACGTTTTTGGTTGTCATGACTTGGGGGGTGAAGGTGCTACTGACATCTAGCGGGTAGAAGCCAAGGATGCTGGTAAGCTTCCTACAATGGAACACACAGGACAGCCCCTACCTCAAAGGTTGATCACATCCACAATGATAGTGATGAGATTGAGAGAAACCCTGATGTAGGCCAATTAATTTTAGTTGTTTTTTTTTTCTTTTTCATTTCTAGATAGTAAATGCCTAACTCTCATCAATTACCTTGCATCGTGGGCTTCTTCGATCAGATATCTAGTAAGAGAGTGTGGTGGGGGCTGCGAGACCCATCATCACGACCAAAAAACCCGAAATCTTTTCACTTTCAATATATGAAGACCTAAATTATGTAATTGGATGAATGATATTGTAGAGTCAGAGAATGTGAGCTCTCCATCTTATGGTTATAGTTATGTGATAATCAAGTAATGTGGTCTTCTTTTATTGTCTTAATCTTTCACAAACCATTGCTTTCCTACTCCAATGGGAAGCCTGATCAGTGCTAAGACACCGATACTAGATAGCTCTTATTATTGCCAATGTATGGATGATGAAACTGAGGCTCAGAGGGGAAGTAAAATAAAGCATGGTTTCCCCCTACTGGTTTATTATATTCCAAAGTTATTAAACACCTGGCCAGTACTGCTGTGTAGGTTGTACACTGTACAATTGTGTCCCTTCTAAGGAGTCACTGTTCAAATCACAGACATCAGAGATTTATTATGATAATTTTTCTGGCAGATGGCAGTAAAGTAGCTTATTCTAACAAAATCGGGAATATAAAGACTATTTTCTAACAGATGGAAGTAGAGTTTTTGAAGCAGGTGAGCCTTTTCCTAAAGCTCACTCAGGTGCTAGATGGACTAGCAGAAGGAATGGTGTCATTGATGTCTCTTTGTATGTTTAACCAGTTCATCTGGGAATTTTAGTTTTTGCTTGAAAAGGAGTGACCCTGTCTTGCCAGCCACGTGTGTGGTTATACGTTGGTATTGCAGAGTGATGCCATTTGCAAGTAATACATTTGAGTTGGCAGATTTCCCAAGGTTTCTTTTGTGTATGAGAAACATAGTGCCTTGGGTCATGGAATAAATAAAAGAGCCTCGGTATCTAATTTTGGTTGTTCACACTTCAGTTAGGGCTTAAGTCATCCTAAGCTCAGCTTGGAAGAAAGAGACATCGACATTTATATTAGTTTAATAAATTTGGCAGCGGGGAGGTGCAAAGCATGTTATTTCAATTATAGATTGACCCATGATTGATTTAGCAACATGCGTTGCTTAGGTTGTGATCGATGCCAAGTAATGGCAGGTGCTGGACTCTTAGGAGGGTGGGCACAAATGTTGGGGAATTGATCAATGGATGAGCTCCATATTGGCCTTCTACAGGGAGAATCAAAATACAAGTAAAATATTGTAAGATGGGAGTGACAGCATTGCAGATGTTAACACAGCCTGTCCAAGCTTTTATCCTTTGTACCTATGCAGCCATTTTTTAACACATGAGACACGATTCTTCAACAGATTTGTTCTCTTCTAAGTTTGTTCTGAATCTGTAGTGTGTGTCATTTCATGATGTTTTAAAGGCGAAAAGGCCTAGCTTCAGTTGAGAAGGCTTTTATTTTTCCACGTACGCAAATACCCTGGCATTTAGGGTATTTGGCTAATTAAAAAAATTGTCTCTTATAATGCCTTGTTACTACCCCAGTTTGCGTTGGAGGTGGAGTATACAAAGGAATTACAACCCCCACTTTATAAGCGGGATAAGAGGGGTTGACAGACTTACCTTGCCTGGCCGAGTGCCAAGTGCTATGTGGTATAGACTAAGAATAGTTGCTTCTTACGAGGAGCTTATTTAGTTTGAGGGAGGTTGTGTACAATCAATAATTAGGAAACAGGATAGCCTGTGAGAAGATGCTGATCTGATGTGCAGGTAATAAATGTCACAGGAGGCTGAGCAGCACGGATGACTGTGGTGGGCAGCAAAGGCTCAGGAGAGAGGAGAAACTTGAGCCCGGCTGCGAAAGGCAAGGAGGATATAAATAGCTGGTGGGCAGAGTGACCCAGGGCTGAAGGATGCAAATAGTGGCCATCTTAAATAAGAGCCTCGGGTCACAGAGATAATAGTTCCCTGTATAAAGTCCTTAGTGGAAACCAGGTGAGTCTCAGGAAGTTTGGAATCATGAAGACTTTAAAAGAGTTGCACAATGTTTCTAAGATTAAAATCTGCAATGTGACATAGTATAGCTAATAATACAGTGTGTTCTTAGTCAAGTGGTATATTTATTTATTTATTTATTTTGGAGACGGAGTTTCACTCTTGTTGCCCAGGCTGGAGTGTAATGGTGCAATCTCGGTTCACCGCAACCTCCGCCTCTCTGGTTCAAGTGATTCTCCTGCCTCAGCCTCCCTAGTAGCTGGGATTACAGGCATGTGCCACCATGCCCGGCTAATTTTGTATTTTTAGTAAAGACGGGGTTTCTCCATGTTGGTCAGGCTGGTCTTGAACTCCCAACCTCAGATGATCCATCCACCTTGGCCTCCCAAAGTGCTGGAATTACAGGCATGAGCCACCATGCCCGGTCTCAAGTGGTGTATTTCTTTGAGAAATACTTTTTATCAAGAACAAATCTCTAAATTAGGGCTCTGTCGATCCAAAAGAGCTAATTAGGTGAGAAAGATGAACTCTTCAAGATCCTTTAGCCATCTGGTTGGCATGTTTAAAAACTACACCCAATCGTACTGATAAAAGGATAGTCTCTACATTTGTGGCTTACCCTTGAACACTCCAACACAGGGTCGTTTTTGGAGACAGAGTATTTAAAATTTTCATTCTAAGTGAGCTGACCAAACAGCTGAGTCTGCCTAGGGAGTCCTGGATTATGTTACTTGTCCCAGTAAAAGTATTAATAGCTTCCCCTTTCAGAATCAAAAGTGTCCTGGTTTAGATGATAAATTGTATGGCTACCCTAATTTTAAATGATGCACTTTAGTCTTTTTTGTTTACTCTGTGTGTTGTCAGTGGCCAAAAAGGATGTTTCCAGCTTAAGAGTATTTGCCCACATGTGCATCCTGTCTTTATTAAATAGTTGTATTTTTTTCCCTTGCATAGAAAGCAATCATTGCAAAAAATTTAGAAGGAAATGAAAGGCATAAATAAGAGTTAGAAGCCTATAAATAAGTGTTAATATTTTGATATATATGTAATGCCACACATTATCAATAATATATTTATATACCTTTAGATCCCCGATCTCCAAACCAAGCCACTTTATATATATTAAATATCTAGAACTATATGATAACATAGCCAATATAGATCAATATAATCACTTTTTAAATAATCACTTTTAAAGACTATAATATTCTAGTGATTGGTTCTTAAACTATAATATTTTTAATCCCCAGTTTTGGCATTTAGGTTTTCAAATATTTCTATATATTATTGACAGTGCTGCAATAAATGTTGTGTGTAGCTAAATCTTTTGCACATCTACGATTGTTTATTTTTCTTTTTTCTTTTTGAGATGGAGTCTTGTTCTGTTGCCCAGGCTTACTGCAACCTCCGCCTCCTGAGTTCAAGCTGTTCCCCTGCCTCAGCCTCCCAAGTAGCTGGGACTACAAGTGCCCGCCACCATGTCTGGCTAATTTTTTTTTTTAAATTTTTTGTGATTTTAGTAGAGACAGAGTTTCACCATGTTGGCCAGGCTAGTTTCGAACTCCTGACCTCAAGTGATCCACTTGCCTCAGCCTCCCAAAGTGCCGAGATTACAGGTTTGAGCCACTGCAGCCAGCCTATGATTATTTCTTTAGGATGGTTTTCTGTAAATGAAATTGCCAGGTCAAAGTGGATGCACATTTACAGTTTTGAAATTGCCAAACCTTGCCAGGGTGTGTGAGGATTCCCATTTCCTCATGGCCTCATAGGTGCTATACGGATGATTCTTTTTCGTCTTTCAGTCTGAGGAGAGAATTTCACCTCCAGCTTATTTCAGTTGTATCTCTGCTTATTGATGATTTGTATTTCATTTTTTCGTAAATTGCCTACCTTTCTTTTAGAGTGTTCACCTTTCTCTTAATGAATTGTGAAAGCTCTTTATAATTTAAATAAAATACCCCTTTACGTTATAAGTTGCGAGATTTTTTCCTGACTTGCTATTTGTCCTTTAACTTTATTTATGGTAGATTTATGTGTATACAGATATGGTAGATTTATGTGGGTTCAGAAGTCTTTACTTTTTATACAGTTATATCTATCAGTCTCTTCCTTTATAGAGTTTTGTACTTTTTAGAAGGACCAGGTTTCCAACAAAATTAACCTGTGAAACTTTTACAGTCTTATCTGATGCTGTAAACCCCTTGATCTCCTTGTTTCCAGCTTTATAGTATGGGCATTGTAGATAGGTGAGATAATTTTTGTTTCCATTTCCGTGGTTCATTATATCCTTCAGAAGGGGTTTAGCCACTTTGGAAATTAATTCACAGAGAAGTTACTGCAAGTAAGAACTAGTGATGAGCATTCTTTTCCTCAACCACAAAATAGAACCACATGTGCCTCTATTTGTATAATAGAAGGCCATAATGGGAGTCAAAAGGGACTAGTTTGTTGAGAATCTTGCTGAATATATCATATTGTCCCATTGATGTGCTTTATAATTGCACTGATGTGTTTTCCAGAAAACTGTGGCACCAACCCAAGATTCTAATACTTAGTCAAGAAAATGCTACAGCTTGTTGTAGCTCCCCCAGAGCAAGCAGCTCTCCTTGGAATGGCGTCCCCAAGCTTCACGGCAGAGTTCTTACACCATGGTCAGGAGGGCGTGCCTCACAAGTGCACATCCTGCTCTAGCTAGGACCATTGTGCCTGAGTTTGCATCTGTGCTGCATCCTATGCTGATGTGCTGGCTTGAACCACATGTGAATCTCAAAAACCCCTTCTTTGTCTTTGAAGGTAGACTTGAGCATCCCGCTTTGCCCTTGGCCCTTTACTGTGCCTGTTTGACCTTCTGAATGCTTACACCAGGGGTAGGGAGAGAAGAGAATCCCTCCTTCCTCTTCACCTTATAGTCTACTATAAGGTGGGCTACCTTATAATAGTCCACTTAGTTGTCCTCAGCCTCACCCCTGCTTCCATCAGAGTCCCTTTTCTTGTGGACTGAGGGAGGGAGGTCTTGAGCACCATTACAGCACCACCGTGATGCTGAGACAGGGATTCACCTCAGCCCTCAGCTTTCAGAGCCTTTCCCCCTGCGCTCACAGTGGGGACCCTGGGATCTACCCCAGGTGCAATCTCAGGGTGCCAAACCCCATTATCTGATATCTCAAGAGAACTCCATCATGGTGGGGTGTCTTGGGTATGAGGACCAAGGAGTAAATGTTTGGTTTTGATAAGGAATTATGAAAGTTCAATAAATGTGCTAACTGTAGAATAACCTGCTCCAACAGCAGGGAACCAGAAGTCTGGGGTGCAGACCAGGGCCTTGAGAATAGTTTTTATTATGAAATGACCCTGTTAGGGGTTTGATTGGCCTCCTCCCAAGATGCTGTACTTTTATATGAAATGCATCAGGGGTCCCTTCTGTTTGGGGAAGATAAACTCATTTCCTCCTGCCTATTCAGTGTTATTTGGTCTCCCTCTCCCATCCTCCTATTCAGTAGCCAAAGAACTAATTTGGCTACAGTACAACCCTCTTCAGAGTGTTGGGGAGGAAGAGAAATCAAATATGAACAAAGCCCACACCCTCTGTAGTGGGCAAAGCTTGTTTGTAAATAATTTTAGTCTTGTTGCTCATTCAGTAATTCTGTATCCCTCCCAATAGGTATTGGCAGCGTGTCAGTTGGCCACCAGTTACGAAGAGCTTCCCCATTTCCGAAATCCCCCAGCTTCTCAAGGGTCTGCGAACTGGAGAAACCAGTTATGCTAAAGGAGTCATAGACCCATTCTTTTCTCTTTTGGAGGGCTGGGGTGGGGAATGGTAGAGTGGAACAACATCTTCTATTCATCTACTCCTTCAAGAAGCATTTACAGAGCTCTCCTCTGTGGCAGGCCCTACCCAAGAGGTGGAAAAGAGAAATCTGGACACATCGTATGTCTCGGTTTTCCAAAGGCATTTCACGAAATCAGTAATAAACTCTGTTGGGCTGAATGGTGGCCCCTGAAGATATCAGGTCCTCATACTTGAAACCTATGAATGTTACCTTATATGGTAAAGGCTTTGTAGAGGTGATTAAGTTAAGGATCTTGAGTTGGAGAGATTATCCTGGATTAGCCAGTTAGGCCCTAAATGCCATTTAATGTATCCTTATATGAGAAGGAGGCAGAGAAATAATGACATGCACAGAGGAGAAAGCGATGTAAAGATGGAGCAGGAAAGATTTAAAGATGCTGGCGATGGAGATTGGAGTGAGACAGCTACACACCGAGGAACACTGCAGCCAGGGGGAACTGGAAGAGGTGGAGAACAGATTCTCCCCACAGAGCTGCTGGAGGAGTGAGGGATTTTGGCCCGTTGATTTTGGCCCACTGAAACAAGTATGGGACTTCTGGCCTCCAGAACGATGAGAGAATAAATTTGTGTTTGTTGACTCCTCCAAACTTGAAGTAATTTGTTATACAGTAGTCCCAGGACCATCCTTGCAGGTAAAATGGAGACATGGATCTAGAAGACAGTGCAAGTAGGTGTCAAGGTATTTGACCAACTCTCTATTATTCAATCACGTGGGAAATACTTACTGAGTGACTACGGTGCTCCAGGCATTAGCGCAGTGGATAAGGCAGATAATATCCCCGCTGGCACTGGGGTAGGCGGAAGGAGCAGGTAATAAAAAGGTAAATGAAAAATGTGAACAAGATAACTTTAGTGATTGACAACTGCCTTAAAGAAAACAAAACAGAGTAATGTGGAGTGGGGGATGGGGATCCTTTTAGACTAGGTAGTAGGAAACCCTTTCTGGTGAGAAAACCTCGGAGCTGAGTCCTAAAGATCGTGGAGCAGCTACCATCTGGAGGGAGAGCATTCCAAGTAGAGTGAGCGGCAAGTGCAGAGGCTCTGAGGTGGGAATAAGCTTCCTGTGTGAGAGAAGCAAACAGAAGGCCCAGACCCCTCTAAGTCAACAGGGAGGTCATTGCTCAGGGAGGGCTGCAGGATTCTGTCCTAGGCTCTGCCCTGTACAGTTTTCATTTTTTATAATTACATTGGAAGAAAACGCATCATAAATGTGCAGACAATATAAAGCTGGTAGGATGTGTATTGGGTTAGAGTCAGGGGTTGATTTTCAAAACACCTTGACAGGCACGAACAAAACGATGAACTTCAACAGGGACAAATTGTGAAATCCTGACTTGGGTCTAAGAAAAAGTATTTGCCTAAGTCAAGAATGGGAACCCGACTTGAGTGCAGTACTGGTGTGAAGTCCCTGAAGCTGAGTGTCAGCACATAGCATGATGTGACTGCCATAAAAAAGTCAAGCACTTTTACAACTTTTTAAAACTATGGAGTACAACTCCAGGGAGGAAGTAGCCAGGAGTCTGTTTGTGGAGGACTGAGTGGGTATCACTTTTTATGGGGTCATAGAAACAGCTCATTATTTGTTTATTCAATTAATGTTTAATAAGCACATATTATGTGCCTGGCACTGACTAGGCTTTGGGGTAAATAACAGTGAATAGGATAGAAACATTTGATGACTTCATAGAACTTATTAATTCTAGGGAGAAGATAGACATGGCAGACTTAATTATGCACCTATCTTTTTCACTGTATTAGATGTTTTCAGATTATAAAATTATAGTAATAAAATAGCAATATCAAATATTACTGAACTATATAACATAGGAAAAAATATGCCCTGTCAACTCATCCTCCCTCCCTAGACATAGCCACTGTCAACCAGTTTGTGCATATTTTTGCAACTTTTAAAATATACATGCAGTGTATTTTTAAAGCATACAAGGGGGAATCATACACTTCTGAATTTTGTTTTTTAGCTTCATATATCTGGGATATCCTCTCACATGAACACTAGGAAATCTACCTCATTCTTTTTAATGTCTGAATAATATTTCATGCTATGGATGTATTATAGTTTATTTGACTAGTATCTTGTTGATAGATATGTGTGCTGTTTCCATTTTCACTATTATAAGGATTTGCAAACAATTGTTCTACATACCTTTTTATATAGCCTATGGTCATATTTCTAAAGGACAAATTCATAGAAGTGGGAATACTGGCTGGGCATGGTGGCTCACGCTGGCTCACTGTGACATCTGTAATCCCAGCACTTTGGGAGGGCGAGATGGGCGGATCACCTGAGATCAGGAGTTTGAGACCAGCCTAGCCAACATGGCAAAACCTTGTCCCTACTAAAAGTATAAAAATTAGCTGGGTATGGTTGCGTGTACCTGTAATCCCAGCTACTCAGGAGGCAGAGGCAGGAGAACTGCTTGGACCCAGGAGGTGGAAGTTGCCGTGAGCTGAGATCAAGCCACTGCACTCCAGCCTGGGCCACAGAGCGAGACTCTTTCTTGCAAAAAAAGAAAAAAAAAAAAGTGGAAATACTGTGTCAAAAGATATGGAAAATTTAAATGATAGATACCATGTTTCTTACCAGTCAGGATGTACCTCAATGAGAGTGCAAATGAGACCACATGTTTTCTTGCAGTCTCCACATTCTAGGCAGTGTAGACAGTGCAAAAGGTCCTGTGGTAGAGGGAACCTGGTGTATCAGCAGGACTGAAGATCCCCTGGGGGCAGAGAGCAGAGAGCCAGGTGGGGAGTGAAGAGGGAGGCATGGGCCAGACCTTGCAGGGCCTTGTGATTCATCTTGAGGGTTTTGGTCCTTATCCCAAGAGAAAGGAGAAGCCAAAGGGAATTTCATGCAATCTGACATGATGAGATAGGCATTTTGAACAGGTGCCTCTGGCTGCCGTTATGGGGAATGGACTGGGAAGATGGAAAAGTAGATGTGAAGAGCACCTGGGGTGGCTGTTTTGGGAATCCAGGTGAGAGATGATGGTAGCCTGGACTCGGGTGGAGGTGGCCATGGAGAGGAGTGGTTACATTTAACAGTTTTTTAGGCCACAGAACTGATGGAAGCTGATGCCTGAGTGGGCTTAGGTGGGGACTGAGGAAGAAGGCAGTGTCCTGGAAGAAAGATGGAATGGGAGTTATCATTGGGATGATGAGATGTCAAAGGAGCAGGTGATGATTGGCCAAAAACGTGAAGATCCAGAGGAGATACCTGTTTTAGAGAGCAGCCTTTGCACCCTTGTCTCTCATGCCCACAGCTCCATCAAAGGCAGGCTGACTATGGGATTCTGCCACCATGGCCACAGTCGATTGGAGTGGGAAAGTACCTGAGCCATGGCCATAACGTGGTCTGGGGTAAAAGCCTGCCCACGAAGGCGACAGTGCCAAATGCAGCTGAGGAGATGTCCTTCATGGAATTTGAAGGAGAACCCAAGTGAGTGACAATGTTTGGAGGTGGGGAGTCAAAAGAAAGTCCACACAAGGAGAGGGCAGGAAATGGAAGTCATAAGTTAAAGTCACAAGGAAAGAAGGACAGAAGAGAGGAGCAGGTGCGGGAGAAGGGGCTGAAGACCCATAGAGCGCTAGAGAGGGATGGATGACCTCTGTCCCCAGTTATGACTGAGTGCTTAAGAGCCAGGCTTTCAAGCTGAGTGGATCTGAGTTTGATTTCCCACCTCTTATGCTAACTAGCTCAGTGACCTTGAACAAGCCACCCGACTTCTCTAAGACTGTTCTGTTCATAGACATTAAAGTATGTATTTCTTGGAGTTGTTGTGAGCTTTAAAGAGATATGCATGAATGCTAAAGACGATATTTACAACACAAAACCACCAGAGAATTGGTCTCCAGACTTTTTAAAAAACACAAAAGTTTTTTACGAATCAGTAAGAAAAAGGCAGGCAGCCCAGTAGATAAACAGGCAAAATACTTGAACAGACACTTAACAAAAGAGGATAGTAAACTGGTCAAAACAATGAAAAGATGATAGACATCATTAATAAAGAGAAACACAGTGAGATTCCTTATGCAACATTGTGGACGAATCCTTGAACGCCACGTTGAGCAAAAGAAGCAAGATAGAGATGAATGCATGAAGTATGATTCAATGTATTTAAAGTTTAAAAGACCAGGCATTAAAACTCCAATTAAATATTTCATACTCTCATCAGAGGGGCATATATGAAAAACTGGATGATACCAACTGTCGGTGAGGATACAGTACAACAGGAAATCTATCTGCTGCTGATGGAATGTAGGTTAGTATAACCATTTTGGAAAACACACAGGCATTATCGAATAAAACTAAAACAACCCAGTAATTTTGTTCTTGGGTGTGTGTATATAAGAGGAACTTTTCACATATACCATGTATACATATACATATATGATATATGTATGTGTATAGACATATACACACATACAAGCATGTTCATAATTTTATTGCTATGATGGCCTCAGAAACAATGCAAATATCCATCAACTGTAGAATGAGTAAATAGATTGTGATATATTCACATAATGGAGTACTATACAGCACTGAGAGGGAATGAACTATGCTATAGAGAAGAACATGAATGAATCTTACAAACACAATGTTGAACAAAAGAAATAATATGTATGATTTTACTTTAGAATTCAAAAATAAGCAAAACTATATAATGTAGTTATATATTGATATTATATAGCACAGACTGTTGAGGAAACTATTTTAAAAAAGTAAGGAAACAATGATCACAAACATCAGAGTAGTGGTTACATCTAGGAAGGGAGGGGCCCTGGGGCCTGAAGGGAGTGCTCACAGCGAGACGACTCTGCACTGCTTGAGCATTTTCTGCTTCTTGACAGAGCAGGTAGTTACACAAGTGTTTGCTTTGTGATTGTTCATTATACTGTACATTTGTTTCGAACACTCTAAGAGTATTTTATTCCACAATTTAAACAGGTTTAAAAAAAAAAAAAGATAGCTAACACTTGTAAAATGCTTGGCATGGTGCCTGGCCCATATTAAGAGCTCAACAGATGGCAATTTTATTTACTGGTATAACCCAGTTGTTAGAGCCGCATTGTATCCTAAGCAACCTTCCAGCTCCTGAACCAGCTCTAGTCTCCAAGTGGTCTAGCTTTGAGGTTGAAATTCCAGATCCCTCTGTTTCTCCAGGTGGCCCCAAATAAACCCTATTACTTAAGGCAGTGCTTTTCAATGGATATGTGATGGTTTATTTTATTGCCTTAAATGCTTCCCAAGTGAGCTGCAATGGGTAAGACTTTTTTTGGGGAGCATTTCTGTTGTTATGCAGTTCTAGAAAGCTAGATTGCTAATTGAGCACCGCATGACGTGGAATAGAGTCAGAGTCTAGCCTGCTTCAGGTCAGAGTTCAGGGAGCAGAGGTGGAACCTGATGGCATTCTAGTGCCAAAGAAAAAAGGCCTTCTGGGTTTCAAAGACAGAGGCTATTAGGGAAGTAAAGATCCACTCAAATAGCAGTCATGTGGATGGGGACCAGGGGAATCCCAGGATAATTGTGGATACGATTTCAAGCCTTCAAGTGTGTAACCCCAAATTCTAGCATTCCACAGAAAGGGTGACAATCACTGATTTAAGGTAATCTGAACATGTCTATTCCTTGCAAGCCTAATAAAGAAGTTGCCATTTCATAGTTATCCGAAGGGTTGTTGTATTCAATAGCTAATGATAATACTAGCTAATAATTATTGGGTGTTCAACAGAAGCCAGGCACTGTGCTAATATTTCATTCTCACCTCAACCCTAGGAGGTAGGTACTATTATCTCCCTTTCAGTAGATACAGCTGAGGCACAGGAGACTTCAGTAACTTGAAGGTCACACAGCTGGTAAATGCTAGAACAAGGAAGAAGGATCATTCTTAGTCTCTAGTTCTAGAAGCAAGGGTGTGGCCCAGGGTTTAGGAGTTAGATGAAAGGACTGTTTGCTAACAGTAAGCAAAAACATCCCAACAGGCCAATCCAACATTGGAATGGGGAGTTTTAGAAAATAGCAAATTCTCTCTAAGCAACATGACTATCAGATATGTTTTAGAAGAGATTTTTGCATTGGGTAGCAGGTTGGACTAAATACCTTTCAAGGTCCTTCAAAGAACCCAAGATTAAAAGTTTAGAACTTGGTAGAGCTTCAGATTGGGAGCTGGACTGTATGCATTTTTTTTTTTTTTTAATTTGAACTTCCAAACTCCAATGCATTCCCTGATACACAAACTATTTATATACACTTTTTATTTTGATGCTCACGAACTTCTCACAACTCTTGAGGCATGGTAAAATTATTTTCCCTATGTGGTTTTTTTTTCAAGTCTTTTAGCTGGCAGTAGTTGTGTAGCATCTTTCTGACCAGCAAGGAAATGCCTTTCTAATCTCTAGAAGAGAAATTGTTTGCATAAGGTGTTCTCCCACATTTATGTCTTTAATTTCAGATGAGAGGCACTGATCTTTTCATAAGGACTTTCCTGCCACACCTCCCACAAATGGTGTATGTCTTGTGAACTCTATAGGTGTGGCATTGATAATGGTGTTTGATAGTGTTTGGGCTGTTTAGAATCTGCCCTTTATACTGAAATGATGTATCTAGCTTTGTTTCCAGGATTACAGAAACTTCTTTGGTCTATTTCCATGACTGCATTCAGTGGAGACACATTACTTTCTGCTTTTCAGAGCCTCTCAGACCACCTTCCAGGACAAGGGAGGCATAAGGTGGCATTTCTAGTTGAAGTTGGTGCTAACTGAGCCTTTGCCATTACTTGGCAAAATTAATTTGGTTGTGGTTGATTATTTGACCCTGGGGTGGCACTTTTCCATGGGCAGAATATTAGAGCTGAGTTGCATATAGTTGTTTTTAAGGTCTTTGGATAATAACCATTTTAACCAAATGTGTAGAGGCTTTGAAATCGCCATATGTGTGACTTAAGTTATCATTTCACATACAAGTAGTTCATTAAATATATTAATTGAGTTTATTGAACATATGCTTTTAAAAATAGACTTTATATTTTAGAGCAGATTTAGGTTCACAGCAAAATTGAGCAGATAGTACAGAGATTTCTCTTATACCCACCCACTTGCTTAGCGTCCCAGCTAACAACATCCCCCACCAGAGGTGGTACATTTGTTAGAGTCGATGAAGCAACACTGATACCTCATTATCCCCCAAAGTCCACCATTTATATTAGGGTTCACTCTTGGTGGTGTACATCCAGTGGGTGTGGACACATTTATAATGACATGTATCCACCATTATAGTATCATACAGAGTAGTTTACTGCCCTGCAAATAGTCTGTGTTCCACCTAGGCATTCCTCCCACCCTTCTAATCCCTGGCAACCTTTTGTTGTGTTTTGTTTTACCTTCTGTGCGGTTTTTTCTTTTCCAAAATGTTGCAAAGTTGAAATTAACAGTATGTAGTCTTTTCCAATTGGCTTTTTCACTTAGCAATACACACAAGTTTCCTCCGTGTCTTTCTGTAGCTTGACAGCTCATTTCTTTTTAGAGCTGAATAATATTCCATTGTCTGGATGTACAGCAGTTTACTTATCTGTTCACCTACTGAAGGACGTCTTGGTTGCTTCCAAGTTTTGGCAGTTATGATTAAAGCTGCTATAAACATCCACGTGCAGGTTTTTGTATGGACATAAGTTTTCAACTCTTTTGGGTAAACCAAGGAGCATGCTTGCTGGATCATATGGTAAGAATCTATTTATTTTTGTGACAAATCACCAATCTGTCTTCCAAAGTGACTGTGCCATTTTGCATCTGTACAGCAATCATTGAGAGTTCCTGTTGCTCCACATCCTTGCCAGCATTTGCCATTGTTGGTGTTTTGGATTTTGGCCATTCTAATAGGTGAGTAGGGGTATCTCATTGTTTTAATTTGCATTTCCCTAATGTCATGTGCTATGGAGCATTTTTATATGCTTTTTTGCTAGCTATATATTTTTATATATTTTTTTTATTTCAATAGTTTTTGGGGTTCAATTGGTTTTTGGTTAAATGGATGAATTGTATAGTGGTGAAATCTGAGATTTTAGTGTACCTGTCACCCAAGTAGTGTACCCAGTATGTAGTTTTTCATTGCTCTCCCGCCTCCCCCTTACCTCCTTCTGAGTCTCCAGAGTTCATTACACCACTGTGTATACCTTTGCATAGCCATAGCTTAGCCCCTAATTATAAGTGAGATCATATGGTATTTGGCTTTCCATTTCTGAGTTACTTCACTTAGAATAAATGGCCTCCAGCTCCATCCAAGTTGCTGCAAAAGACATTATATTATTCTTTTTTTATGGCTGAGTAGTGCTCCATGGGGTGCACCTGTAGATAGCTTTTCCTGAACACTTCAGCGGGGCTGCCTCTCCACAGGCGGCATGCCCTCCAGGCTCAGGCTTGCACGAGGGGTAGAGTCACAATCCATCTCAACATGGAACATCAGCCTTCCTGCAGATGAAAAGAGCTGTCCGTCTGATCTGAATAGCTGGGACACTGGGTCAGGAGTGTGACTAGGAGGTGGATCACTTTCAGAGGAGCTGAGGTGTCCCTGCCTTCCTTCTGAGAAGACCTCAGTGCATTTCACTGAGAGCTCACTCAGCTGCCTCTGTTAGGGCTGGGACCTCTACCCACAACTGGGTATTGCATTTACCCACTTGCTTTAGCCACAATTTTTTTTTTTTTTTTTTTTTTTTTTTTGTGACAGGGCCTCACTTTGTCACCCAGGCTGGAGTGCAGTGGTGCAGTCTTAGCTCACTGCAACCTCTGCCTCCCAAGTAGCTGGGATTACAGGTCTGCACCACCACGCCTGGCTAATTTTTGTACTTTTGATAGAGGCAGGGTTTCACCATGTTGCCTAGGCTGGTCTCGAACTTCTGAGCTCAAGCAATCTGCCTGCCTCAGCCTCCCAAAGTGCTGGGATTACAGGCATGAGCCATTGTGCCCAGCCACCACAATCGGTTTTTACCTGTGGACACCTCCCCTTCGGGCTGAAAGCTCAACCTGTTCAACCCAGTAAATAAAGTACCAGGGAAAAAATTTAAAAGTGCATACCACTGGAGAACAAGATAAGCTTTGAGAGACCTCTGCCATTCTAACCCCGTAGGAAACAGTGGGCACACTGCTGCTACAACCAGCAGCTGAGAAAGAAAGCCACCATACAAAGACTCTCTATAACCAAGGAACTCACGCAGAGTCTTCACCCCTGAAAGCACCAGGAGCCGAATTAGGCAACAATAAGCTATCTTTTTTTTATGAGGTGTCTATTCAGATCTTTTGCCAGTTTTTCACTTGGGTTGTTCATATTCTTACTGTTGAATTTTTAAGAGTTCTCTGTGTATGTTAGGTCACAGTTCTTCATTAGATGCCTTTTGTAAATATTTTCTCCCAGTCTGTAGCTGTCTTCTCATTCTCTCAAATATACACTCCTCTGACAGTGCTCTGTTAGATGTTGTATGGGCATAGAAATTATATTTAGCACAGAATTTCTCCCTTTCAAGTTGCTCTCATTCTTATTGGCAAATACCTATTTCCTGGGTGCAGAAAGATCCCCATTGCTGTTTCCTATTGGCTACTTGTGAAGCTCTTAAGTGGATCGTGGGAGTAGTAAACACTCCAGATAATTTGTTTATTTGGGAAACTTGCTTGGAGATAGTGTTTTATGTCAGAATTCTATGACAAACTGTGCTTTGGTGACTTATGTATTCAGACTCTCACTTATCTGGGAAGACAAAATGTCATTAGCATTCTAAGAAATATTAATGACTGCTATTTATATACCCCATCCACACCACTTTCACTGGCATCTGGCATTGATGATTGTGAAGTATTGATGACTTATCCAAATAAGATGGAATATGGCAATTTGGTAAAGAGCAAACATTTTTATTTTATTTATCTGGGGTTAATTTTTTTGTACTTTGAAATATTCAAAAATACTTAGCAGAAGGGATCATTTCTTTTTTGAGATGGAGTCTCACTCTGTGGCCCAGACTGGAGTGCAGCAGTGTGATCTTGGCTCACTGCAAGCTCCGCCTCCCAGGTTCACACCATTCTCCTGCCTCAGCCTCCTGAGTAGCTGAGACTACAGGCGCCCACCATGACGCCCAGCTAATTTTTTGTATTTTTTAGTAGAGATGGGATTTCACTGTGTTAGCCAGGATAGTCTTGATCTCCTGCCCTTGTGATCCGCCCGCCTCAGCCTCCCCAAGTGCTGGGATTACAGGCGTGAGCCACCACTCCAGGCCACAGAAGGGATCATTTCTAAATAGCATAGAATCACAGGGAGTACACTTCATGTGACTTCACATTTAGAGTCAACATTTGCTTATAATGAATTACATATCAGTAAATGAACATGACATGCTTCAACTTCAATAATATTAAACAAAACTCTTTCAGTGTGCTTATTCATAGATGAAAAATAGGCCCTGAAAACCCAGTGTGACTTGTGTGTCAAATATCTTCAGTTTTGATGCACTGTATCAGTGCTAATCAATAAAGGCCAGGAATGATTTTTGAGTATAACGTCCAGCCTTAAATCTTAAATGAAAGTGGAGTTCAACCACTTAGCCCAGCAGTAGAAGAACAAACACTAGCGAGACAGTATAATTTGTTAAGACGAACGTGGGCCGGATCCGATATCTAATATATGTGTCCTCGACAGTGTGTACCATCTCAAAGAGGAAGAAACAGTCAAGGTACCCAAATGAGCCATTCCTCAGAGAGAGCCAAAGAGCTCTGAGAGAGAGCAGGTGTGGGCAAGAAAGAGGGGACATTTGTGTCTCTGACCATGAACATATGCTGTGTCACCCAACTGCAGGTCCATTTGTTTGGTAAGACTGATACAAATGTTCTTCCAAACTGGCCAAGCTGCAAGGTTTCCAAAAGCAAAACTTAAGGCTGGACGCAGTGGCTCCCACCTGTAATCCCAGCACTTTGAGAGGCTAAAGTGGGAGGGGTTTGACACCAGCCTGGGCATTGTAGCGAGACCCCATCTCTACAAAAAATGCAAAAAACAAAACAAAACAAAAACCCAAAACAAGCTAGGCACAGTGGATCACACCTGTAATGCCAGCACTTTGGGAGGCTGAGGCAGGTGGATCACTTGAGGTAAGGAGTTTAAGACCAGCCTAACCAACATGGTGAAACCTGTCTCTACTAAAAATACAAAAATTAGCCAGGCATGGTGGTGTGCACCTGTAATCTCAGCTACTTGGGAGGCTGAGGCATGAGAGTCACTTGAACCTGGGTGGTGGAGGTTGCAGTGAGCTGAGATCATGCCACTGCACTCCAGCCTGGATGACAGAGCAAGACTCTGTCTAAAAAACAACCCAAAAAACAAAAACCAAAACAAAAGCGGAGCTTAAAAAGCAGGACTTGCAGAACATTAGGACTAGGAGATAGCTGTGGCCAGAGCTCTGTGTAATGCAAAGATTATGTCTGTAGGACCTCTGGAGGCCTGGGTTTACTCCTAGCTGTGTCCTTACTAGTTATATCACCTTGGGCAACTTATGTAACCCCTAGAGCCTCGGTTTCTTCATTTGTAAAATGGGAATAACAATTTCGGCCATTCAGTACTGTTGCCTAGATGAGTGATAATTTGTGTCAAATACCTGGCACATACTAGGGACTTAATGAATCTTAAGTATAGTAATGTCACTTAACAATGGAGATACGTTCTGAGAAATGTATCATTAGGTGATTCCATCATTGAGCAAACATCATAGAGTGTACCTACACGAACCTAGATGCCTACTACCCACCTAGGATACAAATCTGTATAGCATATTACTGTACTGAATACTATAGCAACTGTAACGTAATGTGAAATATTTATGTATCTAAACATATAAACATAGAAATGGTACAGTAAAAATATGGTATTATAATCTTATGGGACCACTGTTGTCTACGTGGCCTATCACTGATTGAAACGTTACGTGGTGCATAATTGTAATTTTAAAAAATCATTCAGACCTTATGTAGGTGCATTTGATGACTCCACTCTAAGGAAAGCCCATATGCACTTAAATATACTTCTGTTTATACTGCTTTCATTAGAAATGAAATGCCATGTCAACTATGATGCTTTCAGTTGCAAGTAGCAAAACTGCCAACTCAAACTAGCTTAAAAAGTAAAGTGAATTTATTGGTTCGTGTAACTGGAAAGTCTCATGAAAATGTTAGCTTCAGGAGAAGCTTGACCCAGCAATTTCATGACATATGGAAATACCTGGGTTTTTTGTTTCTGCTCTGCTACTGTGGTATCAGCTTTATTCCAAGTCTAGCTTCCTTTGTTGTTGCAAGATGGTTGTCAGCAGAAGTCTGGGTCCATCTGTTAGGATTAAGTTTACTCTGTGTGTTGTAGTAGTGGCTATGACAAGATAGAAGTGTATTTCTCCTCCATATAAAAGAAATCCAGAGATAGGCAGTCCAGGGATGGTATGTGGCTCCAATATGTCATGGACCCAAACATTTAACTTGATGCTCCACATCCTAAGGTATGGCTCCTTTTCTCAAGGTCACCTCAAGGTCCGAAATGACTGCTAGAGTTCCAGCCATTACATCTGCATTCTAGGCAGGAGGAAGGGGCAGAAGAAAGGTTTGCCTCTTCTCTTTTAAAGAGACTCATTGGAAGTACCACATAATCCTTTGCTTACAGCTTATTGGCTGGCACACAGGGTAGTCGCCAGGGAGACTAGGGAATAAAGTCTTTTATTACCCCTCCCATCCTCAGTTCTTTTTGCACTGTGCTAAACAATTCTAGGACTTTTAACAGAACTCTTCATAAAAGTCTTGAATTTTATTGTATTGTATTTATTTATTTTTGAGATGGAGTCTTACTCTGTCACCCAGGCTGGAGTGCAATGGTGCTATCTTGGCCCATTGCAACCTCCGCCTCCCAGGTTCAAGTGACTGTCCCACTTCAGCCTCCTGAGTAGCTGGGACTACATGCGCGCACCACCACGCCCAGCTAATTTTTCTGTTTTTTTCATAAAGACAGGTTTCATCATGTTGGCCATGGCTGGTCTTGAACTCCTGACCTCAGTAATCTGCCTGTCTAGGCATCCCAAAGTGCTGGAGTTACCAGTGTGAGCTACCATGCCTGGCCAAACATCTTGGGTTTTAGATCCCTACTTTATTTTTCTGGATCTTTTCTGAATCTTCTCCAATCTTTCCTGATTCACAAGGGGCACAGTCGTAAGCCAGCAAATCCCTAAACCTCTATATACTTTAGTTTCCTCATCTATAAAAAGATAAAGATCATTGTAGCTACCCCTTTTCCTCCAGAGATTAAATGGGATGCATGTATGCTTGATGCAGTGAACATTTAATGAAGGTTAAGTTATAAATGTAATACTTCATGATTCTCAGGTCCTGTCTCCTATTTGTGTTTTTAATCTATCATGCTTGTTTCTTTACCTGAAACCTCCAGATCTCTTCTTGCTCAACCCCAGCTTCTGCTTCTGTAATTTGTTTTTCTCCCTTTAGAAATGCTTCTTAATAAACGCCTCTGAGTCTATTTCTGACTTCATCTCGAATTTGCCAAGGTAGTTTTTTTCAGTGTCTGAAAACATGACAGTAAGAGAAAATGATTCAGGAGGGCAAAGAGCAGAAAAACAGCTATAAAGAGTGGGCAGAGGGGAAGGGGAGTGTTGGCCTCTCCTTGGGAGCTCCAGGCTCCATGTGCACACACAGGCTCATCCCTGCTTCTGTCAACTTCTTGTTCCCAGGCTGTTACTTAGAAAAGGAAGAAGAATGTTTCCTATTTGTTCATGTGAATTCACTTAAGAAACATATCCTCAGTGATCAGGCCTCAGAGCTAATTTGTCTACATGCAGCTTAGAGTTAAGCTTGGGAATTTATTTTATTTGAAATTTAAAGGATGAGGCTCTCTTTGTCTTAAGGAGCTGAGAAACACAGCTCAGCTGCGTCTAAGATGGTTTGTACTCACTCTCTTCCTCCCTTCTTGCTTCGGCAAGGATGGAAAGGCTGGGAGGATTCAGTTTCTCATGCAAAGAGCTACTCACGGAATTCCTGCCCTTTGCATATGCTGGACAAGACCAACGTTTCCCAGGGCGCTACTTGCAGTTGTGTTCATAACTGGTGGGGGAGGGTTGGGGAGGACAGGGGTGCAGGTAATAGCTAACATCAATTGATGGTCACTAGAAGCATTTTGCATGTATAATAACAGTAACAGCCAACACATAAAACAGTGCCTACTGTGTGCCAGGCATAGTTTAAATTATTTTGTATACCTCAACCAATTTTATTCTTTCATACTCTTCTGAAGTAGTAATTACCATTACCTACATTTTACAGAAAGGTTAGATGTGGGCTCAGAAAGGTTAAATCACTTGCTTCAGGTTATATTCAGCTAGTGTCAGAGCCTGGATTCAAACTATGATCATGTAGCTCTGTGCTCTTAACTGGTACCTTCAACCATCTTCCTAGGAGGGGGTTTTAGTATTAATATTCTTATAAAAAGGAGACTGAGGCAGGGAGAGAGGAAGGCATCCTTAATTCCAGTGTAAGCAGGAGACTCCAGAGCCTGGGTCTTCTTTGCTACCTCCTCCAGGGACATGTGGAGACATCTGCACATCCAGCACTTCATGCAGGAAGTACCCTGAGGACCACATGGGATGACATAATTCATCTGGAGTAACTAGTGGCATGGTTCAGGGTGCATAGCTGTGCTTGAGGTGCTCTCTAAACCCCAGCAGTCCTGATATTGCTTCTGGGGCCTGGAGGGGAGTAAGGGAGGCCGGTGTTTGGGGGACAGAAGAAGGCAGCCCTGTGATCAACAAAATCATGTTTCTGACACCAGGAGCAGAATTCATGTGTGCTTTTACTGCTTCCTGAGCTCTTCCTCATTTTACCCCAGGGCCGATGGTCATGGTGTCCTGGGACCCTCTGGGGACTTGGAGCATCGATACCACAACCATAGTCCTTCCTGTTAAATAAGAGAACTAGCAAGGGAAGACATCATTTAAAGTGTAATTTATGTATTTGTATCTTCCCTTGTTCCCCAAAGCATTTATGACAGGATACAGAAATGCTTCACATACGGGAAGAGTGCATCAGTTAGGTGTGTGTGTGACAGTGTGGCTGCAATCCCAGCTCTCCTTCTCTCTTTCCCAGGAACCATGGACAAGTGCCAGCATCTTTCTGGCACCAGATTTTTCTGCCTCTAATATGGGAATGATGTCTTCCCAGTAGAATTAGGGTAGACATTAATACCAGTTCACGTAAAGTTCCTAGCACTAGCCTGGACCACAGAGGTGCTCAGTGGATAATTATTATTATTACAAGGCATAGAATGATTTAACAGAAATAAATCAAGGAGTGGGGTCATAAAATAGAGCCAAGAATGAGGTTCATACAAAAATACCTACCATGAAGTCATACGCACTTTGTCAGGGCCAGTGTGATGAGAGAAACCTGATTATTAAATCACTCACAACGTTCCCGGGCTCAGGAGAGGCAACCGCTCAGAAAGAGCTCTTTAGAGGCCTTCTGAGAAGGGCACTGTGCAACATTATAAACTGTTCTCAACAACTTCTTCAGAATAAACCCAGTGATAAGTACCACCGGCTTCCCTTTAATAGAGGCTAATGGCAACAAGCCACAGCATCAGGCAATAGAAACCATTCCTGAGAGCCAGCATCATGGAGTCCAGGCACAGTGCTCGCAGGGTCTGTGACTTAACCAGGGGCAACAACAGCAAATGCTTGCTGAGCGTCAGGAGGGCCAGTGACAGCTCTGAGCCCTCTGCATGGATCTCCTTGCTGAAGTCTTACAGCACCTGTATGAGATTGTAATATGGTCATTCCCATTTACAGATGAGTAAACTGAGGCCTAGAAAAGCTAAGAAAGCTTCCCAAGGTTACTGAGCTCATGATCTCTAGGCAGCCTTCAAACCCAGGCAGGCAGGCAAGCAGGCAGGCTGGCTCTGGAGCCCTCTGCCTTTGCCTCCTGTGGAAAACTGGTTAGGAGCGAATATCCCTGTGACAGTCCTTCATAAAGGCTGTCCTTGACAGCTGAGTCTTTGACAAATCTTGGGCAGCAGTGAGTTTAAGGAAATGTGTGAATCCTGATGAGTTCCTGAGGGGCCACCATTCTGGAAGGCTAGTTACTGTGGAGCCCTGTGCTTTACCTGTGGGCTCAAATGGGATAGGACTGACACACTCCCGCTCAGGATCCCAGTATGGGCTCTCACTTGAACTGAAGGTGATCCATGACCTAGGTTCAGAAAAGGCGGTGGGCAAATAGGGAAGCAAGGCCAAAGTGCACCTAGAAAGTAAGCCCCAGTCCACTCCAGTGCACAGATAAATGGATGATTGAGAATCCACAGTTCATGTATCAGGGCTGCCATAATTTTAATTGGAAACAGTCTTTAAGGCACTTAAGTTTCTGTTCTGGCTATTTTTTAAAAAATAATGAACAGGGCCAGCCGCAGTGGTTCACACCTGTAATCCCAACACTTTGGGAGGCCGAGGTGGGCAGATCACTTGAGGCCAGGAGTTCAAGACCAGCCTGGTCAGCATGGCAAAACCATGTCTCTACTAAAATACAAAATTAGCTGTGTGTGCTGTGTGTGGCAGGGGGTGGCCTATATCCCCAGCTAACTTGGGAGGCTGAGGCAGGAGAATCGCTGAACCCGGGAGGCGGAGGTTGCCAGTGAGCTAAGATTGCACCTACCGACACTCCAGCCTGGGTGACAGAGCAAGACTCTGTCGTCAAAAAATACATATATATTAATAATATTATATTATATATATATATATATAATACTAATATATATATATATATATATTATATATATATATAATAAATATTATATATTATATATATATATGTATCATATATTACTAATATATATGTATATAATATTAATATAAACATATTATATATATGACATAATACTATAATATATATATAATATAATATAATATATATTATATATATGATACCCATAGGATACTTAATGCACATCACTTTTATTGTGATTTTGCCTAATACATTGGACCCTCAAACTATCAGACAAAAAACACTTGCAAAGTCTTCACCCCATAACCACCATTCCAGCAGAATTTTCCAGAAAGGCAGATACAGTATTGTGCTATTTCTGCATGGTAGACATTGCATACTTATAATTCTGACACAGCAGGACTTTAAGCCATCCAGTCTTCTGGGCTCCTCTTCCTGTGTACCCATATTAACGAGCAGAGTCCCACTCCTCTTCTGTGAGAGCCGAGTCCTCCTCAATATGTCCTGAGACTGTTTCTGAGAACTCAGTCTCCTGGTCCAGGATCGTCAGCATCCTGGCAGTGACTGCCCTTTCCCTGCCACGTCACCCTGCTGTACAGGGCCCCAGTTTCTCTATCGTTTCTGCCTTAGGCTGCATTTGGCTGAATGCCAAGGAATTGGAGCACAGCATCATGGGGCAATCGCAGAAGGCCTAATGTCCTGCCCTTTAGCCAAACCACTCACCATGTCCCCTTAAGGCCTTGCCTTGCCATTACCTTCTTGGGCTTTGCTCTTCTCCAGGGGCAGCTGTCTACTCAACTAACGGCTTCCTGCAATCCCCAAATTCGGGTTACTTCCCACCAGAGCACAATACAGCTTGTTCTTCATTTTTCTTTGTTACTTCCTAGGCTATACCCAGAGCTTGCATTTCTCACCTACAAGTCCCATCAAGGCTCATGGTATTATTTATTCCCTATAAGAGAATGTATGTCCTATTATGTGAAAGTGGCCATAGTCATGGCTTTAAATAGCATTCTCCCACTGCTACAATATGTGTATTGAAGCTTATAGAATAGTTGATAGTCAAGAATTAAGTCTAAAAAAGTAAGGACCAAATAACAATATAACAAAAATGACCCCAAACAAGAGATGCCCAAACAGTATGATCAAGCAAAGAATGGTGGTACCAAAAATAAGGGGAAGGAAGAGGAGGTGGCTGATGGCAGGGATGGCCCCATGGGGCTGTCACGAGAGAGGTGAAGGTGGATTGAGTATGAGGGATGGAGGATGTGATGAGCCGGGAGAGAGTAGGAGGGTATCACAGGGAGGAGAAACCACTTGAGCAAAGGCAGGGAGGTGGCCTGACACGTGACCCACTGGCTTGGAGGAGTGAGTAGGAGTAATCCAGGCTGGTGGGGAAGAGCAGGATCTTCACCAGGCCAGAAGGAGAAGCAGAAACCAGATGATGGAGACCCTGCCAATTGTCTTCCAGTAGCAGTTCTGAAGTGAACAAGTTGATTGCGGTTCTCTGAGTGTAAGACAGTCAACAATGTAAACTGCTAGGATGCAGCTCTCTAATTAAGACTATTTTCTTACAACATGTGTTTGTTTATTACAGAGAACTGTGATCACTTGAGGGTGTCGTGTCAACCTTGTCTCATGCGCCAGCTGAATTCAGTGACACTAACATCCTGGATCCTGCAGATGAGAGTATTATGACTGCACTACCAGGGAGGCTGCCCGGGGCTGGACACTGCTCTGCTCCGGAGGTGCTTGGTTTGCAGTGTGGGCGGAGTCAACCTGAGAGAAAGCCACAGAAACGCCTTGAGCTGGAGCCCCAGGCTAGTGTTGCTATGCCAGTGGTTCTTTTTTTTTTTTTGAAATGGAGTTTCACTCTTGTTGCCCAGGCTGGAGTGCAATGGTGTGATCTCAGCTCACCACGACCTCTGCCTCCTGGGTTCAAGCGATTCTCCTGCCTCAGCCTCCCGAGTAGCTGGGATTACAGGCATGTGCCACCACGCCTGGCTAATTTTGTATTTTTAGTAGAGACGAGGTTTTACCATGTTGGCCAGGCTGGTCTCAAACTCCTGACCTCAGGTGATCCTCCCGCCTCCACCTCCTAAAGTACTGGGATTACAGGTGTGAGCTACTGTGCCCGGTCAACACCAGTAGTTCTCAAACTTCAGCATGTGTCTGAGTCACCTGGAGGGCTATGAAAACACAGAGTGCGGCCGGGCGCGGTGGCTCAAGCCTGTAATCCCAGCACTTTGGGAGGCCGAGATGGGCGGATCACGAGGTCAGGAGATCGAGACCATCCTGGCTAACATGGTGAAACCCCGTCTCTACTAAAATACAAAAAACTAGCCGGGCGAGATGGCGGGCGCCTGTAGTCCCAGCTGCTCCGGAGGCTGAGGCGGAGCTTGCAGTGAGCTGAGATCTGGCCACTGCACTCCAGCCCCGTCTCAAAAAAAAAAAAAAAAAAAAAAACACAGAGTGCTGGGCCCCATCCCCAGAGTTTGTGCCTTCAGTAGGTCTGTGGTGGGGCCTAAGGATTTGCGTTTGTAACAAGTCCCCAAGTAATGTGGGTGCTGCTGGTTGGGAGATCACACTTTCAGAATCACAGATTCACCCTACAGTCCCATTGTTAGCTTATAAAACTCTTCTTCTCTAGTTCTTCTTTCTGTAAAGGTGTGTCCTGAGGAACCTCAGATCTGAGGGAAGAGTGAACGGAAGTCAAATGTGGAAACCACTTAAATGTCCATCAACTGATGAATGAATAAACAAATTGTGTTATATCCATACAATGGAATATTATTCACCCATAAAAAGGAATGAAGTTTTAATACACCTACAACTAGATGAACATTGAAAACATTATGCTATCCATTCTCCTTCAGGTTGGAAAAAGAAAATATCCTCACCTAAAGAAGCCATCAACAAAAGGCCACATATTGTATGATTATATCATATGACCAGAATACGTAAATTCATAGAGACAGAAAGCAGATTAGTGGTTGCCAGGAACTGAAGGAACGGGAAGAATGGGGAGTGACTACTCATTGGGGTTTTCCCATTGTGATTAAAAAAAAGTTCTGGAACCAGTTAGTGGTGATAGTTGCACAACATTGTGAATGTACTTAGTACCACTGAATTGTACACTTTAAAATGGTCAGTTTTGGCTGGGCACGGTGGCTCACGCCTGTAATCCCAGCACTTTGGGAGGCTGAGGCAGGTGAATCACCTGAGGTCAGGAGTCCAAGGCCAGCCTGACCAACATGGTGAAACCCCGTCCCTACTAAAAATACAAAAATTAGCTGGGCATGGTGGCACATGCCTGCAGTCCCAGCTACTCAGGAGCCGAGGCAGGCAGGAGAATCACTTGAATCTGGAAGGCGGAGATTGCAGTGAGCTGAGATTGTGCCACTGTACTCCAGCCTGGGCGACAGAGTGAGACTCTGTCTCAAAAAAAAAAAAAAAAAGAGAAGTTAGTTTTATGTAATGCCTATTTTATCACAATCAAACAATTTTTAGAAGAGTGAATGGAGTGTTGTTTTAACTCCCATTATGGGACCAATTGAAAGGTTTATAGGATAGAGGTTGGAAATGCAAAGGGCCTAAACCAGTGGTTTTCAGCCCTGATTGAGCCATCCTATCCTTGGAGAGTTTTATATCCTATCCTTGACCAATTAAATCAAAATCTCTGCAGGTAAGGCCCAGGCATCAAAAAAATTTTCAATACATCCCCGGATGAGTCTAACATACCATCAGGATTTCAAACAGTGGCCTGAAACTTCAAGGGCCAAATGAGTTAATGACCTTGGTGCAAACTGACTTGACCCATATCATAAACAATGTGTCTTCATCTTCTCCCATACTTGCTTGGGAGGGGATGTAGAGTAGAATGAGGAGGCTTTCAGAATCAGATCTGCCCAGGATTTGAAAACTGGCTCCATTACCAACTAGCTGTGTGTCCTTGGGCAAACCACATAACCCTTCTGGGTATGTTTTCTCCTAAGTGAAGAACACCATTTCAGAGGGTTTTTGGAAGGCACGTATGAGGCAGCCAATTTCCCAGCTTTACCAGTGTCAGTCCCTGTTTAGTCATCATTCCATTCTTTCCATCTCATTCGAGACCGGAAAGGAGAAATAGTCTTATTTGCATGAAAGTCCTAGTACAGCTGTATCTCGTACTGTAAGTTCAGTTTCTCCCTTCGCCTGAGGGTAAGTTGAAGAATAACTTCATAAGCCAGGGAGAGATACGTTTGGATCAGGCGTTAGTGATAACAGGTGAGCCCAATAATAATCCTTTTGCACTCATGTTCAGATGTTTTTTATGCACCAAGCTTTATAATGTTGTAGATATACTCTAAGACAAAACAGATAAAACTCACCTACAATTTTGAATCATTCATAAAATAATTTGGATTTTTCTATGTTTCTGGTGAGTCCTTATTCTTCGGTAATATAAGGAATATATTTTTATTCAACTACAATTAAGGCATAGATATAATTTTATACTCTGCATTTTCTTTTCACTCACTATCTTCAGCATTTGTCATGTTTCTGTAGTTCATTATTGACATTTTAATGGCTACAGAGTATTTCATTTCATTCATTGAATAGCCTTACTATAATTTATTTTGATATTCCTCTATTAAGCCTTTTGACTGCTTCTAAGTTTTCAATATTAGAAATTGTACATAATAAAAATGTTTCTGCATATAACTTTTAATTTCCTTTGACTTCTTTTCTTTTCTTTTTTTTTTTTTTTTTTTTTTTTGAGACAGAGTCTTGCCCTATTGCCCAGGCTGGAGTGCAGTGCCACGATCTTGTCTCACTGCGACCTCTGCCTCCCGGGTTCAAATGATTCTCTTGCCTCAGCCTCCTGAGTAGCCGGGATTACAGGCACCTGCCACCACGCCCAGCTAATTTTTGTATTTTTAGTAAAGATGGGTTTCACCGTGTTGGTCAGGCTGGTCTCAAATTCCTGACCTCGTGATCCTCCCACCTCAGCCTCCCAAAGTACTGGGATTACAGACATGAGCCCCTGCACCTGGCCTTGACTTATTTTCTTAAAATAAATTTCCTTTAAGTTACTGGATCAAGGGGTGTGAACATTTTAAGGTTCTTGAATGTAGTATCAAATTGCTTTGGTAAAGGATTGTACCAATTTACCCTGCTACCAGCAGGATGTGGGTGTACATTTTCAACAACTTGACAGCACCGAATTTCATCATTTAAAAAAGGTTTACGAATTGTACATAATTTAATTTAATATAAACTAATAAATTACTGTGTCCAACTTTTGAGCATGCATAAAATTTTTTTCCCATTTCTTTTTTGGTGGCATCCCTACTATTTTGTAAACTGCTTGAGGGCAGTGGATAATTCAGGGAATCCCTCCTCCCAGTAATTCTTCAGTTTTGATAATAGCAGTGGGTTTTGGGTTGTTTTGTTTTCAAGATAAACTAAATTACCCTTTATTTCACTGATGTTGGCAGCCCCAGAGGACTCTGTTTGCAGGAAAAAAATGTATGAAGATTTCCATAGGTGGGAAGTAGACCTCTCCCACACAACGAGAAGAGCAGCTAAATCATTGCTGTTTTCTCCCAGTCTCTCCCTGCACTCCCATCTCGTTTCCTGTCTGCTCCTGAAGAGCCAGCTCAGTATGAACTAAGGAAAAGCTATTTGTAGTGTGCACGGGAGGAAAAAGAACCCAAATAGGCTCTTCCTAAGCTATTGAGCTTAGCTTTCACTCTTTCCAGCAGGAAAAGGTTCGTGCATGCCCAGATGATACTACTTGTACTTTGGTACCCATTGATTGGGACAGTTTGTGCCAATGAAAAGCTGCTGTGAATTCAGTAATGCTTTTTAAATATGTATTTTAATTTCAATGTCTATATAAATTTCAAAAACAGCAATAAAAAATATGCTTGAGACCAATTTATCCGGCTACACCTATTTGGTGCATATTTGCATTCTTAGATTCCTTAAATGTCCTCTGCACAAAGGTTAGGAAATTGTGCCCTGACAATAAACCAGTATCTTATTAGAACTAAGAGGTTAACCAGTTAAGAGGACTGGAGAAGTCACTGTTAACTCATACTTTGTTAGTATTTAATACAGTAACCTGCCTCTGCTAGAAGTAAGGACTCCTCAACTTTTAAAGATAGCTAATTTTAGAAGTCTGCTTCCTACCTGTTCACCTTTTTCTCATTGGTGACAGCAGCAAACAATTAATGGCATTTCTTAAATGTCTTGCTGTCTGAAATAAGATCTTTTTCCAATTAAAAAGTAACAAAGGCTGCCCCTCTCCTCTGCTTCCTTCTTTGGCTGTAACATCTTGATATCGCTCTCTCTGTCTCCTGTTTTATCTAAGACTGAGCTTGTGTGAAAACAAAATAAGTCATATGCTTCTATTGGGGGGGATTATTTGTGACTTTGGTTTTAAAGAAAATTTATGCTGGTGGTTTGCAGAAAGTTGACATATATCCAAGTGTTCCCTTGTCAGAGGGCAGCAGGGTCCCCATGGGTTCATATCGTTGCCTGGACAAGGAGTCTTTGTACCCTGGTCATGCCTGGGTTGTTGCAGGGATGGGGTAACTCACTTATTCACACTCTTTCTCCTTTCCTGTTTCCTTCAAAGACACCCTGGTCCTAGTTGACTTTACCTTATTGTTCAAAATTCAGCGCAACATATGTCAAGTTGTACATTCTTAAACTCAAGGAAACAGAAAGGTTATAACCTGGTGGTTTCCAAGCCTGATTTTTCATCAGTCTCTTGGTGAACTTTTAGAAAATCCATATTCTTTTGCCCCACAGCCATTCTGATTCATTAGGACTGCGTGTGGCCATGGAACTGGCATTTGGAAAAGCTCTCCTTATGTTTCTAATGATGAATCCAGTTTCAGAACACCAAGCTAACCAGACTCCCAGGGTAAGACCTCCTTGAATATCATCTCTGGCAGGTGGTTGTACAACCTCCACTGTAAAACCTCCAGCCATGGGGCACTCACCACTTTTTATGAGTGGCCTGAGTTGAGACATTCTTCCTTGTGATGAGTGGAAAGGCATTTCCACCACAAGAATTTCTACCTGTTGATTTCAATTATGCCTGTTGGAGCAATACCAAAAAAAGAGTTATTCTCCTTCCCCATAATAACCTTTCAAATACTTCAACCTCTCAAGCAGTTATTGTTTCCTTCTCAGGATCTCTCTTCCCTTTTCCAGACCCTTAGTCCGGGTCCTTCTCTGATTATGGTTGGAGTGAGAGTGTTGATTATGTGCCAGGTGCTTTAGACATGTCTTTTAGATAAACTCTTAAGGGAAATTTATGGTGCCACTATCTTCCCATTGTTTGGGATGAGAAGACCAAGGGCCGAAGAAATGATATGACCTGCCCCAGCTCCCACAGCTAAGTAGCTAAATAGAAATTTGAACACTCCATCTGACTCCAAATTCTACATCCTCAACTAACATGTTATACTTCAGATTTTTTCTTTCTTTGTTTTTAAATGCAAAATAATAAATGCTAAATATGCATTAAGTCAAGGTATATAAAAGTTAAACCCTCCCTTTTAAAATTCTACTCTAGAGGCTGCCACTGCCAAATTTGTGAAGGCCCTCTGAAGCCCACCACCACAAGCTGGAGGTTATAGTCACAGCAGTGGGGAGTCTTCGCCTCCTTTGTTCTGGACACCATCTGCAGCGACTGCTGCCTCCAACTGCACTGTGGGCTTGGAGCAGTGAGTAGATTTCTTTTGACCTTGAAGCAGCTAGACCCTGAGTTTTTTTGTTTGTTTTAAATAAACTTGTTCAGATATCACTCATTTTGTATCCTTGCACATGTGTTTCTTGGTTTTAAAAGGACTTTATCTCCATTATTTTTCTTGTTGGTTGTGACCCATTATTTCAACTTACGTAGATCTTTCAGTTCTTTCAGTTTGATTACCAATTAAATTATCTAGCTCAATGTCATTCTCAGATCTTAATACATGTGATGCCTCTCTTTGTCCAAATACTTGATAAGAGCTTTGTTAAAGGTAGGACCAAGGAGAGTCTTTGAGCACTTGTAGGGGAATTAATCAATTAATACTCCTGGGCTATAGTTATTCAACCAAATATGAACACACCTGATTGTATTATCATTCAGTCTTGTCTATAATGGCCTGAAAAATTTGGTCAAATTCCTTTCTGTTCACAGCATTTTCCTGATTAATCCACTAAACTTATTCAAAAAGGGAAGTATTCAATTTTATTCTTGGCAAACCTATGTGAGTTCCTACATACCATCACCTTTTCTTCTTAGGGTTCAGAAAATATCTCTTTTATGGTCTGTGCAAGAACTTTGCTGTGGATTGATATCAAACTTACATTTTGGCTGAGCTTTGAGTGACTCAGAAAGGGGCTGAGTTCAGGCTGGGATGTATGGAGCCTGGAGTGGTGGCAAGGCAAAGGCCAGCGGGGATAGTGAATAGAGGCCTCAGTGATGAGGTGGGTGGGTTGGTTAAGTGCACAGGTGATTGGGCTGGCTAATTAGGGTAGGGAATTGACTAGCTGTCAGTGAGGTGAACTGAAGAATCCACCCTATGAAGGTGTCAAGGGGCAGGGAAAGAACAAGAATGGAATCAGGGTAGATGTCTCTTCAGAGAGCAGCCAACTGGGCAGAGAAAGGCTGGAGGCTGAAGCTTGATTAATATACACTATGGTAGAAACCATGAAAGCCCAAGGATCCAGGAAGTGAAGCTGATGTAAGTCAAGGGTGAGAAATGGTCTCGGGGAACGGAGGCCTCATCGGGTCTTCTGATGAGACAACTATATTCCCTGTCTCAGCAAATGATACCAACTACCCAGTTGTCCAAACCAGAAACCTGGTGTCCTCCTGGAGTCCTGCTGCTCCTTCAGTCTCCCCATAGCCACTTGAATTATCAAGCCCTATCATTCCTACCTCTAATATTTATACCTCAAATAGTTCTCAATGCCCATTTCTCTATCACCTTTGCCACTGTCATCTCTCTCCCTGCCACCCCAATTTTTTTATTGTGGTAAAATATAAATAATATATAATTTACCATCTTAAGAATTTTTTGTTGTTGTTTGTTTTTTTTTAGACAGGGTCTCACTCTGTCACCCAGGCTGGAGTGCATGGTGCTATCTCGGCTCATTGCAACCTTTGCCTCCCGGATTTAAGCAATTCTCCTGCCTCAGCTTCCTGAGTAGCTGGGATTACAGGCACGTGCCACAACGCTCAGCTAATTTTTGTATTTTTAGTAGAGATGGGGTTTCACCATGGTGGCCAGGCTGGTCTTGAACTCCTGACCTCAGGTGATCTGCCCGACTCACCTTCCCAAAGAATTTTTAAGTGTACAGTTCAGTGGAATTAAATACATTTGCCATTTGGGCAGCTATCACCATCATCTGTCTCTGGAACACTTTCCATTTCATAAAACTGGAACTCTGTGCCCGTTAAACAATTATTGGCCAGTTTCTTCTTCCTCAGCCTCTGGCAACCAACACTCCGCTATCTCTATTATTTTGACTAATTCTAAGTACTTCATATAAGTGCATTCATACAGTACTTTTCTTTTTGCGACTGGCTTATTTCACTTAACATGTCACTTAACATATCTTGTAACATGTTACTTAACATTTCACTTAACATGTTCATCCATGTTGTAGCATATGTCAGAATTTCCTTCCTTTTAAAGGCTAAATAATAGTCTATTTTATGTATATATCACATTTTGTTTATCTAATTATTCATTGATGGATGCTTGGGTTACTTCCATTTTTTAGCTATTGTGAATAATGCTGCTATAAATGTGGACATACAAATATCTCTTTGAAAAGTGGGATTAATGGATCATATAGCAATTCTATCTTTAATTTTTTGAGGATCCATAATACTATTTCCACAGTAGCTGCACCATGTGACATTCCCACCAGCAGTGCATAAGTGTTTCAATTCTCCATATCGTCCTAACACTTGTTATTTTCTAATTTTTTGATACTAGCCATCCTAGCGGGTGTGAAGTGGTATCTCATTGTAGTTTTGATTTACATTTCCCTAATGATAAGTGATGTTGAGCATCTTTTCATGTGATTATTGGTTATTTGCCTATATTTTAGGAGAAATGTCTATTCCAGTCCTTTGCCCATTTTTTAATTGGGTGGTTTTGTTGTTGAGTTCTAGGGCTCTAGATACTCTGCATATGAATCCCTCTTGAGATACAGGATTTGCAAATATTTTCTCACGTTCTGTGAGTTGCCATTTTACTCTTAATAGTGTCTTTCAATGCACAGAATTTTTAAATTTTCATGATGTCTAACATGTCTATTTAAAAATTTTTGTTGCCTATGTCTTTGGTGTCATATCCAAAAAAGTCATTGCCAAATCTGATGTTGTAAAGCTTTGCTGCATGTTTTCTTTGAAGAGTTTTATCATTTTTAGTTCTTGTGTTTAAGTCTTTGATGCATTTTCAGTTAATTTTTGCATATGTTGTTAGTTAAGGATCCAACTTCATTATTTTGCATGTGGATATTCAGATTTTCTAGCACTACTTGTTTAAAAGACTGTCTTTTCCCCTATTGAATGGTCTTGCATTCTTGTCAAAAATAATTTGACTCTTGTCATCTCACTCTTGAATCACAAGTCCTCTAGCCTCCAGATGTGGCTTCCCACTCAGTCTGTGTATTGTGGTTACAGCCCTTATTTTGAAATAGACTTGATCATATCTCTCTTGGGCTTAAAAAGTCTTCCGTGGTTTTCCTGGCACCTTCAGAATAAAATAAAGCCCTTCAGCATGGGATACCTGCCCCTTTCTAGGGATGCCCCCCTGCTTCATCTTGCATGCCTCAGACTCTGGTGGTCCGTCTACTGGTTGATCGTAAAGCTCTTTTGTGCTATTGGACATGTTACTCCTGCTGCCAGAATATCTGCCTCCCACCTAACTCCCATTCCCCTAACTCCCATTCACCTACTTGCTGCTCTACTCAGTATGTCTTCTCTGTCTACCACAACCTGCTCCCCATTATGAGAAACATGCCCTTTGAATGCCCTTGTCTTATTTCTTTCATAGAACATAATTGCTCTGTATTGGAATGATAGATTTATCTGCTTTTCTCCTCTCTAGATTGTGAGATCCATGAGAGCCCAGAAAATATTTTAGGATCCCTAGTGCGTAGCACAGAGCTTGGCATATGGAGGTGAGCAAAAAGATTTATTGAATCCAGTTGTCCATCCACTGAGATGGAATGAATGAGAGAACAGCCCTTTTTTTAAGAGGGATGGCCTTTTCTTAAAAGACCTCTATCTTGAGGCATTATTTTCCTCTATTCAAGGCCCGATTTATTAGGTCCTGATACTTAATGGTGATAAAAGGGTATTATTATTGGAAGGTTGGGTATGTCAGAGGCACAATAGTAGTTCAGACAGTGAACTGAAGCTTTTTTGCCTGGAATTCACTGGCTTCTTTGATGAGGATAGGAAGCAGCCTGGGACTATTGCTGTGACGTGACATCAATCTTGGTGGCTAAGAGGAAGGGGCTATGAAGGAGGGGTAGACTTGGGGATGAAGAGTTCCTGTGGCTCCAGTCCACCAGAATGGATGACCTAGGCAACAGAAGTAAGACTGGGAAGTGTTTTTCATCTACTTGGAGTTTGGGATATATGGATGAATTGAGTGAAATGAGGATTTTGGTGAGTATCTCTACTAGGTTCCTGACAGGGACAGGTTCTCCAGGGATTCAACTGAATCTTATAGGTAGATCTGATCTGGTGAAAGATAAGGTATAAATTGGCCTGTCAACAGGACATTCGTACTGGTGGTTATTACTACCTTGATGGCTTTAAGAAATTTTGGGGGCTGGCAAGAAGTAGAGTAAATGTAGCCGAACAGATGGATGTATTGGGAAAATATAGCTGTAAGGAGCAGTGAGAGCTTAGTGATGGTGGCAGTAGAGCATAAAAGACAAATTGTTTTTAACTTTGGCTTTGTAAAAATTGGGGCATAAACTGGGGCTGTATTACTGAAGCAATCCGATTAGGAGGATCCATAAAAATGAAATGCATTTCATATGCACATCTGGGCAGCTATAGCCACTGTAGGTTTCTTGTAGGTCTGATAGAAAATGAGCTCTGTTGGTGAACACCTTAGCCAATATGATGAATAGTAGTGAAAGGCTGTACCTTGGGAGGCTCAGGATTATACCAGTGTACCTATCACTTAGAGTTACTAGGCATATGACAGACTGAATGAAGAGTTGACCTAGGGACACTCCTTGAATATGTCCCCTTTTTTTGATCAGCATATCCTTCTAATCTCCTAGGAGTTCCAGTTTGCAAAATGTAATGGTGGGAATAAACTAAGAAGTAAGGCATGATTACCGTATCTGGGTGTTAGGGGTACTTGGCCTCTGTAACCACAGAGGCCAAGCCATGCTATAGTCTGTGCCTTTTCCTGCTGCTTTCTGCTGAGAGATGCAAAGGATGGCAAGGCTGAGTTGTAAATTCTTGCACATTCTTGTCCATTGATCCTACCACCTTGAGCACGGCCAGGTAGCCACTCCTGTGGTCTAGAACATAAACCCTGTGGTTTTGGACACTCAGGGTGCTGTGTGTGTTGATGCTGAATGAGTAGGCTTGGTGCTTAGTTGAGCTTTCAGAACCCTGGAAATGCTTTGAGTTTGCAGTGACTCATGCACAGTAGAATGGAATGCCTGATTCTGCATCCCTCTAGACAGGGTCAACAGGATCAAAACATGACCTTGATGGCCAAGCCAAGTTCTCTTTTTCCCAAAGGGTTTTAATCTGCCCTATTTAATATGGTAGCCAGTAGCCATATGTGACTATTTATATTAAATTTAAATTAATCAAAATTTAAAAATCAGTTACTTAGTCACACTAGCTACATTTTACATGCTCAGTAGCCACATAAAGCCAGTGGCTGCTGTATTGAACAGTGCTGATTATGGAACATTTCCATCACTGCAAAAGGTTCTCTTGGACAGCACTAATCCAGATCTCTTTGTAGGAGAAGAATTGGCACCTGGGGCCGCCTGATCTTCAAGGAGCAGATTGCAGAGCATGGTGTTGACCCATCTGGATACCATGTTTGAAGTTGACATGGCCCAGAATTTGACTTCCACCAGTTTAAAATACACTTCGACAGTTTTGTATTTAACCTGTAAATCCAGAAGCATGACAGGGCCTTCTGGATGGAGCACTGTGAAATTAGCGTATACTTCAAACCCTGTTCCCTAAAAGATCATGCGCTACCGTGCTCTACATGGTAGACCTATCTCGTAGTGTAGGCTTCAGTAGATACTCTTTGACAAATAATTGGTTCTGTACTGCTGATAAGCCTAATAAGTGAAAGATGGTCTTTCTCTTAAAAAATTGAGATATATGATACCAGTCTCATAAACTCTTAATTCACAAGCTCTGGCATTATGAGAGGCACTTAAAGTATGAATGGCATTAAGCTTATCCTTTAATTTTGCAGTAGGCAAATGACCTCCCAAAGATATTCACTTCCTAATCCCCAGAATTTGGGAATACGTTACCTTACATGACAAAGGGGATTTTGCAGATGTGAGTAAGTGAAGGATTTTGAGACGGGGAGACTATCCTGGATAATCCCAGTGGGACCCATGTAATCACACAAGTCCTTAAAAGTGGAGAACTTTTCCCTGCTGTGGTCACAGAAAAAAATGCAACCAATGTAAGAAGGGTCAGAGAGATTCAACATTGTTGGCTTTGAAGGTAGAGGAAGTGACCACAAGCCGAAGAATGCAGACAGGCTCTAGAAGCTGGGAAACAGAAGGAAACGTCTTCTCTGCAGAGCTACCAAAATGAATATATCCCTGTCTACACCTTGATTTTAACCTGGTGAGGCCTGTATTGGGCTTCTAACCTACGGAACTCTAAGATAATAACTATATGTTGTTGAATCTGCTAAGTTTGTGGGAGTTGTAACAATAGCAATAGGAAATTAATACACCTTTTATACAGTGGAGGATGACTAAATAATTTATTTTGAAAAATACAACTGTCACAAGGATGAAATATTCATGATCACAAATTAGTACATTCTTAACTGTGGATAATTATGTATGAAGCCAAATTGTAATAAAACTGTTATTTGCCAAACATAGAAACCTTGCTTTGTGACTAGGCTGAGTCCAGAAGATTATTCTCTCTGCTTCTACCTGTTATGTGTCTGGGCAAGTGTAAGGCCTTTGCAGGTGAATCCGGTAGAGAACATGCTAAGAATGAGCAGCAGTCATGCACGACTCTATCACTGAAAGCCTTCTAGCCATTTCATAGCTTCACTTCCCTGGTTTTATTTTTTCAGAGAGGACTGAAGGAGATGAATGGATAATAAACTATTGCTAAAAACTTGGTCTTGATGAACTCTTTGATGTGGGGCTATGGGGGAATGGTGATGGGTGGGTACCATGGGATCAATAGCCCTGCACCAGCTCAGAGGTATAATTGTGAGGCTGGTGGAAATGCTCATCAGGGAGAAGGAAATCAGGACCACGGCTTCTGAGGACTGAACATGCTCTCAACTCTCAAATATAGAACCATTATTGGCCTTGGCATTCATGGTGTTAGCCTTGACTCAGATGAGAATGCCTCAACCCTTCCCAAGTTCTCCGAGGCCCCTGAGTAGACTGTCACTAGGACTTGGGGACATGGAGCTCAGTTAATGGCCTCTTATTTTTACTATGCCATAGCACCCACCTGACTTCTGGAAGGCATTGCTTCACTTTCATAGACAGAAGATGTAACAGCTGCCACGAAGATCCCTGGAGTTCTGCCCAGCGATTCTCACTCCCAGCTGGGTAGCTGACCAGTTTTCCCTGAGAAGACATGGTTTCCTCCAGCAGCAGCGGAAGGAGTCATGGGTTTTTCTGTTTCATGGCTCAAACTGTTGTGACTCAGAATTATACTAGGACAGGGCCCTGACTTATTCTTCTGGGCTGGGCTGAGTGAGGCCTGGCTGAATGCACCTGGTTACACAGGTAGGGGTGGAATCAAACACTGGAGGTACCCATAACGCTGGTTAGGAGGATAACTAGCTAGAATAAGGTTGGCAAGAACTGAGTGAGCAGGGATAGGAATTAAGACTGAGGACTGGGCTGAGGGTAGATCAGGGGTCCTGGAAGCAACACAGCTGGAATGAATGGAGAAGCACACACACACACATAAAAAAAAACAGGCTGAGAAGAGCCTACATCAAGCTTGGCCAACCCATGGCCCGCAGGCTCCATGTGGCCCAGGATGGCTTTGAATGTGGCCCGGCACAAATTTGTAAACTTTCTTAAAACACTATGAGATTTTTTGGTGATTTTTTTTTAGCTCATAACTATTGTTAGTATTAGTATGGTTTTTTTGTTTGTTTGTTTTTTGTTTTTTTGAGATGGAGTCTCGCTCTGTCACCCAAGCTGGAGTGCAGTGGTGCAATCTTGGCTCACCACGACCTCCACCTCCCAGGTTCAAGTGATTCTTCTGCCCCCGCCCCCAGAGTAACTGGGATTACAGGTGCTCGCCACCATGCCCAGCTAATTTTTGTATTTTTAGTAGAGAGAAGATTTCACCATGTTGGCCAGGCTGGTCTCGAACTCCTGACCTTAAGTGATCTGCCCGCCTTGGCCTCCCAGAGCGCTGGGATTACAGGCATGAGCTGCTAGGCCCGGCAGTGTTAGTATATTGTATGTGTGGCCCAAGATAATTCTTCTTCCAGTGTGGACCAGGGAAGCCAAAAGATTGGACATCCATGGCCGAGATGGACATGAAGCCAGGTAAGTACGTGCCAGGTAAGCTGAGGTCCAAATGGGAGGCAGTGGGATATCATGGTCAAGAGCATGGGTTTTTCATTCACTTACATAGATTTGAATTTAAATCCTGTCCTCCCAGTTACTAGCAGTGTGATTTGGGGCAATTTACTTCAACCTGCCGCAGTTAATTCATCTCTAAAATTAGGATAATAATATGTATCCTGCAGGTGATTGTAAGAATTGGAAATAAGGCATACAACATGCCTCACACATTGCTTCTCTTAACTGGATTCACAAATGTACTCTTGGGAGTCCAAAAGTTCTCCACAAAGATTTTATCTTAAGTTCTTAACCTTTTTAATATGTATTTTAAAGAGCAGTTTTAGGTTAATATCATATTTGAGAAGACAATACAGAGAACTCTCTCTACTGGTAGTTTATAATCTATCCCCATTGCTTCATCTGGATTATCATTCCCCACCATTGACATCCTGCACCAAAGTGGTACATTTGTTACAATTGAGGCAGAATTGACACATCATTGTTACCCAAAGTTCATAGTTTACATTAAATTTGCTCTTGATGTTGTAGTTATAATATCCCATGGGTTTTTAACAAATGTAGCATGACATGTATCTATCATTATTGTATCACACAGAATACAGGCATATCGCAGAGATATCATGGCTTGATTCCAGACCACCACAATAAATCAAATATTGCAATAAGGTGAGTCATATGAATTTTTTATTCCCCAGTGCATATAAAAGTTACATTAAAACTATACTATGGTATATTAGGTGTGCAATGGCATTATGTCTAAAAAACAGCATACACACCTTAATGAACAAATACTTTATTGTTTAAAATGCTAATGATCGCCTAAGCCCTCAGCCAGTTGTCATCTTTTTGCTGGTCGATGTTGATGGCTGCTGACTGATCAGGGTGGTTGTTGCTGAAGGTGGTAGGTGGCTGTGGAAATTTCTTAAAATACAACAACAATGAAGTCTACCACATTGATTGACTCTTCTTTCATGAAAGAGTTTTCTAGAGTAGGCAGTGCTATTTAATAGCATCTTACCCACAGTAGAACTTCTTTCAAAATTGGAGTCAAACCTCCCAAACCCTGCCACTGTTTCATCAACTAAGTTTACATAATGTTCTAAATCTTTTGTTGTCATTTCAACAATGTTCACAGTATCTTTACCAGGAGTAGATAACATCTCAAGAAACCGCCTTCTTTGTTCATTCGTAAGGAGCAACTCCTCATCTGTCAATTTTTATCATGAGATGGCAGCAGTTCAGTCCCATCTTCAGGCTCCACTTCTAATTCTAGTTCCCTACCTATTTCTACCACATTTGCAGTTACTTCCTCCACTGAAGTCTTGAATCCCTCAAAATCATCCATAAGGGTTAGAATCAACTTCTTCCAAACTCCTGTTTGTGTTGATATTTTGACCTCCTCCATGAATCATGAATGTTCTTCAATATGTCTAGAAGAATCATCTCCAGAAGGTGTTCAATTTACCTTGCCTAGATCCACCAGAGGAATCACTGTCTATGACAGCTATAGCTTTATGAAATGTATTATATTTCTTAAATAGTAAAACTTGAAAGTTGAAATTATATTTTGATCCATGGGCTGCAGAATGAATGTTGTGTTAGCAAGTATGAAAACATCATTAAACTCCTTATACATCTCTATCAGAGCTCTTACATAACCAGTGCATTGTCAATGAACAGTAATATTTTGAAAGGAATCTTTTTTTTCTGAACAGGTCTCAACAGTGGACTTAAAATATTCAGTAAAACCATGCTGTAAAAAGATGTGCTGCCATCTAGGCTTTGTTATTCCATTTATAGAGCACAAAGCAGATTTAGCCTAATTCTGAAGATCCTTAGGATTTCTTAAATAGTAAATGAACATTGGCGTCAACTTAAAGTCACCAGCTGCCTTCACCCCTAACAAGAGAGTCAGTTTGTCCTTTGAAGTCTGAAGCCAGGTATTGACTTCTCCTTTCTAGCTATAGAAGTTCTAGGTGGCATCTAGAAGACATCTTCTCCCAGTAGAAAGCTGTTTTGTCTATGTTGAAAATCTGTTGTTTAATGTAACTACCTTCATCAATGATCTTAGCTAGATCTTCTGGATCTTGCACTTTTAGGTGCACGAAGATGTCTTTTATGTTAAGGAGATGACTTCTTTCCTTAAACCTCATGAACCCACCTCTGGTGGCTTTAAACTTTTCTTCTGCAGCTTCCTCACCTCTCCCAGTCTTCATCGTACTGAAGAGACATGCTCTGAATTAGGCTTTGGGCTTAAGAGAATGTCGTGGCTTGTTTGATCTTCTATTTAGACCACTAAAACTTTCTTCATGTCAAAAACAAGGCTGTTTCACTTTCTTATGATTTGTGTGGTTACTGGAGTAGCACTTTTAATTTCCTTTAATAACTTTTCTTTTGCATTTACAACTTGGTTAACAGGAGCAAGAGGCCCTGCTTTTGGCCTATTTCAGCTTTGGGCATGCCTTCCTCACTAAGCTTAGTCATTTCCAGCTTTTGATTGAAAGTGAGAGATGTGTAATTCTTCCTTCCACTTGAAAAGCTAGAGGCCTTTATAGGGTGATTAATTGGCCTAATTTCAATATTTTTGTGTCTCAGGGCATGGGGAGGCCTGAGGAGAGGGAAAGAGATGGGAAAATGGCTGGTTTCTGGAGCAGGAAGCACAGATACACATTTATTGATTAGGTTTACCACCTTATATGGGTGCAGTTTGTGTCACCCCCAAACAATTACAATAGTGACATCAAAGACCACTGATCACAGATCACCATAACAGATATAATATTGAAATATTGCAAGAATTACAAAAATGTGAGCCAGAGCCATGAAGTAAGCACTTGCTGTTGGAAAAATCGCACTGATAGATCTTGCTCAACACAAGCTTGCCACAAACCTTCTTTAAAAAAAACAATGCAGGCCGGGCGCGGTGGCTCAAGCCTGTAATCCCAGCACTTTGGGAGGCCGAGACGGGCGGATCACGAGGTCAGGAGATCGAGACCATCCTGGCTAACACTGTGAAACCCCGTCTCTACTAAAAAATACAAAAAACTAGCCGGGCGAGGTGGCGGGCGCCTGTAGTCCCAGCTACTCGGGAGGCTGAGGCAGGAGAATGGCGGGAACCCGGGAGGTGGAGCTTGCAGTGAGCTGAGATCCGGCCACTGCACTCCAGCCCGGGCAACAGAGTGAGACTCCGTCTCAACAAAAAAAAAAAAAAAAAAAAAAAAATGCAATGTCTGCAAAGGGAAATAAAGTGAAGTGCAAATAAAACAAGGTGTATCTGTAGTTGTGCTGCTGCAAAAATTATCTGTGCTCTGTCTATTCATCCTTTCCCCCTCCCAATCCCTGGCAACCACTGATCTTTTTACTGTCTCCATAGTTTTGCCTTTTCCAGAATGTCATACAGTTGGGATATAAAGACAGTATGTAGCCTTTCCGACTGGCTTCTTTCACTTAGCAGTATGCATTTAAGCTTCTTTCATGTCTTTTCATGGCTTGGCAACTCATTTCTTTCTAGTACTGAATGATATTTTATTGTCTGGATGTATCGCAGTTTTTAAAATTCATTTACCAACTCTTAACTTTTAATCCAGTGATTTTCAAACTGGGGCCTTTGGAGATCTGGGCTGAATGTGTATTCTTGAGGACTCAAGAGTTTTAGAATTTGAGAGATAACTAGCCAAGCATATAGTATGTGCTCAATAAGTATAATAATTAGTGACAGAATTGCAACTATTGTAAAAGAAGCTAAAAGTGTTGTGAAGCAGGGCTGGGTGGGGCCTGTGTTCACAAGCTTTCTCCCAGAGAGGAGAGGCATGTCAACGGGATTTGTAGTCAATGCAGTTTATTTGCAGCTAGAGAGGGTTTGAACTTCCTGACAGCTGCCTGGGGCTGCCCAGGCTTCAAGGGCCACATTCCCGAGGCAGATGCTGGACACTACTGTGGCCTGACAGTTTCTGACAGCCCCATTTTTAAAACTTGGAACATTTTCTTATCTTGAGTTTTCTGGCACTGTTCGCTTGCTCAGTGATTTCCAGAGATTACGGTGTGATTCCTCAATTACCTCTGAAAGGTCTTCCTGTTCCCTGGGCTGTAGTTCATGGGGCCTGGAGACCTGAGCTCATTTGGGCTGCTCGGGGCTGCCTAAATTTCTGTCCATCCATCTTTAGCTTCTGTTCTCTCTTAACCATCTGTGTTCTGCTCCACTAATATTGAAGATTTTGCTTCCAGATGGCAAGGCTAGAGTAAAATTGCAGCTGGGCAGTGCCGTCATCTGTTCCACCATCTACCCCAGGCCATCGCCTTCCTTTGTTCATCTTCTTACCTGAAACACAATTTTACAAAGTCCATGTTTTGCCATCTGAGCATTGCGCAGGCCTGAGGTCAGAGCTGTGACCATGACCCAGCCTTTCCTGTGCTGTCCTTTGTCTGTGCTCCTCTCTACCTGCATAGTGAAATGCTCCCTGCGCTGACACACAGCTCAGGAGTTTAAGTACCCCCTCCCTTGTGTTCATCTGGATTATGCCTTATTGTATTTTCAGAATTTCATTTTTTTAGAGCTCTCTGCTTCTTAAGTCATATTTTGTTTTAGGGATGGGGTTCTCAACCCTGGCTGCACATTAAAATGATTGGAGAAATCAAACCTCTAGGGTATGGTTTTCCAGTTAATCATAAAAAATCTCTCATGTTTAGGTTCTCCACATAATGACACAAGAAAAAAGTATTAAAATGAGCTGCATCAAAATTAAACATTCCTGTTCACCAAAAGCTACTGTTAAGAAAAAGAAACAAATCACAGACTGGCAGAAAATGTTTGCTACAGATATATCTGACAAAGTACTTATAACCAGTATAGATTAGCAATTGCTACAATTCAGTAATAAAAAGAAGAAATTGATCAAACAGCTTGAACAGGCACTTCACAAAGGAAAATTTGTAAATGATCAGTAAACACACAAAAAGGCACTTAACATCATTAGTCATGAGGGAAATGTGAATTAAAACCTACTAACATGGCTAAAATTTAAAAATGACAACATCAAATGTTGGCAAGGATGCAGACCCACTGGAACTCTCATTTGTTTCTGGTAGGAGTATAAAGTGGTACAACCACTTTGGATACCGGTCTGGCACTTTCTCATAAAGTGAAACATACACCTACCCAGTGACCAAAAACACTACTTCTGGGTGTCTACCCAAGATAAATGAAAACAGACACAAACTAGTAGACTTAAAAGCTTTATTAATAATAGCACAAACTGGAAACCATCCAAATGTTCCTCAACTAGAAAATTAATAAACAAATTGTGGTATATCTCTACCATAAAATACTGCTCAGTAATAGAGAAGGAGCAAATGACTGCTTCCCATGACAACACAGATGAACCTGGAAAACATGATGCTGCGTGGAAGAGATGACACACAAAAGGGCACCTACTACATAATTCCACTTATATAAAGTTCTAGAACAAGTAAACTAAAATACAGAGAACCAGAGCGGAGGTTGCCTCTAAGACAGGGCATCTATGAGTGTCTGGAAACTGCCAGAGAGAACTTTCTGGAATGATGTGTCTGATGTCTTGATAATGGTGGATGTTACAAGGCATGGGCATTTATCAAAACCCATTTTCAAATGGTGTCTTAAGTGTTGTATATTTAATATCTATACATGAAATTTACAAATTATATATCAATAAGGAGAATGAATTTTTAAAAATGTTCCCTAGATGATTTTGCTACACAGTACGTGTTGATTCAATGCTTCACTGGCTCAGTTCATAAAATGTCCCTGTCTTTTCCCTTCAGTTTGAAACCTTCATTCCTAACATCCAGGCCCTTTGTCTGCCAGCACCATATTTCAGTCTCTCGTAATTAGGAACCCAATAACACCATGAACACTCACCAACAGTGTCTTTTTTCAGTACACCAACCTTACTTCCCTGTTGGACAAAATGAAATCTAAAACACCAGGTCTCCTCTCTGAGCAAGGGAGTTATCAGTTGGATAAAGGGAAAAATGACTGCCATTCCAGGTGGATAACTGGAAGAATGACTTCTTGTAGGAGAACGAAATGTGTAGTAGCTGCCAAGGAGGTGATGTCCTTTGGTCCTGCCCTCTTATCTGTATGCAGAAATGGATGTGTTCATATTATGTTTTGGGAATGCATTTTTGATCCACTTCATCAGACGAGCATCTTTTTGCTCCCAGGCTTACTGATTTTGATGTAGTTGAATACGTTCTTATTTAACGTGAAATTCTGTGTTTCTTTTTGTTAGATGTACTTCTTTTGAGTAAAACATACTTTTAAAAATTACTATTTCCATTCTAACTTCTCTCTTGCCAAGACCCAAGGATATCTGGGAGAATTTTCTTTCTTTTCTTTCTTTTTTTTTTTTTTTTTTACCATGATGTGTTTATATGTTCAGACTACTTATTACCCATCTTCGCCATATTTTCTTATCTGTGGAGATGCTGAGACCTAATTTAGCTTATTTTCTGAAAAGCCAGTGTCAAATACCTGTGAGCAATACAGAAGAAATAGATCACCTACTCAGCAGCTTTAACTGTGTAGGACTCAGCTAATAATGAAAAGTAAGCCACAAAGAGACCCTGAAGACACAAAATGGATGTCATAAAATCCACACACTTTCCTCAGAGGCCAGCCCATTGGAGTCTCACTCACAGTCAATTTCCTCTCACCTGGGACACAGGTGTAACATCTTCACAGCTTTGTTAGAAGCACCAAGTTAGAAGACAGAACAAAGATGGCCCTTACAGTCAGGTGTATTGATAGCTATAAAAAGGGACAACTGACAGGAGAGAAGAGATAATCCTTTTCATCTTCACTTTATCCTATTAAAATCAAAATGAACCTGGGCACGGTGGGTCATGCCTGTAATGCCAGTGATTTGGGAAGCCAAGGAAGGACGACTGCTTGAGCCTAGGAGTTTGAGACCAGCCTAGACAACATGGTGAAACCCCATCTCTACAGAAAATACAAAAATTTGCCTGGTGTGGTAGCACATGTCTATAGTCCCAGCTACGAGGGAGGCTGAGGAGGGAGGATCACTTGAGCCCAGGAGTTCAAGGCTACAGTGAGCTATCATGGTGCCACTGCACCCCCAGCCTGGGCAACAGAGTGACACCCTATCTCTAAGAAGAAAAAAAAAAAAAGAAAAATAAATAGAAAGATCTAGCAGCTAGCTATTTGTTTCGGGAGCACCCATGTAAAATCATTCTCAAGAAGCTCTAGAGGCATGACACATTTGAGGTCAATGCGAAACAGTCATTGATGGTAGTGCCTTTAAGCCATCAAGAGAAGGCCGAATGTTCCATGCAATACTCTTTGAAAAAGGCAGAGAAGTGTGTAATGTGGTTTAGAAAGGTCTGTATCAAATTGGACGGAAATAAAAGTTTTGACTGTTTAAGTGAGTAAGGTGCAGGATCTCAAACTTTCACTGTCCTGGCATAGTGACCTTGAGGACAGTTCTGGGGTAATGACAGTCATGGAGGCAGAACCAGACCCTCTCTACTATCTTCCATAAGCAGCCCATTCCCCCTTTCTGGATGGGGGAGTGCCCTCCTGTAACTGCAGCCATTGCTGCATGGGTCTCAGCTCCAGTCCGCCACTCCTTATTCACAAAGCACCTGCTACCTTTCTTCCTTGAAGCCTCTGCCACCTGCCACCCCATCTCCTCCTTGGACCTCCAAATCCAACAGACTCTGGTTATCTCTGGGTGGACTCTTCATTCTTCAAATCCATCAGAGGCTCATCTCTTGATCCCATGAATCCGAAATAAAAAGTAGCAATTCATAAAGAAGTTCTACAGATGAAATGTTAATGACACTTGGAATTTTTTAAAAACAATCCAGCAGGAGTGGGGATAGGAAAGGTGTAGGCAAAACAAGATGGCTATTGACAATTGTTGGGGTTGGGTGATGGTTTCATGGGGCACGCTGCCTCTCTTTGTGTGTATTTTTAAACATGTTCATTTAAAAAGGAGGTTGGCTACAGTGGCTTACACCTGTCATTCTATTACTCTGGGAAGCCAAGGGGGGAGGATCATTTGAGGCCAGGAGTTCTTGACCAAACTGAGCAACATAATGAGATCCCATCTCTACAAAAATTTTTTAAAAAATTAGCTGAGCGTGGTGGTGGACACCTGTAGTCCCAGCTACTTGGGAGGCTGAGAAAGAAGGATTGCTTGAGCCCAGGAGGTCGAGGCTGCAGGGAGCCATGTTGTGCTACTGCACTCCAGCCTGGGTGACAGAGTGAGACTCTATCTTTAAAACAATAAAATTAAAATTTTTTAAATTTTAATTTTAAAAAAGTTACAAAGAAGATATAAGATGTCATAATGCCTAATGAAGTTCTCATATCTTCATGGGTTTCTGGACAGAGAGTGTACCTTCACTTTACCGTTAGCCTAAGATTGCTCAAAACATCTGGAAGTTATCATTTGAAAAAGAATCTCACAAGTATGACTGCCTGTCACTGTTCAATATACGTTACAGTGCAGATTATTCAGAGCAGCATTAAGGCATCAACATAAGTGCAACTCCATGGAGTCAGGGACAGAGGTCAAGGTGAAGTGTTTCTTTACCTTTGAAGACTTCTGGCACCCAGGCCGCACCTACACTTCAGCTCAGAAATCCAGATATCAGGGAAGTGAGGGATGAAGTCTGAACCCATGTGAACTATACATTTTGGGACTTGAATCTTCGGGAACTTGGCTTTCTTTGATGAGACATTACTTCCCTCCTCCATTGGCTCAGCTTTTCTTCTCTCGCCTTCCCTTTCCTCCCTCCTTTCTTCCTCTTCTTTCCCCTTCCTCTCTTCTTCCTCTTTCCCTTCCTCTCTTCCTCCTTCCTTTCTTCCTTCCTCCTTTTAAGTCACCACCACCACCAACACTACAGAAACCTGTAGCATGTTCATGTCAGAACTTCTAAAGAGTTGTTGTAAAGATTAAGATACAAATGTGGACGAAAGAAATATAAATTCATTAGAATAATTTTGATCATCATAATTAAAACAATTCGCCTTTATTGTGGACACTTCCAAACATATAAATGTCTGACTAATCCAATGAACCCCTTGTACTAATCACTCACCTTTAGTAGAGTTGGCTAGTCTCTATTTCATCCTTTCATCTTTTTCCCCAATCATGCCCACCCTCCTCCTCACCCCACCTGAGATTACTTCAAAACAAATCCAAGGCATCATATTGTTTCATCTGTAAATAATTCAGCAGTATTTATAAGAGATAATCTCTTACTTTAAACATAATCACAATACCATTGCATCTAAAAAATAACAATAATTCATTAATATTAGAAAATATTCAGTCAGTTCTCAAATTTCCCTCATTATCTCCTTTTTCTTCTTGTTTTGTTCAAATGCGGACCCAGATAAGACCCACGCATTGCATTCTGCTGAAAGAGCTCTTGTCGCTCATAGTCTGTAGACTTCCCTGCCCTCTTGTTTTCTTGCCGTTTATTTATTGAAGAAACTGAGCTATTTGTTTTGCAGAATTTTTACCATTCTGCATTTTGCTGATTGCATCCTCATGGTATCGTTTAACATGTTCTTGTAATTCCTGTAATTACCTAGAATTCCTGTAATTACCTGTAATTCCTATCAGCTGATAGTTATACCTAGACACTTGTCATTATTAGTAGCAATATCAAAAACTTCACTTCTGAGACTGGCAATTTCTATGTCTGACATCTTACCACAGTGAATAAGGCAGCATCCCAAACTCTTCTGAGTCAATAAGAAAAGGATAACTCTTGCAGCAATGCCAAGTTCAGTTTCTGTTCACTTTGCAAAAAATCTGTGCCCACTACTAGACCCATGACTGTCAACTAGAATGTGCTGGGCCTCCTTTCTGTCTGTGCAAGGGAATGGGCACGGCCAGGTGGAAAGAACATGAACTTGGGAGTCAGACACCTCTAGATGTGAATTGACTTCACCTTTTATGAAGTACATAGCTTGTCTAGTGAATTCATATCTCCACTTCTCAGATTCCTTGTATACGAGGATAATGTCTATCTTACCAGGCTGCCAAGATGCACCTGACATGTAGTATGTGTTCAATAATTGTTTGTTTCTTTTCCAGCTCAGGTTAAAAATGGGAATTTTCAAGAAACCACAAACCCACAGAGTTTGTTTAGATCCAAACACAGATATGTCATTTACCAGCTTTGTAAACAATAGAGGAGGCTTTCAGGCAAGCCCCAGAAAGTACATTCAGAAAGGGGAAAGAATGTGGGGACAGGAACTATTGCTCCCCTTCTCTCCTTGTACTCAGAAAATCCAGGAAATTCTTCCTCAAGAAAGCATGACCCATTTCAGCCTAAAAGTGTGCTTTTCTCTGGACTGTGCTGGCTTAAGAACATATTTCTTTTACCAAAAAATGAGTTCACAGTAAGTGACTCAGAAGCATATGGATGAAATTTCCTTTAAGCCACTCAAGGGATTAGAAATTAAGGGAAAGAGTGCCTGGCAAAATGCATCTGGGGTTTTGCCAAGCCCAAACCAACTGAGAAATAGTTAAGACACAAGGCAGATCTCGAATGCTGCCAAGTTTACCCATCTTAGCAGGACAGGGATTTATAATTAGAGCTGCTCAGAAAAGCACTGCTTTACGGGTGGCAAAGGACAAAAAGGCTTTGTCCCCAACATCTCCACAGGCTGTGGTTTCCCAGATGGGCTCTTAACGGTGTACACACCCTCTCCGTCGCCAGAGTCCTCAAAGCCACCGCCTCTACCCAGCAAGGTTTGACTTCTACACCACACCCCTGACATTCTCTCCAGGCCTCTTTTGTTTCTGGCCTAGGCTGGATGCATCACACTGTGAATTCCTGGATGAGGAAGAACAAATCTTGCGGAGTGTTCTGGAATTACAGTGGAGAGCCATAATGGGAAAATGTGACAAAGCAATTCCCTTCTCTGACATACACATTTTACCCCTGTCTCTCACCTTTGTCACGTTTCCTCATTTCTTCACCTTCTGTGGGTTTCTGTTTCTGTAAAATGAAGGGATTGGATCTGCTGTTTTCAAACTGTGCTACCTGGAGCCATTCGAGGGCCTGGCGGGGCCCAGTGGAAGTGGATGGGGAGATGGTGAGAAAGGATCTCTTCAAAAAAAAGCAGGAGGGGGCTCCAACATAGCATTTCAAGGAAATCAAGGGATCCAAAGTTAAACAATTCAAAAATCACAAGTCTGGACGAAGTCTCATTGTCCCTTCCGAATGAACACTGCCAGTGTGGTGTGCCTCAGTCTCCATTCACTGACCCAAATATCCCCAAAGATGTGCACCAACTCTTCTGTCTAACATTCATCAGAGTGCTCCTGTGTGCCAGGCTGTCTGCTAAGGACTGGGCATACAGCAGTGAACAGAAACCCCAGGGGGCTCATAGACCAGTTGGGAAGATTGGCATTAAACAAATGAATATGTAAATCCAAATCAAGAGGTATCAACACCATGAAAGACAAAATCATGGTTGAAAGTTGAGTGGGTCTGGGATTGGAGAGATACTGCCCTAAGCATCTACCCTCCCCACCTGGCTTGCCTCTTGCCCCTTTATAGAATAACTAATCATTGTTCAGTCTTTGAAAGTTTCCATTTGAAAACATCCCTCTTCTACCTGACAGGAGGGTCAACACACCCAGAGCACAAAGGAGCTGATGGGTTTAGTTAGCTGTTGCTGCAGAAAGCCAAGAGGATAAACTTGAGAGAACAGACTGAGGGCTTTAGATGGGTGAGTGTGGGAAAGTCTACAGCACTTACTGTGCTGAGGAATAAATCCAGGTGGATCACCTGGAGGTGACCCAAAGTGCCAATGAAGTCCATGTCAATGGCCCTCTTCACATACTTCACTACTATATCTGGAGCTCTCCTGAACATCTTTCTCCCATTCCTCACTGAGTTTTGCTAGACATGGCAAATGTTAACTTATTACCAACTCTTAATTCTATTGCTGTTTCTTTGCCCCTGTCTAGCTCTTTCTCTTTGTACATTTTGTAAAGAGAAAAGAAATTAAAACAAAACAAAACAAAACACTGAAACAACCTCTGGAGACATTTCCATGGTTTCTACTATAAGTAAGGGGCATACTCACCATTTCTGGCCTGCAGCATGCCGAGTCTCTTACCTGGGAGGGAGGTGGGGGAGCTAAGCAGAGGGAGACTGGCTTGGCTGCTTGAAGAGTGAAGACTCCTGCGGGGCACTAGATGGCAACATTTCTCCAAATCTAAACTTGGTGAGGCCCTGTGGACAGAAGGTCAACAGTGCGCAGTTGCCAATCCCAACACATTTTATGAAACCCAGGCTTGTGTGGAGGAGAAGACTGAAGCTAAATCTGGTGAACGGGAGGTCCTAACAGTCTATTTCTCAGAGCTCGGCCCATAGTTAGAGGCTAGTGGTGTTAACTATTTCTACCACTACCACGACTACCACTGCTACAACCATTGCCATCGTCACCACCACCATTATCACCACCACTACCACAACTAATTGACTCACTCATGTTGGTATTGTTTTCCTTGGTGCTTAAAATTAAACCCTCATTCAGACTAATTCCGGGAGGAGAGATCTAGTTAGCGATATACATCCTTTCAATTTTTTTTCAAATATATGCTACAACTAGATTAACAAACTGCTGCCCAGTATAGAAACTCAGGAGAATTGCTTTAATGAATAGATAAGAATGGTTTGTATCCACACATCACTGCTTTTGGTAGATAAGTAGTTGCTTCTTATCTACTTAAGCAATATTTGAAAACAGTATTGTTCTATGTGAACTGAAAATCTACTCCGGGGTTGTGTTTGCATTGTCAATTTATTTAGCATGGGCTTTCTACTTAGTAACCAGCCCCACTCCCAGGCCCTATCCTTTTAATTAGTCACCTGTCATCATATTGAAGTGTTCCTCTTGAGACACCAGTGACCCATGGAGAGTCAAAACATGGCATCTGACACAGAAACAAACATTTACTGAACTTATGTAATCGGGCTGGTCAGATGAACTGTTTCTTGGTGACCATGAATTGAACTTACAGGAAAGAACAGGAATCAAGGTGGTCAAGAGGGTGGGAATGTCAAGGGGAAGAGGGTCACCAAGCAGAGTTACAGGACCCAAATTTGACTGCTGGCCACTTGTGTAGATGCCTTAAAGCCCCAGTGCTCCATAGCTGCCACTTGACAGAGGTAGATTTTTTTGCATAGTTCCATTGATGTACTCAATCAACAGGTAACAATTAACTTCTGACATGTGTCCAGCACGCTTTCAGGCTCTAGGAATACAGCACTGCACAAGGTTCCCTGCCCTGATAAGGCTTACATGCTGGCGGAGGAGAGAAACAGAAACAAATAAACAAATTACTAAATATAATTCAGGTTCGATAATACAAAAAGTAATGCAGGATTCAGACACAGTGACAAGTAATGGGGTGTGTGTGTGTGTGTGTGTGTGTGTGTCCTTTGACTGATTTAGTTAGATTCATTAGGGAAGGCTGCTTGGAAGAGATGACATTTGAACAGACAGACTCGAATGAAATGAGGGGATGAGTCATGTAAGAGTCCCTCAGCTACAACTAAACCACGTATCACCATTATGGTGAACTGACCTAAGTCAGCTTGGTCATGATGCACCACTCTTAAGTTCTTTTTAGTTGAAAATCATTGTTGAAAGATTAAGATAAATTAGTGCTATGGTTTGAATATATGTGTCCCTCCAAAATTTGTAAGTTAAAACTTACATTCTGAGGTGATGGTATTAAGAGGTGGGGCTTCAGGGAAGTGATTAAGTCCTGATGGCTCCACCCTTGTGAGCTGAATTAATGCCCTTATAAAAGAAGCTTCAGAGAGCTGCCTGACCTGTTCATCCCTTCCACCACATGAGCACAGAGGAAGAGGCACCATCTTGGAAACAGAGAGTAGCCTTCTCCAGATACTGAATCTGCTGGTGCCTTAATCTTGAACTTCCCAGCCACTTAGGTTCTCTGGAAGCAGATACTAAGACAGATACTAAGATGGAGAAACCTCATCTCTACTAAAAATACAAAATTAGCCGGGAGTGGTGGTGCATGCCTGTAGTCCCAGCTACTCGGGAGGCTGAGGCAGGAGAATTGCTTGAACCTGGGAGGCAGAGGTTGCGGTGAGCTGAGATCATGCCACTGGACTCCAGCCTGGGCAACAAGAGCAAAATTCCATCTCAAAAACGAAAACAATAACAAAACAAAAAAGCATACCCAGCCAGCTAGTTCTGCTTTAAAAAAAAAAAAAAATCTCCAAATAATTAAATATCACAAAGAGTATAGACCATCTTTAAACTTCATTTATACTCATTACACTTGTTTTCTCTTGCTAGTTTACCAAAAGCACATGATTAGGAGTTTGTCTATTTCCATGTTGATGGAGCTTTATAATCTACAAATTGAAGGGAATTATTCATGGTAAATAACTGCTCTGCATTTTTTTATTTGTTTGTTTTACTGGTCTATTTGAATTCTCTTCTGTTAGAAGAGTTTAAGTTCAATAAAGTTTAAGCTAAGTGAAAAAAAAAGAAAAAGGGAAGGAATCTAGATTGGGCAGAGGGAAAAGTTGAACCATAATGCATGTCCAGCAAAGCCTCAACCAACCCAATGTTGAATTTTAGAGTGAATATTGTAATGAGAAAAACCTTCTCCCAAACTGGGGGGAGTGGAGAGACCAAAAAATGACTCAAAGAAGTCCAGCCTAGCAAATAAATTAGTTTATTAGGACTTACATACAAGGAACTCCTGGACAGCAGCAGGACAGCTTTAGTGATCCACACTGCCCCCCAACTCTAAGCTGCTTTTAAGCTAATTTTCTGGCTCATTGCCACGTGTGTGTGTGTGTGTGTGTGTGTGTGTGTGTGTGTTGGGATTGTTCTCCTTGGTAGGTTTGCAGATACTCTCTGACACGTTTGGTTTCTCAGGGATACCTGCTCCTCAGCTGGATACCATAGCCGTGGCTCATGGCCTGGCCTGCAGGGTTCAGGAAGCAGACACACATCCCTCAGCAACCTGGCGGGGGATGCCTCACACTACAAATATTAGCCATCAGGATTATCTTGCACTGGGTCAAATGGTTGGGTCTTTATCCCCCACCTGGCTCAGGCAGCAGATAAGGGCTGTGGGTGAGGAGGCTGTCTGCATCTAAAGCAGACCCTGAAGGATCAGGCAGCTGAAGCTGTCCCCTGATGGTACTCCCCACAGCAGGGTAGCAAGTCCTTGAAGGAGGGCTCTGGGCCACATATTTATGTATCTACCACACTGTCAGATCTGTTTGAATCAGAGCAACTCCATCTTGAATAAGGACTGGGTAAAATAAGGCTAAGACCTACTGGGCTGCATTCCCAGATGGTGAAGGTATTCTAAGTCATGGGATAAGATAGGAGGTCAGCACAAGATACGGGTCTTAAAGACCTTGCTGATAAAACAGTTTGCAGTAAAGGAGCCGGCCAAAACCCACCAAAACCAAGACGGTGACGAGAGTGACTTCTGGTCATCCTCACTGCTACACTCCCACCAGCACCATGACAGTTTACAAATGCCATGGCAATGTCAGGAAGTTCCCCTATATGATCTGAAGGTCCCCTATATGTCTCATGAATAGTGCACCCCTTGTTTTCATGTAATCAAGAAATAACCATAAAAATGGGCAACTGGCAGTCCTCGGGGCTGCTTTGCCTATGGAGTAGCCATTCTTTTATTCCTTTACCTTCTTAATAAACTTCCTTTCACTTTACTGTATGGATTCACCTGAAATTCTTTCTCGTGCGAGATCCAAGAACTCTCTCTTGGGGTCTGGATTGGGACCCCTTTCCAGTGACATCTTTCCTCACGTAACAGTGGAGAATGTAACACATTAAAATATGTTGGCCAGTCCACACATCTTGAATACCTTTAGTTTCACAAAGGAGAGTCCACTTCTAATATTCATTGTACTTATTAATGATGAACTAATTTAAACAATAAAAATCCATTTCTGACATTCACTGTGCTAATTAACAAAGCCTCAGGTATTCAGGGAGACATCGATCAAAGAAGCACTTAAAGTGGCTGCCTCTGGAGTGTGTCCTTTCTGATAAAATACCAGCTCACTACCCTAGAGTAGAATTTTCCATTAGAGCAACTGCCCTTAGAGTAAAAGCAGAAATGAACCAGCACACACATAATATCCCTGTCTCTACCTCACTGGAGTATTTAAAGTAAATTGGAGACATCTAAATGGTTCTCATTTAGATATGCTTGTCTTTGGGATCTTAGATGCTTACTCTCTGATCTTGTCTAATCATGCTGTCTTATGGATTACTTGGTTGAAAGGGACAGAAATGTACCTGGACTAGTTGGAGTTTAATGGGGGTTACTGTAAGGATCCAAAGATTTGACAGGCAACATCCGGATACCAAGGTTGACAATGAAGGCTCAGAGTGGAACGAGGATGTTGGGATCCCAAACATTCCCTGCCTCTCTCATGAGGCCACAGTCTTCCTCTTTTCTCTGCTTGTCTGTGTGTCTGCTCCTGTCTTCCTCTTCTCTCTGCCTTTTCCATTTCCTCATTGGCACACTTCCCCACTCCTGAGTCTATATAACCATTGAGTTGGAGCACTCATCATTACTGAAACATCACCATGTCTCTTAGGTCAATGTATTGAAAGAGAAAAAAAACCAAAAAAAAAAAAAAAAAAAAAAAAAACAGAGAAAGTGTGACAGGCACAGCCCTGCCCATGGCCTGGGGTCTTTTGGGTTAGAGTGTTCAGTCATCTGTGGACAGGGTGTGATAAGAGCAGGGTAAATGAGGCTGGGCACAGTGGTACACGCCTATAATCCCAGCACTTTGGGAGGCCGAGGTGGGTGGATCGCTTGAGGTCAGGAGTTTGAGACCAGCCTGGCTGACATGGTGAAACCCCCCTCTACTAAAAATACAAAAATTAGCCGAGCATGGTGGTGCATGCCTGTAGTCCCAGCTACTCCTTGGGAGGCGGAGACAGGAGAATTGCTTGAACCTGGAGGAGGAGACTGCAGTGAGCTGAGATCACGCCACTGCACAGCAGCCTGGGTGACACAGTGAGACTGTCTCAAAAAAGAAAAAAAAAAAAAAAAAAAGCAGGGTAAATGAGAGTCCTCCTTGGGATTGTAGAAGGACAAATTACCCCAGAAAAGGATGAAGATAGGGAGGCTCTAATCTCCATCACACTGCAGTCCTACTTACTGGGAGTACGGCATCTTTCCAGAAAATTCCTTGATTTGCACAGGTACACACATGTATACCATGCATAGTTGATTAAACCAATCCAAGAATTACTGCCAAAGGCTATATATTTAAATTATGATATTTTTAACTTATGATATTCAAATGTACACATAAGGTGGTTTCCTAGACTCAGCTCATAAAGAAATGTCTTCTTGTTATCTCTCTCTGAGACTCCATTTGCTACAAATACCCCCTTCTCGGTTGTAATTCAAGGAGGTCAGAATTGACTTTCCTGGTGATGGCCACTTCCACCAATCTGGGTACCACCCAGTAGCCATGGCTAGAATGGCACAGTCCGTCCCTCATAGGCATTGTCAAAGGCCGTGAGTCAGGTAACTCGTGACCAAATCTAGTCTATGGTGAATTCTCCAAGGAAACTCCGGCCTCTATCCCAACTGTAGCAACTAGACCACAGCATAGGCTATCAGCTCAGGGATTTGATTCATGAAAGCAAAGCTGTCCTCCAGCCTGAGTTCACAGAAACCTCATATTGTTCTCAATGTTTCCTGTCATGCTTGTTTGCATCACTTACAATTTCCCAGGGACACTGGTGTGTCAACTAATCTTATCAGCTAGGCATCTGTAAGCAGGCATGGCAATAAAACAAACAGAGTCCTGTGTCCAGTTTGTAGGAGCTGGTCCCTTCTGCCTAGGGCAGCGACAGGACTCTGTCCAGGCCTGGGGGAGGCTCTCTCCCGTTCCTGGAGTCCTTTCCCTCTGGCTTCCTATCCCTTTAACAGGGGCAGAGCCTTTATCCCCAGTCAGAGGAAACACAGAAACTGGAGATACCTCGGGCAGACAGGACTTTGCCTAATGAAAAACCTCAGAAATGCTTGAAGAGAAAAGTCTTGTTGATCCTACTCAGACCACCCCCTCCCCACCTTGTTAGGGGTAGGAACAAGCAAGACCTGAGTGCAAACCTACATTGACCTCTACTGCACACTCCTGCTCCTCTCAAGTTCAGATGTCTGGAGAGCTCACTGACTTCAAAGAATAATTATGACATCTGTGCTAGAATATTCTCTCCTAAAAGCCTATTGGAGAAATGTCTAAAACTCAAGGACCAAATAAACACATTCCTCTTTTCAGTTTGCCTCAATCTGACTGCCTTGGGCAAGCATCCTTAGGCCAGTAGGACTGCCCCTGCCCCATGGCTGGCCCCATTGACAAATGAGTCCCAGACATTTTTGCCCTGTTCATGGCCTCCACCCAAACCCAAACTCACCTCACTCTCCATTTTCTCTCCTATTTCCAGTTGGTGCTGAGCGCCATTTGCCTGTTACTTAGAGCCTTACTCTTCTCCTTCAGCTCTGTAGGTCTCTCAAGCTCTCACTCTGTTGTTTCCCCTTAATTCAGATTTATGGTCTCCCTTCAAGTCCTGTGCTTCTCGTCTTCCCCAATCCTGACTTGCTCCTGGAACCCTAACGCTAAGATGGGACTTTGTGGCTGGCAAACCCCTGTAGGTTTCCCATAGATCCTCAGATCAGGAGCCTCTGAAACACAAAAAAGTAAATTGGAATGGAATCCATGCTACACCATGGTGAAGAAGAAGGAACTCTAGCAAAATCTGTAAGCAGCATATTTTCTTGTCTCCATGGAGCACCCAAAGTACAGAACCAGAATGCTCTGAAATGAGAGTTTGACAGTGGTGCTTTCTAATCTCCTCTCACTCAGGGAGACTGGAAAAACGAAATGTTTCTGTACTTGTTTTCACAGGGGAGACAATGGGCGGCCCTGGTTTGGGGGCAGTATGTGTTCATGGCCCCTTGGCTGGGCAGGGCTCCCTGGGGACATTAGAGGCAGCCCCCAGCTGACGGGACAAACACGGTGGGCGTGGACTGTGGGTTCCTGGTTTGGCCCTTCTACTGAGGTTGGAGAGCTGGAAAGTCTGCCATTTGCACCACATGGGTTCCAGGTGTGAGTATCTCCATAATACTCGGACATGATAATGTCACCTCGAACTGGCTTGAGCCCATTCCTCCAAGACTGGTGAGACATTTACACTCTTGCTGCTCACTCCACCTCCCCAGTCATCAGCCATTTTCCTTAGCGGTCCTCTTGTCTCAGAGGCACGGGTCAGGGCTGATTTAGGATTCTGCCTTCACGATCCCTCTTCCCAGGCCTTTCCCTAGAAATCCCCTGGGGATTGGCACTTTTTTATTCTCCCCAAACAAAGCCCCCAAAAGAGACCCCTAGCTTAAAACACTAAAGATCCTGTCCCCCATCTCTGACAGCCAAGAGCACCCAGACCCCATTCCTTCCTGATGACCAACCCCTCCCACCCCACCTGCTCAATGATTGACAGTGGGATTTCTTGTTATAGCAGCAAACAAATGAACCAAAGGAGGAACAAAATGGAACCAGATTGAATTCTCAGTTCTGTAGGTTCTTCTCCTCCACCTCTGCCACACACAAACACCTTTGTCCAGTTACTTTTCCTTCCAGTGAATATGGGGGTAGGAATAAGAAGTAACACTAGGCGATGGAATCACCATTCTATTTAAGAGGACAAATGTGCTGTTTATCTATTTTATTTTATTTTTTATTTATGTATTTATTTTTGAGATGGAGTCTTGCTCTGTCACCAAGCTGGAGTACAGTGGCACGATCTCAGCTCACTGCAACCTCTGTCTCCTAGGTTCAAGTGATTCTCCTGCCTCAGCCTCCCGAGTAGCTGGGACTACAGGCGCCTACCACCATGCCCAGCTAATTTTTGTATTTTTAGTAGAGACAGGGTTTTACCATGTTGGCCAGGATGGTCTCCATCTCTTGACCTTGGGATTCGCCCGTCTCGGCCTCCCAAAGTACTGGGATTACAGATGTGAGCCACCGCACCTGGCCTACTTATCTATTTTAAATTAATTTTTAATTGACAAAATTTGGTATATATTTATGGTGTACAATATGGACAAATGTGCTATTTATGTATATAAGTGCTCTGAATAGTGCAATAATTGAGGACAGAGGGGCTGCCAGAACCCAGACTGGAGCCAAATCACCTGGGATTGAATCCTGTCTCTATCATTTCCTAGATTTATAAACTTAGGCAAGTTACTTAACTTCTCTGTGCCTCAGTTTCCCCACCTGTAAAATAGGGGATGTAGATATTAGTACAACTGTCTCACAGTGTTGTTGTGAGGATTAAAGAATTATTCTATATTAAGCACGTAGAACAGTATCTGGCAATGGAAAGCACTGTATAAATGCTTGCTCTTATTATAGATAGCTGGGATATAATATTTCTGTTTCTGTCACTGTGTACTTGGTTATCATAGTTTGTATTATAAGTGGAGAGCAAGTCTAATTTATAGTTTATTTATAATGAATGCCTAGCTACTTCCAAAAGATATTTAAAGTAGTTGAACAACGACAGTCACTGGAAAATTCATCAATTAGGGTCTTCCTTGTAGTTCTTTTATAGAGGATTATAATTTTTTATCTCAAGGAAAAGCTGCCCTTTTTTGCTTGTATGTTTACACTTATGGAATAGTGGAAAGCATCTTAAACCATAAACAAGGAGACCTTGATTGAAATAATGAGAATGCTGGAGGTGCCCTGTAACTTTTTGTGGAATGCGAGAATGCTGTTTTGAGCACCTACCATGTGCCAGGACTCACTACTTCACCCAGATGATCCTCTTTGATTGTTACAATCTGTTCTGCAATGGAGAGGCACTCTTGCCCCCACTTTTCAGATGATGAAGCAGGATCAGGGAGCTTAAGTAACCTGCCCAGAGTCACAAAGCAAGTGCTTGGAGGAGCGGGGCTCAAGGCCAGGTCCAATGCCAAAGTCCACATGCTTCCTGCTCTGCAACTGCCTACCCTATGATTGGACGAGACTCCAGACCACCTCCTCCAGACCACCTAAGCCTCAGGTTCTGCAGAGTAAAAATGAGAGCAAGTGGTACCTTCTGACTCTTCACATCTGGATGAGGAAAGATAAGCCCCGTTGCCCAGATAGCAAGCAATTTAACCTGGATATCAAGCCTTTTAAGCACATGGAATTCATATCCATTTTTGAGAAACAATAGCGGCTATAAACAATAAGTCTGACCTTAATTCAAATGCTAACTGATTATGTTTGACAAAAAAAAATGTAAACAGGGCTTTAATTGATTCATGTGCTTACAACTGGTGTTTCGTTTATTATTGTCTTCTCTGTAATAGCCTCCATCTGGGATTTAGGAACTGGGTTGCTAGGCAGAATCTCTGCCACCAGTTTGAGTTCAGAGCCAACATGCCTTCGTTGATTCATTCATTTATTTAACAAGTTAATGGCACTGTGGCTTGCACTGGGCTCAGTCATGCACAAAGACACATGGTCCCTGCCCTCACAGAGCTCACAATCTGAGGGGCTGTAAACAAATAACTTCTTGAAGAAATACATAGTAAAAACATGTGGTAAAAATCATGAATAGGCCTAGCCCGATGGCTCACACCTGTTATCCCAGTGCTTTGGGAAGCCAAGGCGGGAGAATCGCTTGAGCCCAGGAGTTAGGAACCAGCCTGAGCAACACAGTGAGACCCTGTCTCTAGATAAAATTGCTAAACATTTAGCTGGGCATGGTGGCATGTGCCTGTAGTCCCAGCTACTTGAGAGGCTGAGGTGGAAGGATTGCTTGAGCCCAGGAATTCGAGGTTGCAGTGAGTGAGCTATGACTGCACCAAAGCACTCCAGGTCTGGGTGACAGAGAGAGATCCTGTCTCAATAAATAAATCAATAAAATCATGAATCAAGGGAAGGAGGTACTCGGAGGGAGGATGATCAGGAGTGGGGTCAGGGGAGGTCCCTCTCAAGCAGAATCTGTGTGTTGAAAAGGAGCCAGCTGGGAGAAGTTGAGGGAAGGATGTTCCAGACAGAGGGAACCATGTGGCAAAATCCCTGGGCCTGCACGGCTTAGTGTCCTTGAGGAGACAGAGGCCGCTACGGCTGGAGAGCCGGGGGTGGGGTGAGTTGCTTGGGATGGGATAGTTAACAGGAAAGACAGGGAAAATAGAAACATTTTAAACAATAGATGGGAACATACTTATTAAAATACAGACTGTGGGAATAGTTTCACAACACATAATTTACAAAGGAAAAAGAGTAGAGGGGAAACCTACAGATTAAGAGACTTGAGAAGCCATATCACAACTGTGGAGCAATGTACAGAGCCCTCATGCATTGTCAGAGGGATTGTACAATGGTGCTTGTTTGTAGTGGTGGCAATCCTCGACTTTGGGGTAACTGTATTGTATCAATGGACATGCCCCCCATCCTCATGCACCTCATTCATTTGGATGCTGAATAGTGTCTGCTATACAGTGAATTGTGTCCCCCCAAAAGTTATGTTGGAGTTCTAACCCTCAGAATGTGTCTGTTTTAGGGTCCTCCAGAAAAAGAGAACCAATGGGAAGATAGATGATAGATAGATAGATAGATAGATAGATAGATAGATAGACAGACAGACAGACAGATTTATTTTAAGGATTTGTTTCATATGATTATAGAGGCTCAGCAAGTTCACAATCTGCAGGGCAGGCCAACAGGCTGGAGACCCAAGAAAGAGGCCAGTGTTGCTGTTTGGGTCCAAAGGCAGTCTGCTGGCAGAATTCCTTCTTGCTCAGGGAAGGTCAATCTTTGTTTTATTGAGGCCTTCAACTGATTGAATAAGACCCATGCACATTATAGAGGCAAATCTGCTTTAAAGACCACTGGCTTAAATATTAATTTCTTGTAAAAATCAACCTCACAGAAACATTCTGAACAATGTTTGACCACATATCTGAGTACCATGGCCTAGCCAAGTTGACACACAAAATTAACCATCACGGTGACCTTATTTGCACATGGAATTAGTTAAGTCTGAATGCAGTTGTTAAGGTGGGCACTAAGCCAATATGACTGGTGTCTTTACGAAAGGGGAGATTTAGACACAGAGACAGAAACACACACAGGGAGAAAGAAGCACGCCATGTCTTCACTGAAGGTTGAGACCAGGGTGAGGACAGCAAACCACCAGGAGCTAGGAGAGAGGTGTGCTCAGATTCTCTGCACAGCCTTGAAAAAGAATCAACACGATCAACACCTTGATCTCAGACCTCAAGCCTCGAGAACTATGGGACAATAAATTTCTGTTGTTTAAGCCATCCAGTTTGTGGCACTTTGTTATAGTCGCTCTAGTGAACAAATACAGCTTTCCATAATCCAAACAGTACAGAAACAGAGAACAAGACACCAAACTCCTAGGCTGCAGAAGGCATTAGCCAGGCATAGACAAAAGAAAAATCTGAAAGAAGATGTGAGCAGGTAGTGCCCATTTCTACCTGCCTGCTCTCCATCCACATCCTCCCTGGCTTCTGGGCTAACAGATAAAGCCTTCAGGCTGAGTGGAGAGAGGAGAGTTGAAGAGGGAGTAAGAGAGTTAGATGCAACATGGAAGGCGTACATCCTCTGACAGTAGCCAACTCACAGAGGCGGGCGTGTCCGGGGAGTACCTTTAAATATGAGGATAAACTCCAGGGAGTCTACATCTGATCCATTGTTGTGTCAGTAGTGGGTAGAAATGATGGCACCACATATGGGGCCAGAGGCTATCCTGAGTTTTCCATATCCCTAAAAGGGTGTGCCAGCCATCAGAAAACACCCAAGTCTCCTGAGTGAGGACACACAGAAGATACCTGGGAGACAGCAAGCCTGTGAGGCCTGGAGACCAGGATGAAGGGACCCTATGTGGGGAAGGCACAGCTCACGGTCAGGACTACAAGAAGCCTGGGAGGACGCCATGGAGACCTGTAGGTCTCAGGCAGGGTGATGATGTGCCAGAAGCAGCAGGCCAGCAGAGCACCAAGAAGGGGGTGCCCTCTCCCCATGCCCTCACCCAGCCCTCAACACTGTGTGGGCAAGTGGGAATTCAGCCAGACATCAGTGTAAACCTCAGAGATACAAGGAAAGGGGGTGAAGAAAATCTGAACTGTAACTCAGTTCTAAAACCAGATGCCCGGGAAGTTGCTGGATCTGACTGGGTTTACCTGAAAATAGCTAATTTGAGTTTTCCACAATGGTTTGAGAAGGCTCAAGATGAAAAGTAAGGCCAGAAACAGGAAAAATAAAGTTATCTTTTGCCCACATTAAGTCTGTGTTTTATGAAATTAATGCTTGTTATAAAAGCTGTTACTTATTGAATGCCAACCTTATAGCAAGAACTTTATAGATACCATGTCATTTAATTGATATGATTTTATGTGTATATATTACTATTCACAATATATAAAATTAGAGAGATTAAGTTACCTGCCTAAAGTCATCCTCTTAATCATCAGTGCAGCCAAGATTTTTGTCTATACCTATACAATTCTAAAACATATTCTCGGGGTTGGTGGGAGCCTTTGCCTAGTGTAGTATTTACCCCATTGAATTTTAAGCCACATGTCAAGAGCTTAGCACTGGGCTTCCTTGCAGAAGCTGAACTCAGGACACCTTCCTGGGTCTTTTCTTCCCCAGGCAGATGGTGTTTGCATCATTACTTGCATTACTTTGCTTTCTCACTGTCATTTCTATAGTCTTGGCTTCACCTTCTCCTTCATCAGTCTGTTCAGCTCTCTCTGGCTGGAAGGTTTTTCTTGGAAGAGAAGACTGAAGCACAGTTGGTCCTCACCTGAGATGCAGGAGTCTGGCTTCTCCTTTCTAGTTTCCCTATATTGTATTGCTACCATTTCTGGGTCAAAATATCTGCTTACCTCATCCATCCATTCCCGCTTTACTCCATCAGTTATTTTTTCAAGAAAAGCAATAGGTTTGGGAAAATACTAAGCTTCAAAACAAGTATAAACTGATTTCCCACAGTCAAGATTAGCTTTCTCTGATGCCCATAGGTCAATTTTTCCTTCTGTGTTGGACAAGATGTATCTTGGACATGGATGAGATAGAAGTTGGCCCCATTTTCTTTCCTTTTATTAGGAAGAGGCTAAGTAACACTCATACAAGCACAAAGTTGGTAGTTTGTGGAGTTAGGATTCAAACTTGGGTCCACTTAACTGCAAAGTCAGTACTGTTCCTTTTCTACCATCCCACTTTTCCAAAGGGGTTCCCTACTTCCAACTATACCCACAAGCAAAAAGGCAGGTATAGGGCATCTCCTCTGTGGAAGAACAGTATTCAAAGAGATGTACACATTTAAAAACCAGTCTCATTAAATCATGATACCTTCGCACATGTGTAGATCCACACACAGATATATCTGAGGGCCACTTTAAGCACTGTTGGCAGAGCTTTCACTTTCTATCTATCATCTTCCAGATCAGAGTTCCCCAAAGCAGAGGACCTCACCTCCCTATGTGCTGTGCCCTTGGGAATTCTGTGATGACAGTGATGATCGTGTCCAAATAGCTAGTGGCCATCCACTCCCACTCGTCAGGCCCTTCCTCAGGACTCTGTTCAGCCATGGTGATTTGCCTGTTCAGTAGCCACTGTCCTCCACAACCAGATTTTTGTCAGATAATATCTATATTCTCACATTATCTGTTGAGGGACAGAGGTGGCAGTTTGGAAGATTGATTGGAAAGTTCTAAGAGATGGTCAATGAAGCAATTATAGCAGAAGATGTTGTCTGCATGCGAAAGTGCTCTCTGTAAAGCAGTATATGCAGATCAGTCATTGGCTGCTGCTTCTATGTTCCTCCTATTATTATTAACCACACTTTTGAAGTAGGAGAAAGATAGCAGAGCTGAAGAGCCAGAGGACTGGCATCCGTTCTTGGACCTCTGCTAACTGGTTTGTGAGTTGGGCAAATCATTTATACTGTCTTCTTATCTAGAAAATGCAAAGCTTGTGTAGCTATGAGTATAATCAACTAGATGTCCAGAAAACTTTCAATTACTGGCAGCTCTATTAGGAGCCCAGTGGACAAAGAGTTTTCTTATTTTTAATATAGTAGAGACTTTAAATGCAGGGTATGGAGGGCCCACAGGAGCACCAAGAGCTGTTTAAAAGTCCAACTGCTTGAGTTGGAACTTATTTGAGAATGCAGGTTTAAATGTACAAACACTCATACACATACACAAACAGAAGAATCTCATATTAAGATATAATAAGCTTCTGAAAAGATGGATATTAAGTTAAATTTTTTTGAATTGAAATATTTTGATTGCATGAAGAGAGTATACCAGTTTTTTTAAAAAAGGGAAGAGACTCAAGTCATCAAAGCTAAGCAAAACCAAACCAAATAAATGCAACTCTAAATTTTTGTCTTGCAAGAACTCATATTATTATTTGCTTTGAAAATTAAGATTATTTTCCTTTGGAGATCGGTTTTAATTAAACATACCTGTAAAGGATTATGATGAAATAACAAAATGATTTGTTACATGTGAAATGTTATCTATGAAATTTTGTTATTTTAATGTTATGTTTCATATACAGTAAGACTGTGGTTATCTGACATTACTCAGCAGAAGTCCTGATTTGTAGGCACTTCTGTCAAATCTATTTAGACTTATGGTTTTGAAAACATAACAAAGCAAAACTTTGATACTAATACCATCCACTCAATGAATTTGTTTTTCAATTGGTAACAAATCAGTTGAGCTTTAAAAAGTTATAAACTTGTTATCCTTTCAAAAAATAGAAAGTTACAATAGGACTTCAAGAACAGCTAACCTCATAGTCTCAAAGCAAAATTAGAATTTTAAAATTATAAGACATTAGGGATAAATGAAAGGCTTAAAAACTACCAAAAAAGAAAAGACAGCTTTCTGAAACCAAATACCAAAAACAATGTTAGGCCAACAGCAAACTATTCATGGGTAGAAATAGGTATTAGAAGACAGGGAGAACATATCTTCAAGAAATGAAGATAAAATAACTGTTGACCTAGACTTCTATACCCAGCTAAACTATTATACACACGCCAGGATGAAATAAAGATTTCCAGACACACAGAACTAAAAGTACTCACTGACTATACACTCTGGATGAAAGAACTACTAAAGGATGTAAGAAAGAAGAAAAACCTAGAAAAAAAAATTGAAAGAAGAAAAACTGCATAAAGAAAGCTATTAAATATTTTGATAAATATAAAAGTATTGACAGTATTGATGGTTAAATAAACACCCCTCATTTGTGTGTAGAAACAAGGAGATACTTAATTCTAAATAACAGAAAACCTAGAAAATGGGAAGGAGGGTTTCAGAGGAAAGTTAAAAACTGGCTAAGTTCTTTCTTTTGGGAGGAGGAAAATACAAATAAATAAATACATCAAAATAGTCAGAATTGCTAAGTAGAAGACTGCAAGGTCAAAAGGACCTGCTGCCTGTCAAGAGGCTCTCTTTGGTCTTGTTGCATGAGCTGAGGTGAGTAAAGACATAATTTCCAGTTTAGGCAAAGGCAGGGAAGGAGGGAGAACACTGAGTACTTTGGCCTGAAGAATCAGACTTACTTTTGGCACCCACACTGAGATGTGTTTCACCCACTGCTTTGTGCAGGATTGGATTACTATGTACAAAGCAGAGGGCTGATACACACAGAACACTGGGTCACCCACATCTATGCAAATGAGGGGACTGAGGCCAGGAAAAGCAAGTCTTGGATTGATTCTTTCACACAGGGGGAAAGTTCCAGCTTTCTCTTGAGTGGCATGGTGTGAGCTAAAAGAAACTTAGTTCCTCTTTTCTTCCAGGTGCTGTGTGAAACAGGCTAGAGGCACATTTCCTCTGATTGATAGTCCTATCCTAAGCTTAACTACTCTTTGAATGTGAAGGGAAAAGTATTCCCATATCCCCAGCACTCTGGCTAAGTTGGCTAAAGAGCAGTTGTTGGAAAGAGAAGTTCCCATTGGATCCCACCTCACACCTTAAGGAACTGATATGGAAGGAAGTACTGGGAAGGGCATGGTCCCTTTAAATGATATGGAAGGAGGCAGAGAAGTGCTGAGTAGAGAAGGGCTTGGTCCCTGGCTAGGGCTCCACACTGGGGCCTGTGCCCATGGACCTAGGTGAAGAAGGGCATTTTTGTTTTTCTGCCCAAATGTTGCATTTCCCAAGACCACCCTGGCCTGCCACACCCCTATCCTGTGCCCATAAAACCCCTGAGACCCTAGCAGGCAGACACACAAGCAGCTGGATGTCGAGACAAGCACAGCAGCGGAGGAACACATGGGCAGCTGGACGTCATGAGGAAAGTACTGACAGGCACTGGCATGCTGGCAGAACACGTGGAATTTGCCTGGGGCAGTTGGAGGAGAGGCGGGGCCTCCAAGTCACCTAACTCCAGGGGAAAACCATCTCCCTTCTGGCTCCCCCATCTGCAGAGAGCTACTCCCACTCCATAAAACCTTGCACTCATTCTCCAAGTCCACGTGTGATCCGATTCTTCCGGTACACCAAGGCAAGAAACCCCGGATACAGAAAGCCATCTGTCCTGGTGATAAGGCAGGGGTCTAATTGAGCTAACACAGGCCGCCTACGGACGGCTAAACTAAAAGTGCACACTATAACACACTTCCCCTGGGGCTTCAGCTGTAAACATTTACCCCTAGACACTGTCGTGGCATTGGAGCCCCACAGCCTGCCCATCTGGTCTGTATGCTCCCCTAGAAGTTTGAGCAGCAGGGCACTGAAGAAGTGAGCCACACCCCCATTGCACGCCCTGCAATGGGGACAAGGAACTTTTCCCATTTCAGAACCATTCCAAGGAAATCAGAAGCTTATATTTGAAAACAAAACCATAAAAGTATTAGAAGAAAATAGGAAAGTATTTATTATTATCTCAGAGAGAATCCTTTCTAAGCAGCGAGCAAAAATTGAGCCATAGAACACAAGGTGATACATTTGACTATATAAAATTTTAAAATTTTATGGCAGAAATCCCTAGAAACAAAGTCAAAATCAAATGATAAAGAGGAAAAAATATTCGCAATGCATATTACAGATAGAGTACTAAATTCCTTAACATACCAAGATTTCCTACAAACCAGTAGAAAATATACCAACAACCCAGTAGAAAAATGATAGAAATGCCCAATTTTACTCATGAGAAGGAAATGCAAATTGAAATGAGATACAATATTTTAACCTAACAGATTGGCAAAAGTAAAATGTTTGATAACACTATATTGGTGAGGATTTGGGGGATTCTCTCACACTCTCACATGTCAATCGTAGGAGTATAAATTGGAACAACTTGTTTGAGGAGTATTTTGGCAATGTCTATCAAAAAGTTAATGTTTTCTCCCATTCAAGTCCATTTTAAAAAATTTAGTCTACAAATATACTCTGGTATGATTTTATATAGATTCAAAGATGTTTATTGCAGCATTACTTGTAACAGAAAAAAATTGAGAGCAAAGCAAACACCCATCAATAGCAGACTTGATAAATATGTGGCACATCCATACAATGGATATTATGCAGTTATGTAGTTACTAAAAAGAATGCACTGATACTATGCATGCACCATTGATATGTTACAATGTCCCAGATATAGTAAGAGGAAAAACCAAGTAAAGCAGAGAGGATATAATATGCTTCCATTAGTAGCATGAAGCACAGACTATGTTTCCATAAAGCAGAGACTATGCTATTGAGTATATGTTTGTATATGCATAGACTGTTTCTAGAAGGATTACAAGGCTGTGACAATAATGGCTCTCTTTGAGGAGGGAAACAGCTTCTGGGGAAATGAGATAGACAGGAAGACATGTTTTTCATTGTTTACTCTCTTGAAGATTTAGAATTTTGTATTGTGTGCATGTATTACCTATTCAAAATAAATTTTTTTCTTAAAATTGAGCTTCCCTAAGGATAAATCAGCTGGCATAATGCCATAGGGTGAGCCATGCTATTTCATACCTCTACGTTGTTAATTCCTTTTGCCTTTACCCTTCATTTCTTCAGCTCACTCCTGCCCTTGGAAACCTTCTCTGACAGCTTCACTCTTGACCTGAATTTGATTCTTTCCCTCCACTCTCCCATGCCCCACAGCTCAGGCATGCTGTGGGGAGTTCAGTGGAGGCATGCCTGGATTACTTGGTTGTAATCCTGGGCTTACTGGTTTGTCTCTGGACTGGGGCTGAGTTCCTTGATGGGAGAACCATGTCATAGCAGACCTTCCACCCTGATGGAAGCACAGCACTGCCATGTGGTGGGCTTCAAGCAGAGCCACAGCTGGCTGACTGGATGGATGGAAGGAGGGGTGCTTCTACAGCATTTGTTGCTTGTGGCCAGGCATTTTCATCTGTTTTGTTCTCTGCTATAACCTTAGCGTGCACAACAGGGCTTGACACACAGTAGGTAGTCAATATTTGTTGAGTGAATAATAAATGTCACCTAAAGGGAGAAGGGGAAGAAGGAATCAGCTGGCATGAAGATGTTTGAACAAAGTGGCAGAGAGTGTAGGTAGGAGAAGACCCATAGCTTGGGATAGGGGCTCCAGGAAGCCAATGAAGGATGCTGGAGAAGGATCTGGCTTCAAAGCAGTTAGACATTTGCCCACAAGAATGACCTAGTAGAGTCTCCATATGACCTGGTAATTACACTTCTAGGTATTTTCCCAAGAGAAATAAAAACCCATGTCATGCAAAAACTTGTACACAAATGTTCGTAGCAGCATTACTTGTAATAGCCAAAATGTTGAAATAACCCACATGTCTATCAACTAATTAATAAGAAAATTAAATTGTGGTATATCCATACAATGGAATAATATTGGCTTGGTGCAAAAGTAACTAAAAGTAATGGCAAAAACTGCAATTACTTTTGCACCAACCCAGTATTATTCAGCAATAAAAAGGAATGAAGTATGGAGCCATACTACAAAATACATGAACCCAAAGAACATTACGCAAGTAAAAGAAGCCAGTTACAAAAGGCCACATATTGCTGGGTGCGGTGGCTCATGCCTGTAATCCCAGCAGTTTGGGAGGCCAAGGCGGGCAGATCACCTGAGGTCAGGAGTTCGAGACCAGCCTGGCCAACATGGCGAAACCCCGTCTCTACTAAAAATACAAAAATTAGCCAGGCATGGTGGCGTGCACCTGTAATCCCAGCTACTCAGAAGGCTGACAGGGGAGAATCACTTGAACCTGGGAGGCAGGGGTTTCTGTGAGCTGAGATCGCACCACTGCACTCTAGCCTGGGTGATAGAGTGAGACTCCATCTCAAAAATTAAAAAAAAATTTTTTTAAAGGCCACATATTGTATGATTTTATTTATATGAAATGCCCAGAATAAGGAAATCTATAGAGATAGAAGGTAGATTAGTGGTTGCTAGGGTTGGGGGCGAGAGTTAGAGGAAAACTGAGAGTAACTGCTAAGGATTGAAGAGGTTTTTCTTTGGGGGGGATGAAAATGTTATAAAATTGATTATGGTGATGGTTGCACAACTCTATGAATATACTAAAAATCACTGAATTGTACACTTTAACTGGGTGCATTGTATGGAATGTGAATTATATCACAAACTATTTGGAAAAAAAATAAAAGAATTATCTGGGGACGTGAGCCCAGAGGGCAGGCAGCCCAGCCCACACTCACAGAATGTGCCCTGGAGTCAGGTGGGGCTGAGCCCCAAGGACGTCTTCTTAGTCACTCTTCTACCCGTGAAGCCAGGAAAAGGACCCTAGCAGTGGGTCCTGAGAGCCTTGGCTTCAGAGGAGCCCCTCCCATAGTCCTCAAGGCCAGTCGGGGAATGCAGCTCCAGGGTTCTAGACGTGAGAAGGGCTTTGGGACTTCTTTATTTCTATCCCTGCAAGAGCTGGGGGGCTCTCACTGGGTCGATGTTTGGGGTGGGTGTGAGAGGAGAGCATGGCGCAAGGCAAGGAAGTAGAAAGCCAGTTCAGTGATTCCACGTTTTTTGAGCACTCGCTCTGCATCTGGCACAGTGTTAAATGCGAAGCAATTGGAGTGCAAAGAAGCATAAGAGCCGCTCTGTCCTGGAAAACTTGCCAAGGCTGCCTGGAGACAGATGTATAAAAGATCCATGCGATGTGGTGCTAAAGCAGTGTGTGTGCTAGGGCAGTGGCCCACAAAGAAGACACGGGGAGGGATGTGTTTCCATTCTTGCAAGCAGCTTTGTGCCATCTGCATGGCACCATTGCTGCGAGCATGGGTCTTCCCTGAGTGCTTTTCCTGAGGGAGGCCTGAGATGGGGGGGGTGCTCGAATGGTGGAACCTGGGTGTTCTGTTCTAGGTTTTGGGTTCCTGGAAGCCCATAGTTTCAGTCCTGAAAGAATGGACCATGAACAGACCTGCCCCGCAGATACAAAGGAGAGGAGGCTTGTAGGCCAGCCCACCAACGCCCGTGGAGCTGCTAACAGAGCCCAGCCATTGCACAGTACTTCTGTGTCTCATCTTAAGGCTGTAATATTTAAAGTACAGACAAGTACAGTTAGTTAATGATGGGGATACATTCTGAGAAATGCAGTACTAGGCAATTTCATCATTGTGCGAACATCATAGAGTGCACTTACACAAACCTCGATGGTATAGCCTATTACACACCTGGGCTCTATGGTAAAGTCTATTGCTCCTAGGCTACAAACCTGTACAGCATGTTACTGTGCTGAATACTGTAGGCAATTGTAACTCGATGGCATGTATTTGTGTATGTAAACATAGAAAAGGTACAGTAAAAATACTGCATAAGGCCAGGTGCGATTGCTCACACCTGTAATCCCAGCACTTTGGGAGGCCGAGGTGGGTGGATCACGAGGTTAGGAGTTTGAGACCAGCCTGGCCAACATAGTGAAATCCTCTCTCTACTGAAAATACAGAAAACTAGCTGGGCGTGGTGGCGGGTGCCTGTAATTCCAGCTACTTGGGAGGCTGAGGCAGGAGAATCCCTTGAATCCAGGAGGCAGAGGGCAGAGGTTGCAGTGAGCCGAGATCACACCATTGCACTCCAGCCCAGGTGACAGTGCGAGACTCTGTCAAAAACTAAAAACTAAATATAAATACTGCATAAATGATTTTTTTAAATGGTACACCTCTATAGGACACTTACCATGAATGGAGTTTGCAGGACTGGAAGTTGCTGTAGGTGAGTGAGTGAGTGGTGAGTGAATGTGCTGGCCTAGGACATTACTGTACACTACTGTAGAGTTTGTAAACTTAGTCCACTCCATTTATTTTTCAAATTTTCTTTCTTCAATAATAAATTAACCTTATCTTACTGTAACATTTTACTTTTATATTTTAAAACTTTTGGCTCTGTTATAATAACAGCTTAAAAGACATCGCACAACTGTACAAAATATTTTCTTTCTTTATAGCCTTAATCTATATTTTTCTATTTTTTTAAACTCATAAAACTTTTTTGTTAAAAATGAAGACACAAACACACATTAGTCTAGACCTGCACAGGGTCAGGATCATCAATGTCATTGTCTTCCACCTCCACGATCTTGTCCCACTGGAAGGTCTTCAGGAGCGATAACACACATGGAGCTGTCATCTTCTATGAAAACAATGCCTTCTTCTGGATACCTCTAAGGACCTGCCAGAGGCTGTTCTACAATTAGCACAATTAGCTTTTTTTTTTTTTGAGATGGAGTCTCACTCTGTCACCCAGGGTGGAATGCAATGGTATGATCTTGGCTCACTGCAACCTCCGCCTCCCGAGTTCAAGAGATTCTCCTGCCTCAGCCTCCCAAGTAGCTGGGACTACAGGTGCCCACCACCACGCCCAGCTAACTTTTGTGTTTTTAGTAGAAACGGGGTTTGCCACATTGGCCAGGCTGGTCTTGAACTCCTGACCTTGTGATCCACTTGCCTCAGCCTCCCAAAGTGCGGGGATGACAGGCGTGAGCCATGGTGCCTGGCCAGCTTTATTTTTTTTAATAAGTAGGAGTATACTCTAAAATGCCACGTATACATTTATTATCATCATAAGTGTTATGTACTGTACATACTGTATGCACTAGACTTTTGCATGACTAGCAGTGCAGTAGGTTTATTTCCACCAGCATCTCTCCAAACACATGAGTAACGTGTTGCACTATGATGTTACAACAGCCACAACATCACTAGTCGACAGTAATGTTTCAGCTCCATTATCATCTATGGGACCACCATTGTGTACAAAGTCCATGTTTGATGGAAATGTCGTTATGTGGTGCATGACTATATGTTATAGATTATGTGAGGGTAATTGGGTTCCAAGTTCCAGGTCAAAAAATGTTTGGACCTCAACTCCTTTGCTAGCAAATTAGACCCTTACAGTAGCTAGTTCCCAGGGAAGTCCCCTGAAATACTCTAAGGACCTGAATCACTGCTGAGCCAGACAGCATGTAGGAAAAGACTCCTGGGTCTCATGTGAAGCTGGAGGGGTGCCTGCCCTGCCTAAGAGACCCATTCATCCCATCCAGCTGAGACCTTCGTGGACGCAGGACAGCTCAGCATGCTGGCAGTCAGGGACAGGAGAGCCAGAGACCGCAAGGTCCCATTCAGCCTCTGTGCGATTCAGGCCCAGTTGGGTCTCTGGTGCTAGGACTAGGTGATTTCAGAGGGAGATGGGAATTGACACATGGGCAGCAGCCCATGGCAATGGCAGAAACAACCTCGGGGCTGGAAACAGAAGCTGTAATTACAGGAGAAAACACCCACAACCAATTCCAAAAGATGACCCTTTTGCTCCCTAGAACCAGGGAAGGCAAGTAAGGGGAGGCATGCTATCCTGGTAAAAACAGGGCAGCATGAAAAATGCTGTGCAGTCAGGCTGAAAATTAAACAGATGTGAGTTTCTTTAATGCAAAAGTTTAATTATTCTGACGTTTTCCATAACTTAATCTGAGCCATTGCTTCAGCTTTAATTATGCATAATGAAATGGATTATTTACAGTAACTCACATGTCAGGAAAAACTGAGAGGTGAGAATTAGTAGCTTGGCAACTGTTGTTTATTTCTCTTTTTATTTGGCCAATGTATATTGAGTATCTACTATGTTTCGGCCCTTGCTAGGGTCCTATTAGGAAAAAATAGTGTGGCACATTCCTGTAATATCAACACTTGGGGAGGCCGAGGTGGGAGAATCGCTTGAGCCCGGAAGTTTGAGACCAGTTTGGGCAACATAGGGAGACCTCCTCTCTACAAAAATAATTTAAAAATTAGCCTGGTGTGGTGGTGCATGCCTGTGGTCCCAGCTACTCCAGAGGCTGAGGTGGGAGGATTGGTTGAGCCCAGGAGATTGAGGCTGTAATGAGCTATGATCACACTGTTACACTCCAGCCTGGGAGACAGATTAAGAGTGAGATTCTGTCTCCAAAAAAAAAAAACCACACACACACACACACACAAAGTATTTTTAAAATACATAGTATGGGCCAGTTTCTTTCACTTCTTTCTCTTGTGTATTGCTTGAGATGATACTGTGTAGCAGGTATTATTTTCCCTGATTTACATAAGTGAGTGGAACTGAGATTCTGAAAGGTTAGGTAAATTGCCTAAGGTCACACAGCAAAACTCCATTTTGTTTTGTTTTTTGTTACCATCTATGTGCTTCAAACAGAGAACTATAGACTAACTTTCCTAATCTTACTACCTTTCCTTCATGCTTTATACAGGAAAAGTCAACTTTTCTTAAGGGAAACGTTGTTATTTTGAGCAGGAAAGTAAATGACAAAAATTGTACTTTGGTGAAATGAATCTAAGTTTCTGTAGGATGTGCTGTGGGCCAGAGCCCAGGCCAGAGGCAAGGACCTTAAGCCAGGGCAGTAGCAGCAAGCCTGGGAAGGGGTCTGGCAGGAGGCACCTGGAGGCTGGAAAGGGCTTGTCAATTGTTTGGATGTGGTGGAAGGGAAGAGCAGCCTTGCCACCCTAGGTTTGGGATGCAGGGGACACAGGGGACACTGGCAGGCGGCGTGGCCTGGGTCAAATCCGTCACTCTCTGAGCTTTTCTTGCTTGGCACCCTTGCAAATAAACACCTTCCTTTCTATTGCTGCAAAAACCTCGGTGTGGATATCTGGTTTTACTGCAGCGGGTGAGCGGACCCCAGTTTGGTTCCACAACACTGTCTCCCTCTATCCCTCGTTGGTGACTTCCGTGTAGCAGGTGCCAAAAGCTGGTTCATTTGTGGGGCATGTGTGTAGTTTTCAGAGTGCCTGTGGGGTCTCATCCAGACTGGGAGGTTCTGACTCAACTCCCCACCTTCTTCACTGCATTCCTGCCCCCAGCCTTGGGTTGCTGCGCTCTCCTCCCCTAGCTGGCAGAGGAATGGGAGAGATGGTCCAAGCCTAGCTGCCTTCCACTGTGCACACTACTTCTCTCACTGCACCATGTCAAGGCGACAGGCCAGTCCTCGGCCATCCTCTCTCTGCTCTGCTGTTGCTCCTTCTCAGTGGAGACTAGACCCCAGCCTGCATTTGTTCACATGTCACGTCTTGGGCCCTGGCACAGGGCTGTGTGGAACAGCAAGACATCGTGAAGGGCAACACCTGCATCACTCGCCAGTGGGCGGAAGCCTCACAACTTCAGTAATCTTCCTTCACAGGCTTCTTCGAGGCTGGAGGGGCAGTGGTGAGGGGTGGAATCAGAGGGCAGAGTCTTCCACCTCAGGTCAGTCTCGAGGAGGGGTCTGCTCCCAGCTCTCAGATCTTGTCTTTAGAACAAGTGCCAGTTAATTCCTGAGTCTGAGTTCTACTCATTGATTCAGGACAGCAGAATAACTCCCACTTCCCAGCCCTGTTTCTGAGAATGATCACAAGCCTGGCTGCAGGGCGACTGACACCATTGTGGGCCGACTAAGCATGTCCAGCTCTTAACTGTCGTCTCCGTGTCTTGGCTTTCTCTTTTGCCTTCTCTTTTGGAGCTCTCGGTTGAGGCACTTGGTGAGTGTGGACTTTTAAGGTGAACTCTGAGCTGACCAGGACTGGCTGATTGGTCTTTTGGGTACCATGCAGTCACAGAAGCAGGTAATCAAAGAACAAACAGTCCTGTGGTGTTTGGAGTCCCTCCTGGCTACCATCAAAGCCTCTGTTTGATTTCTTACATGGCAACAAAACCACGAGGAGAAGCTGAGTGGCGTCTGGAATAAACTTTGGGTGTAGACGGGATTCAGGCTGTGGCTAATGTGCTGGAAGCACACACAGTTATGACCATCAAGTATGCAAGAAGCAATCATTCTCCTGGCTCTCCTGGGTGCCATGTCAGGTGGGAACTCAATTTTGCTTTGGAACCTTGCTTGCCTACTCGGTCTTCATAATACCATTGTATGACAATGTCCCCCAAAAAGGAAATTGCCCCTGGGAGGCTTGTTTAACTGAGGGCTTAGCTGCAATAATGAATGAGGTGATGCAGTTCTAGGGAGCCCTGGGGGACCGGGTAGGAGCCCTGGAGAAGAGAGATGCTTGAAGAGCCTAATCTAATCTATGTTGGTGTAGACTTCACTTTCCCTCTTGGGTTAACTGGCCTGCATTTGGTAGTCCTCCTGAGATCTAAGCTTGGGAAAATAGTGTTGGTAGCAGAGCTTTGTGTGTATGTCAAGTGAGTCTTTGTGGAGATTCTGGCCCTTCTCTGGAGCCTCGTAGGGCAACTTGAGGTTGACAAGCGATCCTGTGAGGAAAGTGAGTAACTGAGGAAAGTGAGTAAAAGTTTCTTTGTTCCTCTTGAACAAAGAAAATACCATCTGATAGAAGGGCCAAAGACTCAATCTAGTGATCCTTTTACTCCCTCTTCTTCATTCAAGGGCATCAAGAATCTTAGATGATCTTTTTTATGTCAGCTTGGATTATTGAAATTGAGCTTTTAAAATTAAATGTTATTTCTGAATAGGTAGTATATGCATAATGTATAGAATTTAATTATGTCAAATTTGCAAATTAATTTAGGGATAATTTACATCTTTGATGAATTATGTAGTGAAATACTTAGAGGAGTGTCTGAGTACATAGCAAATGCTTAGTAAGTGTTAGTGAGTATTACTTATGATCTTGAGTCTTCCTAATCCAAGAACAGGGTTCTAGCTACTTGTTTGAGTCTTCATTTGTTTTTCTTAGGAGTATTTTGAGGTTTCCTTCACGGAGATTTGGCACATTCTGATTATGGTTATTTCTAGTTATTTTACTTTTTCTTTTTTTACATTTGTAAATGGAATCTCTTCTTCCCTACATCTTTCATCTGGTTATTGTATGACGTATGGAAATCTATTAACAAATGATCTTACTATTTGGCATGGTTTTTCAGGTGATTCTCATGAATTTTCTACATTTGAAAAAATGAACATTTATATTCTTCTTCTCCTATTTCTATAGCTCCTATTTTTTTCTTGTCTAACTGCCAGGCCTGGACATTCTGATCATTATTAAATAATGACAAGAGTGTACATTCCTGTCTTGTTTCCCATTAAGCATGATGTTAACTTTTGGTGTGGGAGAGAAATGTTTTATACATTAAGGAGGTGGCTTTTATTCTTGTTAATATAAGAATATTATTTATTTCTAAATAAAATATAATAAATAAAACTAAATGTAAGAATATTTGAGTACTTATTTCTAAATAAAAATGGATTTTTAAGTCAAACGCTTTTTCAAGATCTATGAAAATGACCATTTAAGTTTCCTCTTCGATATGCTAATAAGATAAATAAATAACTGGGTTTCCTAATATTGAACCCGCTTCTATCTTGGGCTTTTCAACTCAGCAGAGGGCAGGATAACCTGTGAATGTGAAGTGGGCCATAAGCAGTTCAGACTGTCACCTGAAGTAAACATTTCAGATTTCCCCCAGAAATATGGGCTTTTAGGGCCATAATCATTTGAGTGGAGGTGAGTTTTATTGTCACTGGGGAAAGAGTGAGGTTAGGAAGAATCCAATTTCTTACACTGAACACTCTCATTTGGAACTTTATCAGAAGTGTGAAAGGGATAGATCGCAAAGGTTTGCAAGAAATACTTGAGATTTCTTATTTAAAACGCACAATAGAATCCCTTAGGTCAAATCTTATTTTTTGGAAGGGCTACTGTGCACAAACTGTTTCTCTCTCATCTTCTTTTGTGAGTCTGAGAACCTGGTCATTACCCTCACACTCCAACACCTGGGCTACAGAGGCTTCTAGCAGGGCAGCCACATCAGTATCCCTTCAGGGTATTGGAAGCAGGCATTACTATAATAATCTCAAATAAAGTAACATACAGTAAAAAATTAGCCGGGCATGAAGGTGGGTGCCTATAATCCTAGCTACTCAGGAGGCCGAGGCAGGAGAATTGCTTGAACCCGGGAGGTAGAGGTTACAGTGAGCTGAGATTGCACCATTGCACCCCAGCCTGGGCAACAGAGCAAGACTCCATCTCAAATAAATAAATAAATAAATAAATAAATAAATAAATAAAGTAACATAAAGTATCCTCTTTCCTTTCATGGGGTCTAACTCCTATGCTTCCTTCAAGGCCCAACTGAAGCCCCATCCCTCCCATGGAGCCTTCCTGGATTGACCTAGCTCTTGGGGAGTGCTCCTGCTGTTGCACCCTGGAGCTCCTCCTGCCTGCACATGGACTGCATGCCAAGAGTTCAGTCCAGCACCTAATACAGATTCAGTGCTCAGCTAAAAGTGGCATGAGCTATCATACTGTAATTCATCTGTTATATGGCCATTTCTGCCTCTTCAACTAGAATGTCAGCCCTGCAATAACAGATTTCATATATCTTATTGCTCATTGTCCCTCTGTGCCACATATCTAGAGGGTATCCAAAACATATTTGCTGTTTTTATTTTCATACTTTTTGAGTCTGGTATGGTTTTTCCCCACATTTACTGATACACCCCAAATGTAGAGCTTTAGATCTTTTTCCTACTTGATATTGACATTTAAATTAGCTTCTGTCCTTTCCAGCTCCTATGAAGATGAGTTTCCCTTTGTGAAGCTATAGTGCCAATTCCACCAACAGCTTACAAAGGGAGGCTCTACAAGAATACAAACTAGACAAAACTCTCAACTGCCCCAGTGCGAAGAGTTGAGACAAAGCAGTATTTTGGCTCCATCAGTCCCAAAGGATCACGTGTGAGTCCCAGAAGACGAAGGACCTAGAGAAGGACCCTTGGTATTTTTAAATCCACTGCATGCGGAAGCTGTCTATGTTTTGAAGAAGCATCCAAGGAACCAGCTTTTGTATTACCCTCCTGGAAATGAAAAATGCCAGGGTATTTAATGAAAGAAGAGATCCTTGGGAACTAGAAGATTCGCATGGACATGAAAAGGTACCAAACCCATTGAACTGAGTTTGTCCACAAGCTCTGGGCAAGAGGTGATCACAGCTTTCTTCAGCTCATCATCTGTACCTGCTAGCCAGGGTTCTCTGCTAGCCAGTGTTGGGAAATCAAAGGCCTGAGACTTAGTTTCTTATTCTTGGGAATTAAAGTGTAAATGCTTCTCAATGCTCTTATATATGAAAAGGCTGGAAGATGCAATCCATTTCTAGAAAGTCTTTCTATCAGCCAATTAACCCTATATATAGGACCCAAAGAATGTTGCAAGAGGTTTCTACTTTTTCCATCATGTCACTTTCCTGTCCAGAGTCACCTCAGAAGAACAAAAGACAGTCCCTTCTCTCAGCTTTTCCTTGCCCATGGCAACCTCACCCCCAGCCCAAGCAGTCAGTCAGTCACTGGAATCCATCCACTTTCGCCTCTGTGTAGTTGGAAGAGATTTGAAAGAAACAAGCCTTTCTCAGGCCCATCCCATAGTGATGTTCTAAGATAAACACATCTGTTTCTTGCCGATTATGACCTAGCTGGTACAAAATTAATCGCGGTTTTGGTAAAAAACACAATTCCTTTTACACCAACCTAATATAACGTACAGAATCACTAATTGGATCACCTTTTCTTCTATGTCCTATAAAGGGCTCTTTTCTGTTAATCTTGCTTGGCCTGGATTGTCCCTTGTTCCCCCACAAAAAGGGGATGGGTGAACATCCCATTCAGGAAGGCGTATATATTGTGGAAATTAAAGAAATAGGAAAAAGTTGCATATGTTGAAACAACATTTGACAATGCTCTATAGTTTACTGAGCATATGCATTTTCTTCTCTTTCTTTCTCTCCTTTTTTTTTTTTCTTGAGACGGAGTCTTGCTCTGTTGCCCAGACTGGAGTGCAGTGGCGCAATCTGGGCTCACTACAATCTCCACCTCCTGGTTCAAGTGATTCTCCTGCCTCAGCCTCCCAAGTAGCTGGGATTACAGGCAGCTGCCACTACACACTGCTAATTTTTGTATTTTTAATAAGGTGGGGTTTCACCATGTTGGCCAGGCTAGTCTCAAACTCCTGACCTCAGGTGATCCACCCGGTTCAGCCTCCCAAAGTGCTGGGATTACAGGCGTGAGCCACCGTGCCCAGCCGAGCATATGCATTTTCTTATGTGGTATCTGTGCTGTAAGAATAAGTTTCCATAGGCCTGATATTAGCCTGAACTTTTCTGCTGAAGTTCTTGCATCACACTAATCCCTGGTCAAGGCATGAAGCATGCTGATTAATAGTGTTGCTTTGTAACCATGGGTTCTAGGAGTTTCTGAATGGTTTGTAGCAGCTTGTAAGCATTGTTTATTGATAACAGTGAGATTGATTATTTGCACCTGGTGTTGACGAGGACCTTCCGTGGGTTCTGCTGTTGAGGCCAGTTATATAACAAGAATATACCTACAGCAAAACAGAAAGAAAATCCCAGCAAAAACTCCATAATTCCAAGACATTTGTGCATACATTGGCGGTTCGTGATCCAAGAAAATGCATTCTTCCGTCCCATAGAGAAAAGACAACAGTAAGAGCCTAGCCTGCACCTGGCCTCTGTGGCTCTCTTGCCGAGGCAGCCTTCAGCTGTAGTGCGTATCCTTACTTTCATGTTGTTGCTATGCTCTATCTGTTTTCTGTAATGAAACTGTAGATTTGTAAGCATTGTCATTTGGGTCCCATGAGTCTTCGTTAGCAATGGGACCCTGTTTAGTGGCTACTGTTAATGTAGCGTCACAGCCCAGAGAAGTCAAGGGACCAGCCTAAGGTCACACAGTCAAGTAGTGGCAAAGCTAAGGCTTGAAGCCAGGGGTCTGATTCCAAATCTCTTGTTCTTTTCACAGAACTGATCTTGTTCACTGCCATTTGATTAGGTACTAGAGAGAATGAAGAGGTAGCTATTGAGTGATGGTCTCAGTGAGTCCTGCTCTGTGTATTGAAAGCAGAGCTCTATGTTAGAGCAGCTACACCCTAGGAAGATGGCATCACCCCACATTCTTGACCCACATCTCCACTTTCAGTGTCAGAGATCTAGGGTGGCCAACTTCCTCCTCTCTGAGACTGTGGAAGCCTTAATTGTCCCAACATAAGCTCCCAGGGAGGCCCCATTGGTCCATTTCTGGAGAGGCAGTGATTCAAGGGAGACAAATGAGCACATCATGCATCCAGATCTCAGCCACAAGCAAGATGTTTCAGTGGGCCGCGTGGCTGACAATAAATCTTTTGCATGCTCTTTCTTTTCCAAAGTACATGCTTCAAGCAATTCTAGTTCGATTCTTAATTAAGATGCATGTGTAAGTCAAATTCCATTAGAGCCTCCTTCTTGCTCTCTAACACTCAGACCACCAAAGAAAGCCTGGAAGACCAGCAATGGAAGGAAAGTATGCAGTGTTTTAGGGAGAGCTGGCACCTGGCCTCTAGTCTTCCCTCTGCCATTGACCAGATGGGTGCCTTTGGAGACACTGCTTAAGCTTACCTGTATAACTGATGGCTTTAACATTTTGTGAATATTGTATCTTATTAATTACTCTATTTTTAGGGTATGGACCCTAGCCATTTATTATTCTTGTTATTGCTATTACTACTACTGCTACTTCTTTTACAAATAGCAATAGAGCTGGAGAAACTGGGTTTTGAATTAAGGTCAGGAGAACCCAGCTTCGCTATCTTTTTAAAAAAATCAGTATCCCCAGCACTTTGGGAGGCCGAGGCAGGAGGATCACGAGGTCAGATGATCAAGACCATCCCGGCTAACATGGTGAAACCCCGTCTCTACTAAAAATACAAAAAATTAGCCAGGCGTGGTGGCGGGTGCTTGTGGTCCCAGCTGCTCAGGAGGCTGAGGCAGGAGAATGACATGCACCTAGGAGGCGGAGCTTGCCATGAGCTGAGATTGCATCACTGCACTCCAGCCTGGGCGACAGAGCGAGACTTCGTTTAAAAGGAAAAAAAAAAAAAAAAATCAGCATCACTAGGACGTCTGCCTCAAAGTTTTAAGGATTCATTTGCATGACCCTGGCACACATGGCCTTGTCCTGGGAAGACAGGCCACCCTGAAAAAAAGACCATTTCTAGCAAGAATATCAGCAGAAAGGGCATATCCAAGGACAGTCTGGCTTTTGCCATACATGAGACAGGCAGTTCCCAATAAAAATTGCTTGAGAGTCACTGCTATATCAACTTCTCAAAAATATCTCCCTCACTGCCATTCAAAATACGACCATTCAAGGAGGAAGATGAAAAACTCACTGATTTAAGGAGACATCTCTGATTTAAGGAGACATCATGGAGCTGTCCTTGGATTCAGAAGCCTAGGATTGGAATGCTGGATCTTTCATAGAATTAGTCTCTCAGATCCAGGAATTATCAAAGTTATGATCAATTCAAGAAAATCAGTGGATATACTTCTAGCAGAGCAAACCAGGAACTATCACCAGGCAATATTTGGGGAGTATGGCTTCTCTACAGCCCAGCTCCCTAAAGGAGCTGCACTAAGGTTGGGAGCCACCGTGAACTCCCCACTTGGGGTGAGGCTGTGGAGAGCCCTGAGTGGAGCTTAGCAAGTCCTCCTACCCAAGCTCACACCACGCTCACACTGCAGCTCAATTCTTTGTGTTGTTCCAAAAACAGCCTCTTACAAATCACATCATCCAGATCTAACATCTAGGTTGAAGGTCAATCTTTTACCAGCTCCCACAGCCATGTTGTTGCAGTGTCCCAGGGTCACTGAATAACTATGATGCATCCTATGTGCATGGTCATGTGACAGGCATGGAGTGACCGACTGTCTGTAGTAGGTATGTGTAGTCTGTCAGCTACAAGATCCAGATGCCATGAACCAGGGTCCTCCATGACTGCTTCCTGAGCTTAAAATCTCAGATGTGTGCAGTGGGGACAGCAATACCTATGTTGGAGGATTGTGCTGGGATTAAGGGGATCAGGCAGTCAAGGAGCTAGCACGATGCCAGCTGAGCAGGTGCTTGGTAAATGAAGTGGGTACTTATTTTAGTCTATTCATTTGGGCTAGGCACTACCTTACCCTAGGCTATTATTGATAAAAACATGGCAAGTTCTAACTTTGCTTGTTGCCTGGAGCGGCACGAGTCACTGGGGAGGGCTGGAAGGGGCAAGGGAAGAATATGGGTGAGAAGATGGGCATCCCATGAGACAGACTGCCAACCTTCCATTTCCTGTATTGCTGTGCTTGTCTTGCTGAACAGTGAGGGAGCACTCTCATGAACAGCTCAGAGAGCTGCCCTGGTGACTTTCACTCATGAGAAAAGAGAATGGGAGGGAATTATGCCCCAAATACCCAACCCGTCAAAGCAACAGATTATTTTGCTCATTTTGAAAAACTATTTTTGAGAGTTTTGTCTCAAATACTTCAATCATACTCTTTCCTTCCTGGTTTTTATCATAAGAATGCTATAATATTAAAGTCAATTGTAAAAGATTTTAAAAAATCTACTCATATTTGCATCACCCTCAACTTCAGCTGTTTTGATATTTCTGAGTCCTTGCACAGTCCTTGTCCATAAAACTTGATAATTCTGAGAGTGACAATAACTTATGCATTATGCATTTTAGCCTCTAAACTAAATAAGATGACTTTAGATTTATAAAAGCTTGTATCAGTGAATGTGCTTATATTTCAATTTTTTCCTCTTTTCCGTTTACTCCTCTGCACTCACCCCACCACGCACCAACTGAAATAAAACATCCTGGTTTGTTTGTTCCTAGAACATTTATACCTTTCAGCAGAACAGAATCTTCTACTGTCCCTACCCACCCCGTGCCTCCTACTTCTTCAGGGTTTTCTTCTCAGGCTCTGATGGCAGCCAAGATTGGGAAGCTGGCTAGGAAGGGGTACCTGTGTAAATCTTGGCTCTGTTATTTATTATTTGCTGTGTGAATTTCAGCTCAGGTTCCCCATCTGTAAAATGATGACATTAATACCTGTCTGAGAGGAGTGTTTGAGGAGTAAATGAAATACAGGATTTTACATTTTGCACTTATTTGTAACATTGGATAAATGATCATTGTATTCATTTCCTAGGGCTGCTGTAACAAACTACCACAAATTGGGTGCCTTGAAAATAACAGAAATTTATTCTGTCACAGCTCAGGAGACCAAAAGTCTACAATCAAGGTGTTGGCAGGGTTGGTTCCTGCTGGGGGCTCTGAGGGAATATCTGCTCCATGCCTACCTCCTAGCTTCTGCGTTTGCTTTACATTCCCGGGCTTGTAGCTGCATCACTCCAGTCTCTGCCTCCATTATATCATGGCCTTTTCCCTTCTGTGCATGTCCTGTCTTCTTATGAGGACATTGGCCACTGGATTTAGGACCCACCCTCATCCAGTATGACTGCCTCTCAACCAATTACACCCACAAGAGACTCTATTTCCAAATAAGATCATTCTTGGCTGGGCATGGTGGCTCACACTTGTAATCCCAGCACTTTTGGAAGCTGAGGCGGGTGGATCACTTGAGGCCAGGAGTTCAAGACCAGCCTGGCCAACATGGTGAAACCCCATCTCTCTCAAAAATACACAAATTAGCCAGGCATGGTGGAACACACCTGTAATCACAGCTGCTTGGGAGGCTGAGGCACAAGAATCGCTTGAACCCAGGAGGCAGAGGTTGCAGTGACCCGAGATCTTGCCAGCCTGGGTGGCAGAGTGAGACTGTCTCAAAAAAACAAAAACAAAAACAAATAAGGTCATTCTTCAGTTCTGGGTGGACATGAATCTTTTAGGGACACTGTTCAGCCCACAACAGTAACTGTCATCATGGAAGCATGTGAGAACACAGCTTGTTCCTTTTATCTGCACTGGCAAAGTCTTACAGTGTCATGCACCTTAGAATGGTACCAAGGCTTTCCTGGAAGAAATGTGCTTTCTCTTAAATTGCAAAATTCCCTGCCTGTAAGGCAGCCCAAGGCAATTCACATGCTGTCCCTGAGCCTCTTGTTTTCTCCTCTGTGGAATGATTGTTAATTTACCAACCAAGAAATACTGCTTGGCCCTCCGCATGATGCCTGCAGAGTCCGATAATAACCAAAAATTGTCCTTGAGATTACTAATGGATGTGGAGAGATTTACCATGATTTTGGTGTTCTCCAGTCATGCACACTCAATTCTCAGATGACCTCTAGATCACTGACACGGAGAAGGAAAACAAACTCTTGTAAGCTACAGGGCCCTGGCAAGAGAGATGACATTTTCAGGCAACGTCTGTCTCCTAAGGTGTCACAGTTCTCTTTCCCTGCTCTTCCCAAAGGCTGGGAGAAAAGAGAAGGGAAGCAGGGAGACAAGAGAAAAGCAGCAGCTTTATTTACTGAGTGACAGAAGCAGATTTCTTGGTTGTTTGGTGGTGGTTGTTTTCTTGGCTCCCAGAAGATCTCACATATCCATTGCCAGCACTTGGCAAGAGCATTTGTTCTTGGGGAGTGACCAGCTCCCATCGTCACCCTGAGCTACGACTTGAAACCACAAACCAAGCTGTTAAGTCCCTGTTCCCAGCAAAAGGCTTTGCATTCATGTCATCTTGCACCCTTTTTACTCCACAGGGGGAGAAGCACTACACCTAATCCTCTTACCTGCTGTAGGCAACGTGGCAGAGAATTCTCCACCTGGGACTTCAGTGCACAAGTTTTCTGTGAAGTTATCAGCATCACTGTCACCTGTGATCCCACGACTTCCCCAGATAATCAACTCAAATCCCCTCACTGAAGCCTTCAGGGTGATTCGGCTGTCAGGCACCTACTTTGAAGTAAGCAACAACTTACCAACATGGGTGTTGTCTGCAAAGAGGTGATCCTGAAAATGAAGGTGGATGGGATTCCAGATAGGTGATTAATTCCTCCATTCTGGTTTAATCTTCCCTCTTGTAAGATCCAGAAGTCCTGTTTGAGATATCCCAGGGCTTTCTGTGCTAAGATGCCTGTGTAGCCTTTGGACCTTCTCCACTCCATACAGTTCACATAAGCATTATACTCAATGTGTTGCAAATAGAAGGCTGCTTCTTTTTGCCTCCACCCCTCACAGGACATCAGGTGTTAGGTGTGCCTACAGTATCTAAATCCTTTGGGTGGAGTAGTTTGGATATTGATCTCCTTAAAAGCCATGCCCTGATGAACTTGTGTCTAGTGATTCTGCTTTCCTATGAGTCTGAGTTTTTCAGAAGATAATCTAAGAGGAGACTTGTTTAATTAAAAAGCCATACACCCTTTAATAAAAATATAAGTCTAACTGTCCAGCCCTACCATGTGAATGTTTCCTCTTGGATAATTCAGAGCCAACCATTGGCATTCAAGAGGCATGCCTCTGCTGCTCTGTTTTCTAGTTTGTCATTTGACTCTTTTCCAAAGCTGTCACTTGCCTAAAGCAGGGACAAGCCTGCTTCTTGCATGCTTTCCACTGGTAACTGCAGATGACTTCTAAGGCGTCTTTAGGGTCCCATGTCTGGATCTGCCTATTTTTTCAGTATTCCCTGCCCCTACCTCCTTCCTCAACTGGCCTGGGAACCTCCTGCTGTTATCATCAGCTCTGCCATTGGTCCAACCTGCCATTCCTCTGGGTCATGAGTCAGGGTTACTTCCCTGAGGTTCCCACCAGGTGCTCTTAAACTCAGCTTATCATTAATCACTAGCGGAGCTTGGAAAAAGCATGCATATTGGGGCCCTGTAGCAGACCTGCGGAACCCATGACTCGAGGCCAGAGCCCAGATTTCTGGTATTCTCATCACCCCGGGGGAGCCCTCGGGGAGGTAAGGAGCACACAGTCAGTCTACATTGCAGCATGCGGTTTACACTCCTGGGTCCCAGATGCTGGTTCTGTGACTGAACTGCCCTGTCCACTGACTCCCTAGACATCCAGCTTGTCTTTAACAGCTGCTGCTGCTCCTCAGTTCCTGTAAGCCTTGTCAATTTCTTACCCTCATACAGCGAGTTGTGTACACTGGGTACTGTTGACAGTGCTTTGCATGTGTTTGCTTTTCTCATTTCAAAACATAAGGATTGTATCTATCTTATTACCTCCTTTTCATAGATGGGGAAAATGAAGCACAGAAAGGTTATGTAATTTACCCTGGGTTGCACAGCTAGTAGGTAGCTGAGATTGGAAGCCAGGCAGTCTGGCTCCAGTGCTCTCATTTTAAAAAGCAGCTTTGTTGTGTATAATTTACACAGCATATAGTCCAGCCATTTAAATTGTACAATTCAGTAGTTTTTAGTATATTCACAGTCATGCAAGCATCACCACAATCTAATTTTAGAATATTTTCATCACCTCAAAACAAAACCCTGTACCCATTAGCAGTCACTCACCTATTCCCTTATCCCCTCAATCCCTGGCAACCACTAATCTACTTTGTCTTTATGGATTTGCCTATTCTGGACATTTCCTATGAATGGAATCATTATAGTATGCGGTCTTTAATGACTGACTTCTTTCACTTAGCATAAACTTCCGGGGTCACCCATATTGTAGCCTGGATCAGTACTTCATTGCTTTTTATGGCTGAATTATATTATATTCCATATTTTGTGTTTTCATTCATCAATTGACAGACATGCGGGTTGTCTCCATGTGGGAGTTCTCTTCCTCAGCATTTACGGTCTACAGCCTTTACTGATGAAAATGACCATGCTCCTTTGAATTTGCATAGAGGCTCCAAGGCACATTCACATACCTGATCTCTCTTTTTTTTTTTTTTGAGATGGGGTTTCACTATGCTGCCCAGGCTGCACTTGCATTCCTGGACTCGAGTGATCCTCTCACCTCAGCCTTCCCAGTAGCTGAGACTACAGGCACTGCACCACCACACGCGATTTGATCTCCTGATTGTTACAACTAACATTAATATCATCACTATTTAGAAATGTTTTATTCCTATTTTAGATATAACAGAGATGCAGCAAGTTTAAATGATTTATCTGAGATCATATAGCTGTAAAAGGTGAAATAAGAACTTCATTCAGTCTCCTGATTTCCAGTCCCAGGCTTTCTGTCATATTGCCATGCACATCTACCGCTGTTTGGGTGAGCTCTCAACTCTGTCTTCATGGGACCTGCTCTTCCCACATTCCATGGGATTCAAGCAGGGTTGTCAATCAAGGAAGAATTCCATCCTGTTCCTAACCTCTAGAAAGGGCAGAATGCTTAGTACCGCAACTCAGCTACGCTCAAGTGTTTGGTGTACTGTCCTAGTCATATGCACTCCTTGCACCACACCCCACAGCTGCGTACAACCCTGTGTTGGTACTAAGATGGCCACAGTTTCACAACTCATGAAACTGTTCTTAAGAACTGATTGCTTCTCCCCAGAAACTACCCAACATCGTCTACCATCTCTCCAAGAAGATCCTGCTCTCCAACCGAAATCACTCACAAGAGTTACTCCTGCAGCCTTCCAGACATGAAAATCTCTGTGGCAGAACCTGGCCCCTCCTTTGATAGCCTTGGCATTCTGGAGGATGGCGAGTCTAGGTCACCATTTCTTGTGACTCATTTGTACTTTCTGAGGGTAAACTCCAAATTATGCAAGAGGCCAAGCCTCTTTGGGACACAGCTATTGAGACTTCTGGTGGTGTAGAGTGGTGAGGAGGAGTAATGATAATAATGAGGAGGAGGATGCTAACATTTCATTAACGAGGCATTTACCATATGCCAGCAATTTCCCTAAATATTTTGTGAAGGCATTCATTTAATCCTCATAAGAATGCTGTGAAGTGATGTACTGTTATTTGCACACTGAAGACGGGAAAACTGAGGCACAGAGTGGTTGAGCAACTTGCCCAAGTTCACACAGCTAGGAGACGGCAGGCTTGAGATTTGCAATCAGGCAGGCTGTTCCAAGAATCCTTGTTCATAGCCCTCATACTGCACTGGTTTGCTATTGCCCAGCAGGAGGGATGTTGGATCCTCATTCAGCCACTTGTAGCTAATCATGGGTCAAGGGTATTCTCCTGGAGCAGCACCAGAAGCATAGCTTAAGAGGCCAGGGAGGAGTGACTGCCAGCCGGCTGTGGAAAGAGGGGCTCTCTGAGATCCTCTGGAGGCCAGCACCTGCCCCTCTCATTTGTCCATCTCTGAGCCTGACTCCTCTCTTTTCCCATCTACCGTCGTGAGCACTGTGGCCTACAAATGTGCTCGGCCTTATCCAGAACAACCTCAAATTTAACATGCCTGAAGCAACACTTACTGTCTTTCACTAAAACTCTGTAGCAAGATTGCCCACAACCAAATTGAGGCTCCACCACTCCCAGCTATGATCTTAGGAGAGCTCCTTCGCCTCCCTCTCCTAGTTAATCTCCTTAAATGTGAAATGGTGGAAGTTTTATCAACCTATGGTCATTGTGATAATTAAATGAAATGCTCCACAAAATGACTTGGCAAGTGTGGCACAAAAATGCTCAATAAATGCCGGTAACAACAACAACAACAAGAACAGTTTTTCCATTTGTGTTGAGAGCAACCCCATTCTTCTGGTTCCAAGATACAACTTTTTTGGACCATTTTTTCACTGTTCTATTTCCTTCCTCTGGGGTGTGAGAGCTACTCCCCAAGGAGAAGAGGCTGGCAACAGGTAATACTGAGGTCAAGGATCTATCCAAGCTTGGCGTGCAGGAGGGGGCTCCAGGCTTAGCAGGGAGCCAGGGTGTAAATCATGACAGCAGATCATCTCAACAGAAGCCCACCTGCTTTAGTGGACATATATTCCTTGAACAGTTTTTGACTACTTAATGATTAGAAAAGACACCATTTGCAGAGTGTTTGCTCAGTGCCAGACAGTCTTCTAAGTACTTCCCATAGATTAGCTCATTGAATCCTCATAACCCAAAAAGTAGGTGTTATTATCCCCATTTTACCGATGGGAACACTGAGACATAGGAAGGTCAAGCAATGGGAAGACTGGGCTTTGAAGCCAGTCAGTTTGGCTCCAGCGTCTATGTGTTTGACCCCTGTGCTGCCCCTTACTACCATGTGCCCACCATAGAGACCAGTTCATCTCCACTTACGTGCCTCCTAGGCTGCTTCTGTTCGCTGGTAGACACAAGAATATGTCTTCCCCCCACCCCCAACAGTCCTCCATACCCTCTTCCTTCACCACAAGTACTCATTCACATCTGTGGCCCTGTTCTTCTCTTAACCAACCTAGAACTTGCAGCGTCCAACACAATACCTACCAACTCCTCCACGAAGCCTTCCCCAGCTAAACACAGTTCACAGTGAACTTTTCTCTCCTTCAGTTTCCATAGTACCTTAACCTAGCTTTTTAATACCTTGTATCATTCTTCAGCTGTTTAACTAGGGCAATGTTTAGTTCCCTAGTTACAATCACATGGAAACAAACTCAGGGAAAGGGAAGGTGATTTTCCCAAGGCCACCCAGAAGTTCAGTGGTGGAAATGGAATTAGAGCCAAGTTCTATCTTCACTGCAAGATGCTGAGTGTCTCATCACCTGGCCCCAATCATATTAATAACTAAAATTTTCTATTGGCTTAATTAAGGACATACATGGAATTTAGTCCTCAGTGTCCCGAAGGGCTCCAGGCTTTCTGGGAGTTCAAGGCTCTAAGTTGCTGGGAGTCTGTGCCTATAGATACGAAGAGTCACAGGCTGGTCTCCTGTTGGTTTGAGCAGGACCCTCCCAACACAGACCGCCAGAGTTCCTGCTGGCAATAGCTCTAGATTCTGGTGATGTCTCTCTGGCCCTGGCTCCTCACATCCCTCCCACATCTCCAAAATACTGATAGTGCAGACAACAAGAGCTCCTGACAATGGAAGAATGTATGGAAAGGCACAAAGAAAGTGAACAGTCTGTTGATTAAGTAAATATCATTACTTACGTAGATGTATCTTTCATCTCTTGTTTATTTTTGGATGTGGCTCTGGGAAAATTAGAATGAAGTGATGAGTCAAGATATCACTTAACGGCAATCCCAGGAAAGCTCAGTATTCTTTCTTAACAATGAGGAAATCCAACTATATTCAGGGTAGTTAAAGATTTTTCTAGGAGCCTACCCCCAAGTAGTGGAGGGCTTTCTGTTTTTTAATTATCAGGCTTTCCATCTCCAGTCAATTGCATCAGAATGTCTCCTATTTTTCTTTCCTAGGAAACGCAGCATCACATGCAGGAGTCCCTTTAGTGAAGTATCATAGAGCTTATGTTGGAAGGACGAAGGCAAAACAACTGGTTCCTCTGACAGTGAAAGAATGCTGGTTTCCGGGATGCCAGATGCTTCCTTCCTAGGAATATTCCTTTGCAAAGTGCATGCATGCAAAACAGATCTTCTTTCACAAGGTTACTAAGAATTTTGCACTTTGTTTCAGGTTGTCACCACTGGGAAGGAACAACTAGATTTTGAAACAGGACCAAACATATTTGATTTGCAGATTTATGTGAAGGATGAGGTTGGTGTCACAGACCTGCAAGTCCTCACCTTCCAGGTAACAGATGTGAACGAGCCACCTCAGTTTCAAGGCGACTTGGCGGAAGGTAGGATACACCAGGATGTGCACTGCAGCCCAGACGGTGGCATCAGGGAGGGCCCTGAGGGACAGAGAGAAACAAAAAGTATATAAACAAACAGCTGTTTCCCTGGAAAAGGCAGCTGCTTAATGAGCAGGGAATAAATGAAATGTCCTCCAGCTCAACACTCCCAATCATAATGCAAAGCCCTTCACAGGCAGGGTTTCTCCTGGTCCCCTCCCGGTCCCGGGTAGGAAACTGAAGCTCAGAGAGAGACCTCGAGTGGATCATTGTGGAGGAACCTGGCTGAGCCGCCCCTAGGTTCATCCCTGTGTACCCCAGTCACTGACTGGCTTGTTCATTCTCCCCATGGACTCTCACTCCTTGAGGGCAGTGTGTGTCTGCTACAATAGGGACAATGTAAGGGACCAAAGCACACAGTAACTAACGTCTTACAGGATCTCCCCCAAGCTCATGGCTTTGAGCACCATCTCTATTCTGACAACTTTCAAGTCTGTCATTTCAGTCCAGGTTCTGCCCTGAACTGTGGCAGTCATAACACAAATATCCACCTTTCTCACCCAGCATCTCCATGGATGTTTAACAGACAGCACAAACTTAATGTGCTTCTGAACCAAACTCCTGGCTTCCTCTCCACCCTCCACCCTGCACCCCCCACCCAAATCTGCTTCTCCTGTATCTTTCCCATTTTGGTTAGCAGTAACTCCATCCTTCCTGTTGCTTGGACCAAGCCTTGAGTCATCCTTGACTCCTCTCTCTTTCACACTTGACATGAAATCCATTAGGAAATCTTGCCAGCTTCTAAATATACCCAGAACCTGACCCCGCCCTAGTGTCTGCATCACTACCACCATGGTCCAAGCCACTCATCCCTTCTCACCTGGATTGTTGCAATGGCTGGCAGCTGGCCTCCCAGCCCCCCTGCAGTCTGTTTTCCATACAGCAGCCAGGGGATCCCATTAAAACATCAGTTAAATCAAGGCACTCTGCTTAAAACCCTGCAAGAAATTCCCGTCTCACTCAAAGGGTGTCTTCTTAAGAACCCATTAAATCTGGCAAGCTGCCTACGTTCCTTACCCTCCCACACCTCCTCCTTTCCCCTTCTCCCCCTCAGTCCCTGTGACCCAGTCTCTGGCTCCCTTACTGACCTGCGAATGCCTCAGACATGACCCTACCTCAGCATTTTGCTTTTGCTGATTCCTCTGCCTCCCCTCCTATCTCCTGGCCCTTCCTCATTTCTTTAAGGCCAGGTGCAGTGGCTCATACCTGTAATCACAGCACTTTGGGAGGCCAAGGTGGGAGTATTGCTTAAGGTCAGGAGTTCAAGACCAGCCTGGGCAACAGGGTGAAACCCTAACGCTACAAAAAATACCAGTATTAACCAGGTGTGGTGGCAGGTACCTGTAGTTCCAGCTTCTCAGGAGGCTGAGGTGGGAGGATCACTTGAACCCGGGAGGTCGAGGCTGCAGTGAGCTGTGTTTGTGCCACTGCACTCCAACCTGAGTGGCAAGGCAAGACCCTACCTCAAAAAAATAAAGAAAAAAAAAAGAAAAAATATCTTGATAAGTGTCATGCCCTTCCCCGCCACAGTGAACCTTCCATAGCCACTTTATTAAAATTGTAACACTTCCTTCCCCGATATTTCTCATAATGTTTCTCACTAATATACACAGATTTTACTCAATTATTTTGCTATCCATATCTTCCCACGGAAACGGAAGTTGCATGAGAGTAAGGTTCTGTTTTGTGAGCTGCTGTATTCCTAGTGTGTAGATCAGTGTTTGGACATAGCCCTCAGTATGTTTTTTTTTTTTTTTTTTTTTTTAATGAAGCATGAGACTGACAAAAAGGGAGTGAAAGCTCAAGCTTAGATGTAAGGCATCTAGATTTGAATTTTGATTCTATCATGTCCTAGCTAGGACGACTTCATAGCTTCCCCGAGTCTCAGTGTTCTCATTTGAAAAGCACTAATTACACTAAAAGAATAAATACAATAGCTGCTTTATATTAACAGAACTGTTATGAAGATGAAAATAGAAAATGTATGTTAAGTCCTCAGCATGGTGCCCCCAAAAGAGTGAGTTACTTTTCTTTATTTTTTCTTTCTTTCTTTATTTTTTTGAGATGGAGTCTCGCTCTGTGGCCCAGGCTGGAGTGCAGTGGTGCAATCTCAGCTCACTGCAAGCTCCGCCTCCCGGGTTCACACCATTCTCCTGCCTCAGCCTCCCGAATAGCTGGGACTACAGGCGCCCGCCACCACGCCCGGCTAATTTTTTGTATTTTTAGTAGAGATGGGGTTTCAACGTATTAGCCAGGATGGTCTCGATCTCCTGACCTCGTGATCCGCCCGCCTCGGCCTCCCAAAGTGCTGGGATTACAGGCGTGAGCCACCGCGCCCGGCCAAGTTACTCTTCATATTGTCCGTCATCACTCAGAAAAAAGAAAATGCCCCAATGAGAGCTCTGTGGCCCCTCGGTCAGTGCTGGTACCGCCTGCTCCTCCCTCCTCCCGCATCACTGTGAAAAACTCTGAAACAGATGAAATCAATTTTTGGTTCCTCCCTTGAGCCTCTGTAGCCCTCCCCTACTTACTCTGTCTATCTCTGTTCTGCTGTAAGGTCCCTCATTTCAGCGGCTCGTTTCTGCCGAGTTGCCAAGTGTCCTTAAAAGGGTAACTTAGCACAGTTGAGGAGGGATTTGCACATTAAAGTGGATTCAGCACATGGGGAGCCTCACACCAGAGGTTCCTACCTGGGTTCACTTCCCAACTCTCTGCCTCTTCACCTCCTCCTTCCCCCAACTCAAACAGCATCACCCTGGAGCACCTCTCAACAGAGGACATGAATGAAGACTCGGTACCCGCTTGGCCAACCCTAGCACTTTATGAATTCCCCTAAATGGATCCACCCAGGACAGCTGGCCAGTGGTCTTGCTCATGGATTTTTTTATTGCATTCTTGGCCCCACGATGCCAACGCGCTTGATTCCCTTGGTTGTGTACAGCTGCCCTGATTTTGGAATTCCCCATTTTTGCTTTAATAAGATGTTTCTTATTCCACTTTGGACACTGGTATAGGTCTACACCTCTACATAGTAGAAGGAGCAAACCCTGGATTCATTTACCAGGTTGAGGCCTTTGATCCAGAAGACACAAGCCGAAACATTCCCCTCGGTGTAAGCGTCCTTATATGGAAGAGGTGGTGTTTGTCCGTGTTAGGTTAGACACAGGAGCCTGCTGTCCTGAGTCTTGGTGGGGTGGGTTTGGGCGTGGCAATCGGGGGAATGTGCTGTCCACTTCCAAACGCAGTGTATGCAGGATAGTTGGAATGAATAAAGGGGCTCTGGGGCCAGACACTCTAGAGTGGATGTGTGGCTCTGTGTGATCTAGGCCCATTTGTTACCTCTCTAAGCTTCAGTTTCTTCATCTGTAAACCAAGAAGAGTATCAGCACCTATTGCAGTACAGAAGCTGTGAGTATTACATAGACAATGCATGTAAAACCATTTAGTGCAGTGCCTGGCATATCATAACTGCTCAATATTTTAAAAATCAAAGCTGATAAAAACCAGCTCTATTTTAAAATCATAAAATGTATACCCCAAATCCAAGCATTTACATACCTTTCTCAAGATATGAAGCCAAGCTGCTTAGAGCCAAGTTTAAAAAATGAAAAGAGGCCAGATGCGGCGGCTCATGCCTGTAATCCCAAGATAGGAGGATCAGTTGAACCCAGGAGTTTGATACCAGCCTGGGCAACGTAGTGAGACCTCATCTCTACAAAAAATAAAAAAATTAGCTGGGCATGGTGGTGCGTGCCTGTAATTCCAGCTACTTGGGAGGCTGAGGTGGGAGGATCACTTCAGCCTAGGAATTTTAGACTACAGTGAACTATGATCATGCCACTACACTCCACCCTGTGCAATAGAGCAAGACCCTGTCTCAAAAAAAAAAAAAAAAAAAAAAAAAAAAAAAAAAAAAAAAAAAAAAAAAAAATTAAAGAGTCCACAGAATTCTAGGTTGTAGAGCAGGAGATTGGGTCCTGGGAATTGCCTCATGGTTCAGTCTGAGACAGCAGATGTCTCCCTTCTTAATCAGTTTTCTTAATGTAGCTACTAGTGGGGCAACTGTAACCACCAATCCTCAGGTGAAGCCTCTCAGTTGGTCCCTGGGAGTAGATGCCTTAGCTCCTGGCTCTGCCCACTAACGTGCCCTGTGCACACACTGCAGCTGAGCAGCCCAGGTTGGAGAGGGAAAAAAAGGCGAATCCCACCCAACTAACCTTGGAGCAGGAAACCATTCTGCCAACCCTGCCTTACACAGAATACTTGAAATATGACACTCGGGGAATTGGTAACACCAGGAGGCTGTTTCTACTGTTTGTTGCATGATTTGCGGCTTCAATTGGACTACTTTTTCTAACAGGAAGAAATGAGCCTCGGGAATGCTAGGACCAATATATATAGTCTACAGACTCTGAAACAAAGCTGTTATAAAATTATTGGATACAACTTAAAGTAAGGGAATAGTCTGTTTTTATTAGAAGATGATCCTGTGTAAAAAAAAAAAAATCACCCATTCATTCATTAACTCATTCATTCAGAATTCATTCATGTTAATATTTGTATGAATAAATGAATATGCAAACATTTAATGGGTGTCTATGTGTTAAGAGCAATCCTAGGTGCTTGAAATGCATACTTCTTAACATCCTTCTCATACTAGTTAGGAATGTGTTTGTCTGCAAATAACAAAACTTAACCATGGGAGTATACATTGGAACTTTTTTCTTCTCTAATAAGTCTAGACGCAGGCAGGCAGTTCAGTACTGGTGCAGCTGCTACCATCAGGAGCCCGGGCTCTTCCTACGCTTCTGTTTTTCTAACCAGAGCGTGTTTGTTGGCACTGTCCTCCTTTTCTCACCTCATGATTGCGAGATGGCTGCTGCACCTCCAGGATTTACTTCTGAGTTCCATGCAGGAAGAAGAAAGAAGCAAGCAGGGAGGGATACAGGGTAGAGAAGGCAGGCCCAATCTGTCCCTTTTTTTGGTCAGGAAAACAAAAACTCTTGGAAGCCCTACTCAGAGGACTTCTGCTACATCTCACTGGCCAGAACTGTGCCCTATGGCCACTTTTGCTTACTGGTGACCCTGGATTCTGGATGGAGATAAGGTCAGAAACCCAAAGTATAGCACCTCACTTACATATTTAGTTGATTTCAACATTTACAAAGAACTCTCTGTGTACCAGGCATCCTATTAGAGACTTTGGAAACAGAGTTGAGTAGGACACATTGACCTCATGAAGTGTAAACTGAATGGCAGAGATTCATGCGTGGGGGAGAAGGAATAGCTTTTCCTCCCTTGTCAAAAAGTTTATGGCTGACACTCCTATAACAAAGGAGAGATTAACAAGAAGAGAAAAGTGTAACAAATTTATTTAACCAAAGTTTTACGTGACATGGGAGGCTTCATAAATGAAGACCCAAAGACTCTCAGGGAAAACTGTGTTTTTATGCTGAAGTTCGATGAAGAATGGGCAGTCGTGTAGAATCGTAACTGGACTAAAAGGGGTATGACCTAAAGGTAATACACTGAGGGAACTTAGCAAGGCCCTGTTTGTTCAGATTCTTCTTGGTCTCTGGTCGTAGGGTCTGGAATCCTCTAGAATCAGGTTCTTATGACCTACTTTTAGGGGTGGTAGGTCAGAGAATTCCTTTATGATCATGCTTCAGGGGAGAAAGTCGGGAGAAATAGGCTTCTTGCTTCTGAGGTTTTTTTCAATTGCCAAGACGCCATATTTTGGGTTATCATGTTCTGATTTTTGACACATGCATACACTAATTACAATTCAGTATGGCAATCACTGTAAAGTTTGTATAGGATCCAGTGGGGGCAAACTGGAAAGAATTTCAGTTGTGAAGACAAATATATATTTGTTTTTAAATCTCCACTTTAAATGTATCTCTCCAAATTATGCAGGCAGAATAAGGTCATGGCCCCTTTAAAAACACCTCATCAATCAGGTAGTTACCCTTTCAGAGGTGGGAAAGCTGCCCAGGTGGGAAGCAACTGCAGCAGGTGTTGCTCCCTTCAGAAAAAGTAGTGCCATCAAAAGTGTTCTGAGAGCAGCTGCAGGGGCTTGTGGCTTCTGCAGTGAGTTGAGGGGTTGTTTGGAGAGGGGGTACTCAGAGTTGCAGCACATATTGTTAATGAAATATTTAACACCTGTGCTGGAACTAACAGCTGTACAGAAAGCCAACAGTCAGCCTGCAGGAGCGGTGGACATAATCTGGAAGAAAACTTTCTCAGATTAGAAAAAGGTAATAACAGTTTAGGACATAACATATTATAGCCTTTGTACTTAGACATTTTATTCTGGGCGCTTGGGGGTACTAAGTAGAAGGAAATGACATAGTTAACTTCGTAAAAGTAGAAGGGAGGTGGGTTAATTTGCTACAGACCAACTTGTGCTTCTCAACCTTGGCTGTAAATTGAAACCACTGGGAGAACTTTAAAGAACACAGATGTCTAAGTCCCACCCAGTGAAAGTCTGATGTGGTTGGACTTGGATACAGCTTGGGCATCAGGACTATAAAGCCCCCAGGGAATCTAATGCATGGCCAGGGTTGAGGACTGCTGGTTTGTGACGTCATCTCCCAAAATTTCCAAGTCCCACTCCTGGAGTTTTCGAGTCTGAGTCTGCATTTCTGCATTATCTGAGAATAATTTTGCATATTTGGCAAATATCTGAGGCAATTATTCTGGTGAAAAAGGCTGGGAACATTGGTTTGTTTATTTTGAGAGAGGGTCTCACCTCTATCACCCAGGCTAGAGTATACTGGTGCAATCACGGCTCACTGCAGCCTCAACTTTCCTGGCTCAGGTGATCCTTCCACCTCAGCCTTCCGAGTAGCTGGGACTACAGGTGCCCACCATCATGCCCAGCTAATTTTTGTATTTTTTGTAGATAGTGTTTCGCTATGTTGCCCAGGCTGGTCTCAAATTCTTGGGGTCAAGCCATCCACCTACCTTGGCCTCCCAAAGTGCTAGGATTACAGACGTGAGCCACCACACCCAATGGAAACACCGGTTTTTAAGTGTTTTGCAGGCTTTAGAAGTGTGTTCAGGCATTAGAACATACTTAGGCTGATTTTAAAAATGCAGATTCCTGGACACTGCATGAGAACACTGAATTTGAATGCAAACCTCCCCGGTGATTCTGATGTACCATGTACTTCGAGAACCACTGGACTGAACAAACAGGGACAGACTTTAAAACACACCAAAGCACATGCCTGAAGTGACCTAGGCTTGGTTTGTGTCTGTCATCTTAACCTGGTGGGGTCTACGAGTCACCCTGCTTGTGGCAGCAACTAGAGAATGAATAATGGATTTTTAAAAATAGCTCTGGGATGCATTTTGAAACCTCAACCCCTTTAAAATGACAAATCTTACAACTCTTCTCCAGCTTAATAAAATGAAGCTGTATCACAGTAAATGTAAAATAGGTACTAATCTGGAAGCCACTTGTATTTGCTCCCTTCTTTTTAGTGAAATTTAAAAGGCATGTGCTGGTACATTGTTTGGACCAACACTGTTCAATATTGCACCGTCTCTGTCCAGCAAAGCTATAGTGTGAACCAGAAATGAGTGCTGCATGTGTAATTTTAAATGTTTTTTTTTTTTTTTTTTGAGGCGGAGTCTCGCTCTGTCGCCCGGACTGGAGTGCAGTGGCCAGATCTCAGCTCA
>NW_016806087.1:3378792-3394593 GCF_001698545.2 Rhinopithecus bieti
ATTACAGGCTTGAGCCACCGCGCCCGGCCAATTTTAAATGTTCTTGTAGCCACATTGAAAGTAAAACAAAAGCCGGGTGCGGTGCCTCAAGCCTATAATCCCAGCACTTTGGGAGGCCAAGACAGGTGGATCACAAGGTCAGGAGATGGAGACCATCCTGGCTAACATGGTGAAACCCCATCTCTACTAAAAATACAAAAAACTAGCCAGGCGAGGTGGCGGGCACCTGTAGTCCCAGCTGCTCGGGAGGCTGGGGCAGGAGAATGGCATGAACCCGGGAGGCCGAGATTGCAGTGAGCTGAGATCCGGCCACTGCACTCCAGCCTGGGCGACAGAGCGAGACTCCGTCTCAAAAAAAAAAAAAAAAAAAAAAAAAAAAAAAAAAAGAAAGTAAAACAAAATAAGTGAAATTAAGTTTAATAGCTTATTTAACTCAGTATATTCAAAATATTTCAACATAGTCAACATAAAATGATTAATGAGATATTTTGCATTTTTTTCCATACTCAGTGTTCAAATTTCATGTGCATTTTACACTTACAGATCATCTCTGTGCAGACCAGCCACATTTTAATGCTCATAGTCACACGTACATGAGGGTAGTGGCTACTGCATTGGCCAGGCACAGGCTTAGATCTAGCATTGGTTACCCCTCCCTGGGTACCTTCTGTGCTGTGGTGGGCATGCAGATAGAGCTTGGAGGTATGCGTTAATAATGGGCTCAGAACGTGAGAAGGATGATCTGCAAGTGAATAATTATATTTACTGGCATTTCTTCTTTGGGTACTCCCCCACCTCTTCTCCACTCCCTGAAGGAGGCTCTTTGAGACCACCCTCCTCCCATTCAACTCCCACACTCTCTGCTTCCCCCTCTGCTTGGAAATGGCCACCGTGACTGCAGAAGAGCCTCCTTGGAGACTCCCAGGATGTTAATCAATCTCGCAGCTGGAGGCAAAATGATCTAGTGCAGCAATTTCTCCATTAAGGGGCTTTCTCTTGGCCTTTCCATTGAGGAAGGGCTTTTGCATAAAATGCAATGTGCTTTGTCTTCACCAGGGCAGACAAAGGATTAAATTGAAAGAGCAATAACCTAGCTACTACCTAGACTTTTAGGAGGGCAGCAGGGGCCATTGTTCTCTTTCTATCTTCATCTTGCTCATGGCTCTAGGAAGTGGCAGCCGGTTGTGAGTTTTTGTTTTCCTGTGAATAAAGTGGTCATCATATGCCAAACCTGGCCCTATCAAGGGTCCTAGCTGGATGGGATCTTTCAGGTCTATTGAGCAGTACTTTATTTCTGGATGAGGGAGGGAACTGAGGGGCCAGGTAACTCCAGTGAGAACCCAGGTCTCCTGACCCAACTCCCTTCTACTCTGTTCTGGCAAGTTCTGCCACTGGCTTCCCACCCCATTCTTTTCTGAGTGACAGCATCCCTGTCCCCACCGTACATCCCCACCTGCCCCACTCATTCAGCTGCCCTGGTGTCTGCCTGCCAACTCAGGAGTCACCACCTGAAGTCTTAGCAAAAGGCGTTCCTCATTCTACTCCAGGTTCTTGTTAAAATGCTCATAAAAGGAAAAAGCAATGGTATTGGACAATTCCCACTCCAAATACGTGGTCACTGCTGGCTGTTTGTATGTTGAGAGGGACACTCAGATAGATGGGAATCATTGTTATTAAGATTAGCAAAGCCCGAATCTTGCAGCACAGAACCCAGGCCGATTATGGAAAAAGAATGACAGAGTGTGAGGGCATAGGATCTGCAGCTTTATCGGTGAAGGATTACATTAATAACAGCGTTTTGCATTTGTCATCCTGTCTCTTCTTAAAAACATTCAAGTACTTGCCTGTAACCCACTTAGCTCATCCTCAGAACAATGAACCACAAGCAGGAGCCACGTTAAGGGCTTGCAGTGGGTAGTTTTTTAACGGTAGTTTTTTTCTTCTAGGCACTCTTCCCTCCTTCCTCCTCCACGTCCCACCTCTGAGCTGAGACAAGGGTGGAACAGGGGAAAACAAAGAGAGGAATTGAGGCTTTTACAAAACATTCAGCTTCCATTGAAAAATATAGGAATGTGGCAACGTATTTGTAACTTGCCGCAGTCCTGAGTGCTCTGGCTTTCTGGGGTGGGTTTGGAGCCATGTACTCAGTGGCTTGTGGAGCCATTGACACTCCCTGGATGTGGGCAGAATAAGGGTCTTTCCCTCTGGAAACTCGGCCTGTGGTGGCCTGGTAGTTGACTCCTCTATTCTATAAAAGACAAGAGGCTGAATTCTTGTTTGTTTCTACTGCAGGCCTGAAAGCAACTGATAGCTGCAAAGTGGCACAGGTTGAATCATTGGCCTGTGACTCCGACTGCAGTGGGGAAGTGAGCCTGGAGGTGGCATTCCCCTCTTACCCCAGGGAGCCTGACATTTCTGGAAACTGGGCCAGCTCCCTCCCACCTTCCTTTCTCCCTACACCAAGGCACAATCAAGGGTGAATGGGACAGGAAGGATGGGCTTCTTGTCTTCCAAACTAAAGCTTTTGTGTCTGAGAGCAAACCTAGCTGCAAAGGGGCTGCAAATAGAGAAACCTGGGGTGGTGGTAAGGAAATATTCCCAGCAGGAAAACCAGAGAGCTTGTCTGACAAGCATTTGTTAACTGAATTGATCTGATTACTCAGGACTTTTCTTAGCCAGGACTGGGGGCAGAGAGGGGCTGCAGTTGCTTTTCATTCCATTTAATTTCTGTTTTCCAAGAATGAATATCAAGGGAGCAGCTCTGATTAAACAAGCCTTTAAAAAGGGGGAGAAAATGCCAGGTTTTACAGAGAGCCTTGCTGAGTTGCTGGCAAATGGCCACATGACACAATATTTTTAGTCTTTGGATATTATCTCCTTTCTAAGTACAAAACTGCTATTCCCATTAACACAGCCCTTAGGTTCAGAGAAAAAAGAAATTAGCCTGGTGTTAAAAAGAAAAAAAAATCAAGATTCCAGGAAATCACCCTCTTAATCAAAATTAAAAAGAAAATTCTTGTGTGCCTAGTTCTACAGTTCTCCACATCCTTTTATCTGCTGCTGTTTTCTTTTTTCCTTTCTTTCCTTTCTGCATGAGTTGTTGAGACTGTGGGCCCAACTGGAGAAGATTTTATAGCTAAGTCTAGCATTATCACATTCAAATAGATTTTTAAAAAATGTTTTGCAGGATGGTTTTTTGTTGTTGCTTTTTAAAGATTCTCTAAGGTAGGAATGTTGATCTTATTTAGATGGGAAATGAGCAAGAAGAAAACTCCAATATTTAACATCGAACAAATATTTACTGAGCATCCATTATGTGCTAGTTACTGAGGATATAGGAGTGAATAAAATGAAGCCCTTTCCCTCATGGATCCCTTCTAAGGGGACAGCAGTAGTTAACATTTATTGAGGGCTTGCTATGTGCCAGGCATTGTTCTAGCACTTTATATGATAACCCATGAGGCATGCCCTAGTATTATTACTCTTTGTAGGTACTCACATGGCTAGAAAGTGATGAACTAGGATTCACATCCAGATATTCTGGCTCCAGAGTTACCAAACAAACTTAATTTACTACCCTAATTTGTGACTGTTGTATTCCAGATGAGTCTAAAAGTCCTTCTGAGTTCCCATCATATCCTGTATGTATCCCCTTTGGAGCACCTCCCCAAACCTTTGTTCCCTCAGTTGACCATAAGATTTTGGAGCGTAGGGCCTGTCTGTCTTCTCTGTATCCCAAGACCTTATCATGCTTGGGACCAACCAGAATTGGAGACCCAGCTCCTGGAGCATTTCAAAACACATGTGGAAGGACGCCCTGATTCAGATACATATAGTAAATCTCCTTCCCAACCCACGAGTCTCTATAACCCAGTTGTTCTATCATATGTAGCTTCAGGCTCTGATTTATGGATATGGGAGGCTTCTCTGTAGGGAAGGCTCTGCTCAAAGACACAGGATGGCTCTGTGTGTGGGCAGCTGCAGGCCTAGGCAATTGCTCCCAGGCCATGAGCTGGCATATTAATGGGGAGCTTGGGATTTAAACCCCACATTTGGGAGTACTGCCAAGGTACTTGCACAATTTGTGGGGCTGGAAGAAGGGTGCTCTGTGGAATCACCCAAATATTTCCCCTTAAAAATGAGCAGAAAATACCTAAATGATCAGCAAGAATGATTTAGTAAAATAAACCCCTGTAGTAGGATGCTGTGCCATCATTAACTAACCAGCCTGTAAAATAAGACTTAAGAATAGGGGTAAATGCTCAAGATATAAATGCAAGGAACAGATATTATAATTTTGATGACAACATCATCCAACTATTTTTGGAGGGTATACGTTTGCATAGGAAAGAACAGAAGGCTAATCACCAAAATGAGATTTAATAGGTGGCATATTTCATTTCTTTTTTATACTTTTCTGTCTGCCTCGGTTTTGCATAAAATATGTTCATTACAACTAGAAAAACATTATTAAATAATAAACAAAAGGAAACATTAAAAAATGGCTTGAAAACCTTATATTGGCCTCAAAGGAGGCCTTTCATCTATCTTCTGTGCACACTTGCTTCTTGTACTGGAAGCTCAGCAGCACTCATAACACAGCAAATTGCTGGGTTGGAAACCTTGGCAGGTGTTTCCTTTGATTCTAGACTTCAGGGGCTGTGGCTGTGGTTGCAAAACCTCCACTGATGATCTGATCCAGAGATCTAAGGCCTTGAGGATAGAACATCCCTCATCCTAGCAGGAAATAATGAAACCTTCTAACCTTAAAGCCCTTTGGAAGAAATGAATATAAACATGTAAGTCTGTAACGTTGCTGCGAGCCTTCATATTTTACGGCACGCATTCTCATTTAATCCTCAATAACATGAAGGAGCAATTGGTTGTATCGGCCCTAAGTTATAGGCAAGAAAGGCACTTGTCCCAGACCTTGTGGTGAGGACCAGAGCTTAAGCCAGACACAGTGGCTCATGCCTGTAATCCCAGCACTCAGGGAGGCAGAGGCAGGTGGATCACTTGGGCTCAGCAGTTCAAGCCCAGCCTGGGCAACATGGTGAAACCCTGTCCCTACAAAAAATACAAAAAAAAAATTAGCCAGGTGTGGTGGCACACACCTGTAGTCCCAGCTACTCGTGAGGATGAGATGAGAGTATCGCTTGAGCCTGGGAGGCGGAGGCTGCAGTAAGCCATGATAGTGCCACTGCACTGCAGGCTGGGTGACAGAGCCAGACTCTGTCTCACAAAAAAAAAAAAAAGAACTTGGATTTTGAACCCAGCTCTTCTTATCCAGGCTCTTCCCCTGTTTTCTTGACTCCAACGTAGGAGAAACATAGCAATCTTGATGAGCTGCCATGGGTGGCACAGGCACAGTCCTCCTATGGGCTGGCCCTCAGTGGGCTGTACACACAAACCTGTCTCTTCTATCAGATCAAGGAGTTCTGGGCAGGGTGTCATTAAGAGAGCTGGGCTGGGAGCCAAGGACTACAAAGACTCTCAACTAAACAGAGATGTAGGAAGGACTTTCCCAATGGCCACATGCCAGGGATTAGATATAAAAACAGCTCTTCTATATCCCTAAACCAGCTTCCAAGCTATACTGTAAGCCCTTCTACGTTTCATTCTCAGTTCACCTTTGTCCCTTGTTCCTTTAGTCATTTCAATGAGTGATGCTTGTGCATTTTATACCCTGCTATATTGTAAGTTGTTTTTAAGGGTAGTGACGGATCTTACTCACTTTGGTATATTACCTAGTGGGTAGTAGGTGTATTTAAACAGTGTTGGTTAAAGCGAAGGCATAGAATCAAAATCACAAGTTGTCCAGAAGAAGTGAGAACACAGTGATAGGGATAAGAAGACTGGACTCAGAAGCAGAGCCTGCCTTGACAGGGGCCTTTTATATACTTTCTGTAGTTAGAACAGGATCCACTCACCAGGTTTTCAGGGTGTGGTCAACCAGGGCTCAGACCAACAGAGCCAGAAGTTTCTGGATTCAAGAGCGATTAAATTGGATAACTGCTCATTTGAACCGCATCCTGATGCATTGAGAATGTTCCAAGGGCTAAGAATATAAAATAGGAAATGAGCACACACATCTTCCAGGGAAGGGTGGGTAGGTGGGCTGATTTCACCAAATTTTTTCCCTTGTTTTTTAGTATTTCCTGATTTCTCCCTCAAAGAGCTTCAGAATGTCTGCTAATGGCACCCTCTTCACAACAGAACTAGACTTTGAAGCAGGACACAGCAGGTAGCCTTGCTACTGACCTTGCTTGAAGTACTATTGATCTGAGGGTCAAGGAAAACATAAGGAATAGGTCACAGTGCAACCTGAGGGTAGCTGGGTGGGGGCCCTTGAGCAGTCTACAGCCTCATTGTAAGCTCAGATGGTAGTGAACCCCAGAGACGGATGGGAAATAAGGCAATTGTCTGAGAGGCCTCTTTTGGTCTCCAGAGAACAAGAATGACAGTATGGGAAAGGGTGCCCAAGGACAGGAGTGTCATGAGCAGTGCAAGGTCAGACATAACCAGGTTCATGCACATTTGTGTCTTTCCATAAGGTCAGGTTTTTACTGATGCTATTTCTTTCTTTTGTTTTTTGAGACGGAGTCTCGCTCTGTCACCCAGGCTGGAGTGCAGTGGCGCAATCTCGGCTCACTGCAAGCTCCCGCCTCCTGGGTTCACACCATTCTCCTGCCTCAGCCTCCCGAGTAGCTGGGACTACAGGCGCCCGCCATCACGCCCAGCTAATTTTTTGTATTTTTAGTAGATACTGGGTTTCACCTTGTTAGCCAGGATGGTCTCGATCTCCTGACCTCGTGATCCACCCGCCTCGGCCTCCCAAAGTGCTGGGATTACAGGCGTGAGCCACCGCGCCCGGCCATTACTGATGCTATTTCAATCCTAAAAGCCATGAGCTACATGGAATTCCCAAGGAGGCAACTCTGCTTAGACTTCTTGCTGACTCAGTAGTCAGAGCACACAGACTCAAGCCACTCCACAGGTCAGTCAATATTGTAAACCATACATAGTATACTTCATCAGCACATAAATGTTATAAATTAAACATTCTACATCAAACAAAGTAACATTTAACATCATGAGAAAAGGGAATAGGAAAAAGAGGTTAATAAACCAGACCAAGGACAGTGATGTCCAAGGTCTGACTCTCCAAGGACAAGGAGAGTGTCTTGGCCATATCCAGATGGTCATCAATGTCTTGCAAGGACGAGTCTTTGATTTGGGCAGATGCTGGGTGCTGATTACAGGTGACAGCAAGGTGGGGTCTGTCAAGATGGCCATGTCAAGCCGGTGAAGTCCTGCTCGTTTTACGGCCCTTGAGTCCTCTGGTGAAGATTGATAGTAAAGGATTATGCCCTTATCTGGTTGAGTGTTGTCTCTATTGATTAGGTGAACAGCTGGACCCTGCTGGCTTGATGCCTTTTGAAATGTAAGATGGCATTTTTTTTTCTAAGATGGAGTCACTAATGTCAAGGGTGATCTATACAAGACTTCTCCAACCCCTTCTTGTTTGGGAGAGGCAGCCATCCAAACAAAGGGGCTGATGAGGGGAAAGCAATAAAGTAGGGTGAGCAGGCCTTGGGGAAAGTCCAGGCTTTGTGGATGAAAACATGTTGGCCTTGGGGTGAAGGAGGTGAGGCTCCTGGCTCTGCGCCAGGTGTGGGAACAAGAGCTAGCCATGTGAGCCGTGGGAGCCTCGCTTCCTCCCATGGGAGTGATATGCACGTTCCAGGGCTCTTGTGAGAAACACCGGGATAGAGTGTGCAGCATGGCGCTAGAGCAGACGCTGACCTGGTGGGACGATGGTGGTGAACAGCCCCTGCAGAATGAGAAGCAGCCAGTGGGTTCTGAGACGGGAGGAGAAAGGTCGCCCTGCAGGCCCTGAGACTGTGGGGGCATTACGGAGAGGGTCACCACCAAAAGGACAGGCTCTGCTCTCACTCCTCCTACTCCATATTTTTCCCCATCCTGTTTTGAAATAGTGCCAGCAAAGCTTGATTCTCTTACGTGGAATGTTTCCCTGGCAGTTTCCATCTCATCATGGAGGTGAGGGACAGTAGAGGCCTCAAAGCCTCCACAGCGCTCCAGGTGAAGCACCTCACTTTACCAGGTAGGCCTGAGGGCATGCAGGACTCCCTGGGCCGCAGGCACATCCTTCTTAGGTGGCCTCATCTCCTCTGGCACATTTAATACAAGGCAGAGGGATGCCCTTTGCTCTGGCCTGCAGGAGAGATTAGAGGCATGAGCTCTTCAGAGTCTTTATCCTGGCCTCTGGACTCTCCGGACTGCTGTTTTCCACCTTTGCTGCCTCTGCCTCCTGTACCCTGACATTGACATGCACCATGGGATTTTGGATATGGTGTGGAGAAGGGGTGGACACATGCCCTGGGGTGTGGCCTGCCGCTGTGCACATGCAGAGGGTGCTTTTAAAATAAAGTGCCACACGTTAGTAACAGCAGCGTCCCAGAGCATGCACCATCACTCACGACTCCCTAATGCCCGCTCCTAGCATGTCATCCTCGCACTGAGGAGAGGGCTATTTTCAGGGTGCCTGCCCTTTACTGGCTGCTCTAAAGTTTCTTCCTGCCATCATGGATCCAAAAAAGTCATCCGGCTGTGTCTGGCAGCTCCTCTGTCCAGCAGAGGTGGGAAGGGTAAATGCATCGGGTGGAGGGTAGTTTGTGAAAATGTGCCTGGCACTATCCCAGACACAAAAGAAGATCTGAGCCTATCGTAGATGGGTATTTAGGAGGAGATGATGGGATTGTGAGCTAGTAGATGGCACTGCAAACAGCCTGGCATACTGCTTACAGAGCCTCTGCCTGCCCCAGTCCCTGAGATGGGCATAGGAGCCAGCCACAAGGAAAGTGGCAAAATCACCTTTAATAGCATGAATGGCTATGAATAGATTCAGCACAGGATACTCCACCAATAAAAGACCCTTAGGCCTCAGAGGTGGGTAGAGGGCTTGCAAAAGTATTCCAAGATTGGGAGGTATTAAGGCAACCTTACTCCCAGACTAACCTGGTGCCGCTTGGCAAACATACCACAATTGTACAACTTCTGGATGTTAACACAGTCTCCAGTCCAGTGGCAGGTGTCAAAGAATGCATCTGCTCCACCCCCACAGCCTGGGGATGGAGCCCTGATACGTTCCTCTTTCAAACCTTGACCCTCAATCTTTCTGCTGTTATTAAATTGTTACGTAATGCTTTCCATCAGCACCTGATGCTGGGTTAGGTTCAGAAGGAGAGCTCAGTGCCTTTGGGCTGACAGGTGGCTCCTGGAGCAAAGTCCAGGCAGCCTATTAACAGTTATGATATCCCAACCCAGACTCAGGCTCAGGTATGGGCCCACACAGCTCTGCATTCTTCAAGAACCCCCAGAGGAAGGTGATGGCTGCAGGGCTGGAGCAGATGCATTCTTTGACACCTTCCCCACAAATCCCATCTGGGAGGAGGGGAGGAGGGTTAATGGGGTTGCAAAGGGAAAAATAATAAGTCCTCCCCAGGGGCAGAGCTTATAAACCATCTGGTTTGGACGACATCTTCCAAAATACAGAAACTGACTTTAGCTGAGAGAGAACATGACCCTTGCTGGCTTAGGATGCACCCAGAGGTCAGCCTGGAACTCTCTGGTTCTTATTTTAGGTTTGAAAGAGGAACATATTGGGCTCCATCCCCAGGCAGACAGCATGATCTGTGTAACAGTCTTTTGTTTGTTTGTTTGCTTTTCAAGTCAGTCGACTTTATTTCAAACAGCATTCCTTGGTTGAAGGTGAGGATGGGTCTGCTAGAGCCTCACTCCAAAAGAAGGAGTGGGGGCAGTCAATGAGAGTCATCCTCATCCCTCAGCCATCACCATTTGAAAGGATTTACTCGGTTTCAAACTACATGCTGACTTCGGGGGCTTTCATGGTTTCCTTGAGCTTCTGAGCCTCCTTTTCCCATAAATCAGTGCTAGCACTAATGATAACTTCTTTAATTCAGGATTAACAAAATTAAATCCTCAAACAGACTCAAGTGTACTGAGTTTGAGGGTGAAATACAAATGTAAAATGTACGGACAGCCTTTCTATCTTTACTATTTGTTAAACTCATGCAATTAACACAACCAAAGCAAGTCCTATGTCTATTCTTGAGAATGTCTTCCCATTTTACCCCTGGGTGGTGACAAATGTCAGAAAGCTTTATAGACTCAGGATGCATGATCCAGGAGTCTGCCATTATTGAAGCTGAGCATCTTATTATAAAAGCACCTGACAGACCGGGTGCAGTGGCTCACGCCTGTAATCCCAGCACTTTGGGAGGCCGAGGCGGGTGGATCACCTGAGGTCAGGAGTTCGAGACCAGCCTGACCAACACGGTGAAACCCTGTCTCTGCTAAAAATACAAAATTAGTCAGGCATGGTGGCGGGTGCCTGTAATCCCAGCTACTCAGGAGGCTGAGACAGGAGAATCGCTTGAACCCGGGAGGCGAGGTTGTGGTGAGCCGAGATCATGCCACTGCACTCCAACCTGGGCAGCAAGAGCAGAACTGCACCTGACATATTTACTGTTTTCCTGTGCACGGAGCTTGCTGTGTGTGCAGAGCACTTTATTTTAGAGTTGGGTAGGTAGGTCTTTCTCCCCTCCTGCCCATTTCTTTTGTATTTACTCAGTCCTTTTCCACCTGGTGCCTGGCAGTGTCATGCACACCTTGGGCACTTACTGAATACTCATTCATAGTGGTGAAGCCATCCATGGCTTCCCAGCATTCACACCCTTCCCCATGAGTGTGGCTGCTGGCCCAGGCTCTGGGGGTCATGTGTTACAGGGAAGAAGGGTGTGGGAATACAAGTGGTAGCAGAGCTTTACTCTGTCAGGGTGGCTGCATGGCACCTGGCTTCACTGTGCTTTGAATAGCTCTTAACTGTCGTCTATGTTGAATGATATTTTATATATACCTGTATCTTGGATTCAAAAATCAAATAGACTAAAGATTTTATCTCCTGCCAGGCTCAATGTCAGGTTAACCAAGGAGAGAATATTTCACCTGAGCAGCTGTGTCGTGGCCAATAGCCTGACTAGTTCCCTTCTTGGGGATCTGGGTTTCTGGAGCACCCAGCATGGACTAGATGAGCCTTCAGAGCAGTGTTTCTTAAACAGCAGCACTGCTGGCATTGAGCCAGGTACCCCTTTGTAGAGGGGCTGTCCTGTGCATTGGAGGATGTTTAGCAGCATCTCCAGCTTCTATCCCCTAAACATCAATAGCAGCTCTCTCCCCTAGTTGTGAAAATCAAACATGTGTTCAGACACCACCCCCACCCCCCAGCTGAGAACCACTGCCTGAGAAGGAAGGAGGGATGATGGGAGGAAGGGGCTTTTCCTCCGTGTCCTCTCTCTGTCCTGTGGGAGGCTGGGAGCCTGTGGTTGCCACCTGTGGCATCACCTTATAATCTTCCTTCTGAAATGTTAAATCCTATATAGATCTGCTGGGCAGATCTTGTGAAAAAGCTAATCCTGGTTCAGAGAGCTGGGGTGGGCAGACCTGAGGTCTGCATGTCTAACCAGCTCCTTGGCGATGCTTTTACTAGGAGCATGCTTGGAGCAGTAGTGCACGGCTGTGTGATTAGCACAGGCATCTTAGTGACCTCTTTGTTGGAAGTTAACAGAACTCACTCATGATGACCAAAGCAAAAGCATACTATATCAGCAACAGGGGCACTCACAGAAGGGACTGAGGGGCTTGGCCCAGCCTAGGGAGCTGGGGCCATCTCCTTCCCTCCTGGTTCTGGTTTCGGTTCCTGCCACCCCATCTCTTTGGCCCCATCCCCCTTTGCCTATTCCTAGACCCATCAGGGGCAGCATCACAGACTCCCTGAGAAGGAGGTATGTCAGGTAAGGGAAAGGATGAATGGGCCTGTTTCAGTGGGACCCTGGAGTGACCTTAGGCTGAACATGATTACTGTCCCCCAGCAATGGAGTATACCCACAGAAGACCACCTTGTGAATGGATGTGGGGGGAACTTGGATCCAGGGAGGAGCCCTGGTAGGGAGGGTTGGGGTGAGGCCCTGGTTCCTGCCTTTCTCTGACTACCCCTGACTCTAGCTATTGATTTCCTGCCATTTCTCCTTCCTCTGGCCTTACCTACCTTATAGGGATGGTGAGATAGCACAGCAGAAATATTCCGAGCTCATGAAAGGAATGCAGTCACTTAGATCTGAGAAGTACTATACCCCTCTTGAAGATCCCATATGGGAAGACCTCCACTTGGGAAACCAGGGAATTAGAGGTGACTATTTGCCCCATATTCCTGCAGAGTTATTTTAAACAATAAGCCTCCCTTAGAGCATTCAAAATTACTCAATGTATAGTTAGTTAAAACTCCCAACCTATCAGTCTCACTATTGGCCTGTTCCAAAGGCATCGGTGGAGGTCTGAGGAAGATGGGTAAGTTGGTGATTTGGGGTTATCTTACAAGAAGGAGGACAGTGATGGGGCCTGGTCTTCTGCCAGGGGACCTATTTCTCAGTTCAGAAAGCTGACCTCATGATTAATACAACTTGGAAAGGTGCACGAGTTCTGTGCATAAATTCTATATCCTCAGGCAAAAAAAAAAAAAAAAAAAAAGACAAGGAAGAAAAAAGAGTGAGCAAAGGCATGAGAATACAGAAGCTTTACAATTTTTCTGGCTTCTGATGGCAGCCATGGGATAGGAGTCAGGAACAAGGGAGGGAACCCACAACTCTGTACATGACCCTGGCGTGTAACTCTGGACACACTGATTTCTAAAAGAATTCAGGGAAATCTGCACAAAAAGTGGGAAAATGAGAAAAGATAGCCGGATAGGACACCTATCTTTATTTCAAAAGACGTTAATGCCAAAGCCAATCTGAAATGACATCAGGCAGATGTGCGTAGAGTCAGAGACTGTGGCCCGTGTAAATTGTTGCAACGACAGCATGGTACTTTCTTCACATCCACAGGGATGTGATCTTTGGGAATACAAAAGCCAGCCACCCCTCCTTTCCACTGCTGTGCTCTCCCTCTGAGCATGTTGATACAACTTGAACAGCTCTGCACTATATTTAGCACTAACCAAAATATCAATCACCTAGACACTACCTTCCCGTGCCCCTGAAAATTAGTTGTGTCTGCAGTATCTCTGTTCCAGTCAGACATGAGTGTACACGATCCTGGAGGAACTGAGTCTAGGAACCATCATGGCCAATATCACAGTGGAGAATCCTGATGATGAAGGTTTTTCTAGCCACCTCCTCTACAGCATTACCACTGTTAGCAAATATTTCATGATAAATCAGTGTAAGCCACTCACCTCCATCCTTAAGTGCATCCTCTAATTCAGCCATTTGAATTGTTTTACAATGCAGTTGTCCCTCGACACCCATGAGAATTGGTTCTAGGACGCACCGTGGATACCAAAATCCATGTATGCTCAAGTCTCTCCTATAAAATGGCATAGTATTTGCATATAACCTATGCATATCCCCCCATATACTTTATATCATCTCTAGATTCCTTATAATAACCAATGCAATGTAAATGTTATGTAGATAGTTGTTGTATTGTTTAGGGAATAATGACAAGAAAAAAATGTCTGTGCATGTTTAGTACAGATGCAACCAGCCATTTATTTTTCCTGAATATTTTTAATCCTCAGTTGGTTGAATCTGAGGATGCAGAACCCATGGATACAGAGGGCTGATTGTATTTTTCTTATCTTCTGGTATGGGGCACGTCTTTCTGACTGGGGTCATCATTGGTTACCAAGGTAATAGATGTATTAAAAGCAGCTGGCATGGGGGCTGGGAAAACTAAATAGGGTTGACAGCTGTGTGACTCTTCACCTTTGTGGGGGATGGGTCGGGGTGGTGAAGAGATTTATTTTCTTACCCATTGTTAGGTTTGTGACTGAGACCTCTATAAAAAAAGACAGATTAACAAGAGAAGAGCATACAAATTTATTCAATGTTAAGTTTTATGTTACACCAGAGTCTTCAGAAATGAAGACTCAAAGAAACAGGGAAATCCATGTGTTTTTATGCTCAGTTTGATGAAGTGAGTAATTATGGAGAAGTATGATTGCAGGACAAAAGGGTATGACCCAATGATAATAAACCTGGGGAATTCAGTGAGGTCCGTTTGTTCAGATTTTTCCTGGCATCTCTGTCTTCCAGAATAGGATGTTCCTTTCCTCCAGGTATAGGTAGGATACCTCTGGAATGAAGATCTTATGACTGCTTCAAACGAAAGCCAGAGAGCTCTTTTATGGGCTGCTTCAGGGAAGAAGGGCAGGAGAAGGTCAGAGACCTTCCTGCTTCTGCTGTTTTCTCAAATGCCAAGGTGCCATATTTTGAGATAATGTGTCCTGAATCCCATCACCTTTTTCTCAAAGGCAGGTGTGTAAGGATGGATGGGTTACTTATCCTGAGGGTTCCCTGAAGTCTTCTGAAGAGAGGGGCTATATCAGCACTGTCCAATAAGAATAGAATCAAGTCACTTATATAATTTCAAAGTCTCTAGTAGTCACATTTTAAAAGTAAAAAGATATAGGAGAAATTAATTTTAATTAGGCATTTTTATTTAACATGTATAAAATATTATCATTTCAACACGTGATCAATACTTAAAAGTTATTCACGGCCAGGCATGGTGGCTCATGTCTGTAATCCCAACACTTTGGGAGGCTGAGACCGGAGGATTGCTTGAGCCCGGGAGTTTGAGACCAGCCTCGGCAATGTAGCAAAACCCTGTCTCTACTAAAAGTTTAAAAATTAGCTGAGTGTGGTGATCCACACCTATAGTCCCAGCTACCTAGGAAGATGAGGCAGGAGGATCTCTTGAGCTCAGGAGTTTAAGGCCACAGTGAGCTATGATCATTCCACTCTACTCCAGCCTGGGTGACAGAGCAAAACCCTGTCTCAAAAAAAAAAAAAAAAAGTGATTCATGAGATATTTCGTATCATTTTCTTTGGTACCAAGTCTTGGAAGACTGTTGTATGTTTTGTACTTACAGTACATCTCAATTTGGATTAGCACCATTTAATTGCTCAATAACTCTCATGTGACTAGTGGTAACTGTATGGGACAGTGTCATTTTGCTCAGTCTGCCAGACCGATGGAGTTATTTTCCCATCTGAATATCTCTGAAGAGAACGAATTCCCCTTCTCTGCACTTCTATAACCATCTTTTCCTGGGGCCTTAGTACACACCAGGTATTATGCTGAGTGATTATTCACATACATCTCATCTCAAGTACTCAAGATAGCAACTCAATGAACTATCATCGTTCACATTTTACAGATGAGGAAACTGAGGCCTAGGGAGAGCCTCAGGCAGGTTAAACAATTTGTTCAAGGTCTTACAGCTTGTAGGTCGTGAAGCCAAAGTACCAACCTAAGCCACCTGATTCCTCGGGCCTGTCCTCTTAACCACTACCAGACTGTCCCACTCCTGTAAGTCCTGATCGCATCACCAGAAAGGACTTCCAGCCTTAGACGATCCCAGAAAAAAAAAAATGTGCTATTGGCTCCTTAGGCTTTTCGGGCTTTCGGACAGGCTTTTTTGCTCTGTCACCCAGGCTGGAGTAGAGTGGAACATATTCCCAGGAGAGCCAGACAAAGGCAATAATTGTGCACTGCCTCTGAAAATGTCCTAATGCCCTGTCAGCTGATAGTGTAGGGACAACCATAGCTGAGAGTTCTGTTCACTCTAGTGTTGCAAAATTCAACTTTTAACAAGCAGAGCGAGTTGTTTTTTTTTTTTTTTTTTTTTTTTTTTTT
>NW_016806087.1:3394804-3444670 GCF_001698545.2 Rhinopithecus bieti
TTTTTTTTTTTTTTTTTTTTTTTTTTTTTGTTGAGCATATTTATTAAGATTCTTTGGTCACAGGTAACAGAAACTAAGGCAAACCAAGCTAACAGAAAAAAAAAAAAAAAAAAGACAGATAAAAGAAAAGGCAGGGACATCTATCAACAGGAATCTGGGCATCTCCTAAGAAAATGTCAAAAGATGGGGGCATACGAAGGATGTGACCCAGTGCTGCTCCAGGGACCTAGGCTCTGTAGCTCCACAATTAGCCTGACTGATCTTCCAATGTGTGCCTTTCAGTTACAAATTCTCCAATAAGAGAGCCCTGTGGGTCAAGCTGGAGTCAGTTATTCACCAGTCCAGTCCACTCTGGGCAAGGGCTGCCACCAGGGACCCAACTCTGGAGTGCAGTGTGAAAAATCCTAGAAGGGTCAGGCCAGATACCCCAATAAATGTCTAACAGAGGAAATTAATGAGTTTTCAAAAATGTATTTGTATAGAGATTATGCTCTCCATAAGCTCTTCCTCACGTTAGAATGGTCTTTTCCAGTTTTCTCCAAGTTTCTGTATTCCTTTTCATTTCTCTTCAAAGGGTCACATTCTAACCTTTGCTTTCTTCGTGACTGGTGCAATCCAAGTGGCCCAAATGATAGACCGAGATGCAGGTGAATTGAGACAAAATCCCACCATTTCCCTGGAAGTTCTAGTGAAGGACAGACCATATGGGGGTCAGGAGAATCATGTCCAGATAACCTTCATTGTGGAAGACATCAGCGGCAATCCTGCCACATGCCAAAGGTTCACCTTCAGGTATGCACACTTCGAAACCTGGGTTAGACATTCTACCTCTTTGGTGGTCCTCCACCCTTTGGCTTATCTGGTATATTCTCAGGAGGACCTGTAGAATTATAAGCATTTGGAGAAACAGCTCAGTAGAATAAATCGATGTGAACTGTTCACTTTTGTCCACAGGTTTCCCTGTTGTCATCCTTTTTTCTTCCTTCTCTTTCATTTTCCTTCTTCTTCATTATCTCCCTTGTTCACTTTCTTACTCTTAAGAATTATTTTTTATTTTGCTCCCTTCTATATCCTGCTCATCTCCGTTGGTGAAAAGGACCACAGGGACTTGTTAGGCCCTCTCTAGACCATGCCTGTTTTTGTTTATTGCCACGGGTGGCAAGATGGGGCTGTTAGTTAGCAGTTATAATAGATGTTTGAGACTTAGGATCAGTGAATAGGAACTCCCAGAGAAACACACCACCAGCCAGATGAATAAATCAAACCAAGTACTTATGTAAAACCAAACAAAGCATTGAATTCACCTTACACAACTTAATTGAATATAAACAAAAGACATCCAAAAGGGAAAAAATGCAGGTACAAGTGGGATACAAGTGATTTTGTATATTTTGACTCATTCTTTGTCCCACAATCTATTTGCTATTATTTTACAATAAAGTCGCTTGTGATTCTGGGTTAATATGCTTTTTGAAAACAATATTATCTTTCTACTATTTTGTCAAAGAGTCACATGATTAGTACTTTCTCACATAAGCCTCATCTCTAAGGTTTGGTTCCAGCCAGTCTCTGGTCTCCTGAGAGGCTGAAGAGGGCTCTTTGGGAGGAATTGGAGTTGTGGGGAGCAACTCCACAGTAGCCCTTGCTAAAAGACAGCCCTATATCCGGAGCAAGGCTGACGACCGGGGTGGGTCTCAGTTCCAGATGTCCCCATGGGGAGAGTCTCCTGAGTTTATCTTTGAGTGGTTTTGTAAGTTTTCTCCAGGCGACTCTGGACATAGACCCAATACATGCAGAGGACAAAGGACCCTAGACCAGGATTGCCTTGGAGGAGCAGGGGAAATAGAAATTCCTTTATTATACTCGTGCATGCCTCCCTGTCCCAAATGGCATGCCCAGCATAATGCTAAAGGATCCATGTGGCCTCAAGTCTGGTATCAAAACGGTTAAACTCTGTTCTGGACGCACCCCTGACTTGTCTCTTCAGATCCAGTCTCCACCCTGCTCTGTGCTCCAAGATGCTGACCTGGATGGATACTGTATTAGTCTGTTTTCATGCTGCTGATAAAGATACACCTGAGACTGGGCAATTTACAAAAGAAAGAGGTTTAATTGGACTTACAGTTCCACATGACTGGGGAAGCCTCACAATCATGGCAGAAGACAAGGAGGAGCAAGTTACATCTTACATGGATGGCAGCAGGCAAAGAGATAGAGCTTGTGTAGGAAAACTCCCACTTATAAAGCCATCAGATCTCATGAGACTTAGTCACTATCACGAGAACAGCACAGGAAAGACTTGCCCCTATGATTCAATTTCCTCCTATCAGGTCCCTCCCACAACATGTAGGAATTCAAGATGAGCCTTTGGTGGAGACACAGCCAAACCATATCATCCTGCCCCAGTCCTTTGCAAATCTCATGTTCTCACATTCCAAAACCAATCATGCCTTCCCAACAGTCACCCAAAGTCCTAACTCATTTCAGCATTAACTCAAAAGTCCACAGACCAAAGTCTCATCTGAGACAAGGCAAGTCCCTTCTGCCTATGAACCTGTAAAATCAAAAGCAAGTTAGTTACTTCCTAGATACAATGGGGGTATAGGCATTGGTACAGCTGTTCCAAATGGGAGAAATTGGCCAAAATGAAGGGGCTACAGGTCCCATGCAAGTCTGAAACCCAGCGGGGTAGTCAAATCTTAAAGCTCCACAATCATCTCCTTTGACTCTATGTCTCACATCCAGGTCACACTTATGCAAGAGGTGGGTTCCCATGATCTTGGGCAGCTCTATTCCTGTGGCTTTGCAGGGTACAGCTTCCATCTCGGATGCTTTCATGGGCTGGCACTGAATATCTGTGGCTTTTCCAGGTGCACGGTACAAGCTGTCAGTGGATTTACCATTCTGGGGTCTGGAGGACAGTGGCCCTCTTCTCAGAGCTCCACTAGGCAGTGCCCTACTAGGGACTTTGTGTGGGAACTGCAACCCCACATTTCCCTTCTGCACTGCCCTAGCAGAGGTTCTCCATGAGGGGCTGCCCCTGCAACAAACTTCTGCCTGGGCATCCAGGCATTTCCATACATCCTCTGAAATCTAAATGGAGGTTCCCAAACCTCAATTCTTCTGTGTACCCATAGGCTCAACACCACATGAAAGTTGGCAAGGCTTGGGGCTTCCACCCTCTGAAGCAATAGTCTGAATTGTACCTTGGCCCCTTTTAGTCACAGCTAGAGCAGCTGGGATGCAGGGCACCAAGTCCCTAGGCTGCACACAACAGAGGGACACTGGGCCTGGCCTATGAAACTATTTCTTCTTCTTCCTAAACCTATGGGCCTGTGATGGGAGTGGCTCCCACAGAGATCTCTGACAGGCCCTGGAGACATTTTCCCCATTGTCTTGGTGATTAACATTCAGCTCCTTGTTACTTATGTAAATTTCTGCAGCTGTCTTGAATTTCTCCTCAGAAAATGGGAGTTTCCTTTCTATCGCATTGTCAGGCTGCAAAATTTCCAAACTTTTAAGCTCTGCTTCCCTCATAAAACTGAATGCCTTTAAGAGTACCCAAGTCTCATCTTGAATGCTTTGCTGCTTAAAAATTTCTTCTACCAGATACCCTAAATCATCTCTCTAAAGTTCAAAGTTCTACAAGTCTTTAGGGCAGGGGCAAAATGCCACCAGCCTCTTTGCTAAAACATAACAAGAGTTACCTTTGCTCTGGTTCTCAACAAGCTCCTCATCTCCATCTGAGACCACCTCAGCCTGGATTTCATTGTCCATATCATTATCAGCATTTTGATCAAAGCCATTCAACAAGTCTTAAGGGAGTTCCAAACTTTTCCATATTTTCCTGTCTTCTTTTGGACCCTCCAAACTGTTCCAACCCCTGCATTTTACCCAGTTCCAAAATTGCTTCCAGATTTTCAGGTATCTACAGCAGTACCCTACTCTATTGGTACCAATTCACTGGATTAGTCCATTTTCATACTGCTGATAAAGACATACATGAGACTGGGTAATTTACAAAAGAGGTTTAATGGACTTACAGTTCCACGTGACTGGGGAAGCCTCACAATCATGGCAGAAGGCATGGAGGAGCAAGTCATGTCTTACACAGATGGCAGCAGGCAAAGAGAGAGCTTGTGCAAGGAAACTCCCCGTTATAAAGCCATCAGATCTCGTGAGACTTATTCACTATCACAAGAACAGCACAGGAGAGACTTGCCCCCATGATTCAATTTCCTTCCACTGGGTGCCTCTCACAGCATGTGGGAATTCAAGTTGAGATCTGGGTGGGGACACGGCCAAACCATATCAGGTACCAACCAGCTCCCTTGCCTTTCAGCTTCTGGTTGGCCAATGGAGAGTCCTGGAAGGAGAGAGAGAGGAGGGTCAGTCTTCCTCCTTGTGAGCTGGGTACATCCCTCCCCTGCCTGAATATTTCCATTCCCATAGGCAGCTCTCTGTCCCTGGTGGCAGGACCTGCTTCCTCCACTGGCTCCCCTGGGCCTAGAGGTGGTAAGGGTGCTTCACTCTCATGAGCCTGGAGATATTGCACTGTCCCATGAGATTTCCATATACTCTGTGAGCACCTTCTTCACAGTCCCTTTACTGACCCCTCCTAGAATGATCTTAATTCACCAGCTGCTTCTTGCTGACACCCCAATAACGTCAGTCACAATCTTGAGCATGTAGTAGGTTCCTATCCCAACCTAAGCCCTACAAGTCCATTAGATGGGTGGGTATAGCTGTATGGGTAGTTAGGATTGTGACTTCCACACCTTTACATGCATAAATTGAGAGATGTCTGGGCCCTGGGGATGGAGTAGAGACAATTTGCAGCATCACACTTACACTTTATTTGACATTTTAAATCTGTGCTAGCACTCTTGGGTGGTTCCAGTACATCCTGGGAAGCTCCTGCCCTCGTCTGTCCTCCTGTTCTTCCTTGTTCCTCTGCCCTAAGAGGTGGGGGGTGAAGGTTAAGAAGTGAGAATGTCTGGAGAGGGCTGTGCTGTCTCAAACCTTCCTTGTCCATTTTCTCTCTTCAGTGCATATCTGTTAATTGTATATTTGGCTTCCTGAAGTCCAGATTCCCCTGGGGTATGGGAGGATAGTTTGCAGACTGTGTTCCATATTAGCTGGTGAAACTGCAATTTGAATATCCTAGACTGTCCAGGCAAAGCCCAAACAGAGTCCTGCTCTTGATAATCTTCCCTCCAGATTAGCCCTGAAGGCCGAAGTGAAATCCGTAACTGGACTAACTGCATTTATTACTGAAGATAATCTAACCAAGGCTCAAGTCCCTTCTCTGGGCTCTTCTAGTGGGAGGACCTCTTAGCCACCTTATGAACGCCAAGATGTGAGGAAGGGCAACGAAAGGGACGCCTCCTCTGCAGTTCCAGCGGTGGAGGTCTTCAGCCTAAAGCCCAGCCCCGCGTCCCAAGGCTGCATAAGGGTGGGTGCAGAGAGGGCTGAGAAGCCCTGAACTGCAGCACCCGCCACCCTCCCAGCCTTATAGCTTCTCCAGTCGGACTATGTCAAAGCCAAGCACACAAGCAGGTCAAAACAGAACAAAGTGACAATGGCAGTGGTTCTGCCACAGTCTCTGACACTTGCTCTTGTATGTTTGTTCCTTCCTCAGAGGCTGTGGGCGCGGTCTCTGCTATGAAGTTCTTGAGAGCAGGTGGCAGAGCCGGTGGGGTCAGCGCGGCTGCTGGAGGCCGCGTGCTGTGCTCCGGCTGGGAGGAGGGCGGCCTGGAGGAGGCGGGCGCCCCCTGCTGCCCGCGAGGGCCCCTGCAGGCTCCCAGCCCTTCGCACCGTGGCCCCTACGGCTTTCCCAGGCTGATAATGAATGAGCCCAGGGCCCAGCGAGGCTTCCGAGGCACCGTGACAACCCCTGCTCTGACTGTAAATTGTCAGGCGCTTCACTGAAAGCGCTTCGCAAGCTGTTTGTGAGCAAGAGGAGGAGCAGTTTGGCTGATTCAGAATGACACAGTCGCCTTTGCATGGGGAGAGAAACATGGTCTGATGGCTGGGAGCGAGGGTAGTCCGCTTTTGAGGCAGGGATTGCTGAATGAGGGGAGTGGCTTTCTAAGTTAGGCGTTTAGGGGAAAAAACTCAACTGTCAGGGACGAATGAGAGAACAGGCCAAGCAGTTCGGGGGGCCAAGTGAAGAGGCCTCTGTTGGAGTGCCTGAAATGTCTGGCTTCAGAACCTTGGATTCTTTAAATGACGCAATCTCCTGGCTTCTGCAGAGTTGAAATCAAGGCTTAGATCCCCAAACCATCTGTGAGCCTGGATACTTATCGATGGAAATTAAAGTTTACAGTGACTCTAACACTGCAGAGGATCGAGTCTGTATACATCCACTTTCCTGGACAGGCCTTGAAAATGCTCGGAACCACTCTTTCTTCCCCCGTGCAGTGGGGACAAGAATACAAACCTCTCCGAGATGAGAAAATTAGAGATAGTGTTTTTAAAGTGCTCGGTATGATACAGCATGCAGTTGGTGTTGAATAAGTAGTGTCTATTCTAAGTCCCTATGAATGAAACCATGACATTGTGCAACCAAGGCAGGAATGCTCAGACTCCAATCCTGCTGAAATACAGAGGTAATCTTTGCCAATGAGGCATCATGGAGACTCCATTACACCTGTTTTCGCTCCAGCTAGCAAACCTGTTATCGTCAGTGGCCCATGACCATTCTTGCTGTCAGACTTTGCTCTGTATGCACTGAGCCCAGAGCCGATTTTATCTGCCATGAAAAGAGGATGTAAAACAAAGAAGGGAGCAGAGTTTGGTTGCCGAGAGAAGTGTATGCTCCAAGAACCAGATGCTAAGATGGGGTTAAATGTGCAAGGCTATTATTAGGGGAGATGCCTGTGGCAGAAAATGGGGAGAGAGATGGACAAGGCTGGGCAAGTCATCAGATCATGATGCAAGGCTGATCTGAGTAAAGGAAAGAGGGAGAAAAGGTAGTTGGACATATTCTAGGCTGCCATGCAGTCTAAGGAGTGTTCAGCTAGGGCACTGGGGGTCCTGGAGTCAGTGTCAGCTGACACAGGACAGGAATGAGCCTTAGTATCTTTGCCATGACCAGTTGTTGATACGTGGCCTCACCACAAACACAGTGATGGATTCAGAGCTCAGCAGCTGAGGCTGATGGTCAGTTATGCTCTAGTGGTTGAAGGTCTTCCAGCACATTCTCACGACAGCCACGATATATTTTTGTAAGAAATTCTACCAAGGCAAAATACGATTAAGATAGCCAAAACAAACAAAAAAGAAAAGCCACAAATTCCTCCCTGCTTGCTCTGCATGCATGCTCCTTTGCAATGTGATTTTGCTGTTCCATCAAGAGATGGGTCTCCTTGAATCTGAACTTGACCATGTGAATTGCTTTGACCACTGGAGCATTAACAAACATGGCACAACAGAGGCTTGAAAAATGCATGTGCATTGGGACTTGCCCTCTCTTGTTACTTTTGGAACCCAGAGACCTCCATACAATGAGCCTAGACTAGCCTCCTAGAAGATGACAACAACAAGAAGCAGAAACCAAGCACCTTCCCACCACTGGGCATGTGAGTGAGGCCATCCTAGACCATCCAGCCCCAGCCAAGCTGTCAGTGACCACAGAGACCACCTAAGCCAAACTTAAACCAAAAGGACTGTGGGAAAACCTATAGTACTGTGAGAAATCATAAATGCTTGTTGTTTTAATTCACTCAGTTTGGGGACGGTGTGTTATGTAGTAAAAACTAATTGATATCATTTATGTCCATTTTATAGATGGAGGAACTGAAACCTGGAGACATGAGAAAGCCCCTCAATGATTTGAAGCCTCAAGGTGTTCATTGTCTCCCTCAAAGCCTCCTACAGCAAGCTGGGCTTGATTGGAAGGCTCTGAGTTTGGGGGTAGCTTTATTCATTTGTGTTATTTGCCTAAACCCTGGAGTCTACTGAGATTGAGACCCCCAAATTTGATCATTAATAAACATCTTTTGGATGAATAATATAAAGGTGTTAGGAGGCCCTTCTAGGCCACTGAAGCCACTAGAACACAAGTCAAGGAATTCTCAATCTTCAAAGCATGGGAGATGAGGGGTACAGGGATTCTCCCTAGCCCAATTAGAAACTCCTTCAGGCAGGAGGTAAAATTTGTATTTCTCTTCTATTCTTCTTCACGACTGTGCTAGTCTTATAAGTCTATTGTTCATTCATTCAACAAATATTTATTGAGTGTGCCAAGAAACAAGCAAAGATCCTTGCCCTCATAGAGTTTACTTTCTAGGAGGGAAATAGACAATAAACAGAATAAACAAGAGAAATATATGGTGCATCAGATAATGATGTGTGCTGGGAATTAAAAATAAAGAGGGGAATAGGAGAGGAAGTACAGGGCAGGGAATATTGCCATTCTAGATCGGGTAGCCTCACTGATAAGGTGACATTTGATTAGATAGATGAAAGAAAGCGAAAGTGTGAGTCACGTGGGTATTTGGGGGGAGAGGATTCCACAGCTAATGCAGTGATGCTGAGGCCAGAGCCTCATGAAGAGTTCAGGGAGCACCAGAAGGCCAGAGTGGCAGGAGGAGAGTGAACAAGGAGAGGAGCTAGTGGGAGATGAGTTCAGAGAGGAAAAGGCAGGCACGTCATGAAGCATCCTGCAGATCAAAAGTGGGACTTTGAGTGAAATGAGGAGCCATTTGGGACTTAGGAGCAGAGGAGTGACATGATCTGACAACATGTTAACAGGATCCCTTTGGCCGCTGTGTTTAAAATAGCCCAAAGGTAGCAAGGGCAGAATCAGGGAGACCAGTTAGGAGGTGACTGCAATGACCATGGACTCACTTTGAATTGCAGTTAAAGTAGAGGTGTCTAGCCCAGGACCCATGTGAGAAGGAACAGTCGATTACCATTTGTTGGGGGAAATACTGGATTGTGTCTTTTCACCAGCCTTATGGTGCCGGAAAGAACAGCCAAGGGGACGTTGCTTCTTGACCTGAACAAGTTCTGCTTTGATGATGACAGTGAGGCACCAAACAACAGATTCAACTTCACCATGCCATCTGGAGTGGGGAGCGGTGGCAGATTTTTACAGGATCCAGCTGGCTCTGGGAAAATTGTGGTCAGTTAATGGTCATTGCATCATTAAAAGGGCATCGGGAATCGGTCCAACATGCATCGTGCTTTTGCTGCCCCATAGAGAGAAATTTCCAAGGTAACCCCCTCTCAGAGCGACCGTAACTGACAGGCTTAATAGTGAGTCTGTGTTCCCCAATCGCTCTTTATTTTACCCCGGTTCCAGGAATCGTTTGTTACACATAGTTGTGCCTGGGCTGCTAAGGACTGGATTCTTTCTTGCATAGCATGCAGTTTGTGTGCCTGCTTAGCATGCCTTCACAGACACATCAGTGCCCTCTGTGCTCAGGCACTTTTGTTTATTTGAGTGCTCATTCCCGGCCCATAGAGGTGTGACGTGATAGAAAGCAGGGCCGGGACCTTGAGTGTGTCTGGATAAATTCCACACCGTGGAACCACTGGAGACCAGAGGAGTGTGAGACAGTGAGGATGTGTAGGGAGCCCCCTCCCTGGCAACTCCAAGGGACAAAAGCTGCATTGGAAGAAGGATGGACATGAAAAGTGGGTCCCAATGAGCGGAGTTAGACCTTTCCTTACAGAGTTCCTGCTGCAAGGTGGTGGGGAAGGAGAAGAGAAAAATGAAAGAGCTGGGAAAGCAGCAGCCTCAGGGAGGGAAGCCAGCAACCCACTACCCTTCCCCTCACCCAGCTTTCTTCTCCACCTCCCATCCCAAACCCTTCTTCAATCCCCAAGACCATCTCACCCACTTTATTCATAGTGCCGTCTTAAAAATAATTTCTATTTTTTTCTGTTTAGGAAATTAATACATGTTCATTGTAGAAAATATAGAAGGCACAGAAAAGCATCACCATTCACTGAAAACCAGTGTTAATAGTTTGGTACATGTCCTTCTTGTCTCTTTTCTATAGATATATTTTATGTCTATTTTATACATATATGCATAGGTATTTTTTATTTTTATTTATTTATTTTTAAGAGACCGTGTCTCACTCTGTCACACAGGCTGGAGTGCAGTGGTGCAATCATAGCTCACCACAGCCTCAAACTCTCAAAATCCTAGGCTCAAGTGATCCTCACATTTCAGTCTCCCTAGCAGCTGGGACTACAGGAGTGTGCCACCGTGCCTGGCTTATTTTTTAGGTTTTTCTAGAGATGGAGTCTTGCTATGTTGCCCAGGCTGGTCTCAAACTCCTGGTCTCAGGCAATCCTCCCACCTTGGCCTCCCCAAGTGCTAGGATTATAGGCATGAGCTACTGTGCCCAGCCTGCATATGAATTTTAAATACAGTAGTGCCCCCTTATCCACCGGGGATATGTTCCAAGACCCCTAGTGAATGCTCGAAACCACAGATAGTACCAGACCCTAAATAAGTTATGTTTTTTCCTTCTATACATAGATACCTATGGTAAGTTTAATTTATAAATTAGGTATAGTAAGTATTGACAATAATAATAATAAAATAGAAAAGTTATACCAAAATACTATAACAAAAGTTGTGTGACACTGGGCATGGTTGTGCACACCCATAGTGCCAATGACTTAGGAGGCTGAGATGGGAGGATCACTTGAGGCCACGAGTTTGAGGCTACGGTGAGCTATGATTACACCTGTGAATAGCCACTGCACGCCAGCCTGGGCAACAAAGGGGACCCTTATCTCTAAAAAAAGAATAAAGAAAACCAGTTATGTGAATGTGGTTTCTCTCTCAAAATATCTTATAGTGCTGTACTCACTATTTCAGACTGTGGTTGACTGCAAGTAACTGAAACTGTCAAAAGCAAAACCACAGATAATAAGGGGGGACTACTATGATGAAATAACCCTGCATATAAGATTCAGTTTTGTGCTTTTCTTCAACGAATCTGAAGTTGTGATCCTGAGCAATAGTGCTTAATGAACATCTTTGTACATAGATTCTCTCTCCTGGTAAATCATTTCCGTTAAGTTCACTAGCAATGAGCAAAGGTATGGTCATAACTTTTTAAAGCTCCTCGTTTTTATGGGCAAAGTGTTTTCCAAAAGTGTTTTGCCAACTTATATATCCACTAGCAGTATATGAAAATATCTCTCACAGCCTAATAAATAGGATTGTTTAATCTGTATAATCTACTATCTCTGTTTTAGTCTAGCTGATTGGTGATCTAGACTATGAAAATCCAAGTAACCTAGCAGCTGGCAATAAATATACGGTGATAATCCAGGTGCAGGATGTGGCCCCCCTTACTATAAAAGCAAGTATCATTTTGTTTTATTTCATGAGTGTCTTTCTTGAGTATCAATGACTAAACTCTGCTGGGCAACACTCGGTATTGTGCTAGGTCCCCCATCTCACTAGTACTGCCCTCATGCAGGGACCCCCTCTTTCTCGGCTGAATTGCAACATGTAAGAGTCTTTGAAGGGAAATGCAAATGCCATCATATGATTTCCTTGGTTAAAGCCTTCGAGCATCTCCTGTAGCTGTCAAGTTCAAGTTCCAACTCTTTGGCTTGGCATACAAGAATTTTCATCATTTGGTTGCTGCTTGATTCTCCGGCTTCACCTCCTGTCACTTGCTTCCAAGCCCCCATTTTTTTCCAACTAGGCAAACAGCTTGAAGTTTTCCAGAGTGAATTATGTGGTTTTATACCTTGGCATTTTTGCATACACCTGCAACACCCCCCAATATCGTCCCTGCCCCATTTGTCTAATTCTGTCCTTATAAGGCTCAGCTTGTTCTTTCTCCTGGAAGCTGTTCCTCCTCCGGGTTCTGCAGTGCTCTGTGCGCTCATGTGTTTATCAAAGGGTGATCACCCTCAGCATCTAAAAGGCAGGAGCTCCCATGTCTTAGTCACCTGGTATCCCCTACACGCAAAGCCTGTACACAGGAGATTCTTTAAAGACGTTGAATAAACAAATGGATGAGTATGGATTTGTGATTGAATGTGTTTCTATTTCCATTTTTAGATAATATCTACATTTATATCCTAACAAGCCCAGAAAATGAGTTTCCTCTCATTTTTGATAGGCCATCCTACGTATTTGATGAGTCAGGAAGAAGGCCGGGTAAGTAACAGGCAAGACACAGACCAGAGGGCTCTCAATGGACTCCATCCAAATGTGTGTTCTGTGGAGTGGAAAACTCCCTTCTGGAGGCCTCGCATGCTGTTGTGCACAGTGATTCACAGCTGATTAGTATTTAGTGCACCTCTTATTTCTTTTAAATTTTCCTTGTTGCTGAGGAGCCCTTCAGGTGAAACTTGGACTTTTGAAAACTGTTGATTAAACTGCATTTCTCGGAAGCCTCTGATTGCTTCCTTGTCTGTTTGCCTGATTCCGCTAATCCTCCCTTTTCCTAGCTTAAGTTTTCTCTTGGTCCCCACTGTGAGTTTTATCCTGCTCACTCGGAGAATTAAAATTTAAAAACAGAAATGGTTTCCCATTTCTATATTTCCTTCATTTACAAACAAAATAAAGGCATTTTCTCTCTCACCTACTAGGATTCCCTGAAGGCCTATTTTTCTGCCCTTTACAACACCCTGCTTTTAGCAGGCTCTTCCCCCATTAAGGAAAAGACTCACTTCCCACTTCCAGCTTCACTTTCTGCCTCTCTCTCGCTCTCTCAGTTTGAAGGTAATACTATAAATGCTGTGTGATAGACTCCTCACAGCCTTGCATCTTTAGATCATGGATCCTTTTTCCATATTAAAACAACAACAAATCAAACCAAAACCAAAACACTCCCTCTAAAATGATCCATTCTCTTTAGGATGGTCTCCATTTCCTGACATTAAGTTTTCAAGCAAAAGGCAAAATAAAGGTCCAAAGAAAATGCTTTTAATTTCTTATACCTTATCCAGTGAATAACAAATTAGAAAGGAATAGGCTTTCTGGGAATTCACAGATCTTACTGCAGTTCTTTTTGATCGCCTACCTTGGGTCACACACTTAGTGCTGGGATACAGAATTGAGCAAGAGAAGGTTTCTGCCCTTGAGGAGTGTAATTTATGAGAAGGAACTCCTATAAAACAAGCAAGCCAGAATGCTAGCAGCTCCACCAACAGTATTTGTAAAAATTGCAAAATGGAAGAGGACTTAAAAATCTATAATCCGTAATCATCAATTGCTAAATTCTTTAACAATTGTTTATTTTTATAAGAGCAATTCATGCTCATTACAGAAAATTGAAAAACACGGGACTTTTAGACAACACTGCTGCAAAGAGATGTATGTGTGAGGATGTATGTTCTTTGTACTATTGTTTCTGATAGCAAAATGATTGGTGTCCCTGGAGTCTATATAAAGGCATAAATTGCTGGGCGCGGTAGCTCACAAGTGTAATCCTAGTACTTTGGGAGGCCAAGCCGGGTGGATCACTTGAGGTCAGGAGTTCGAAACTAGCCTGGCCAACGTGGTGAAACCCCGTCTCTACCAAAAATACAAAAAGATTAGCCAAGTGTGGTCGTGGGCATCTGTAATCCCAGCTACTTGGGAGGCTGAGGCAGGAGAATTGCTTGAACCTGGGAAATGCAGGTTCCAGCAAGCGGAGATTGTACCCCTGCACTCCAGCCTGGGTGATAGAGTGAGACTCTGTCTCACGTGCATGCGTGACACGTACACACACACACACACACACACACACACACAAACACACACAGAGGCATAAATTGTCTATTACAGTTCACAGGACTGTTTGGATCATAGGGCCAGTTACCTAGCAGGTATTGGTTAGCATTATTTCAATTTAGTAGAATTGAAGCTATAAAACAGAGTTTGGACAGCAAGGAGACCTCCAGAAGTCCTTCTTCCCATGGCAGTGAGGACATCGGTTCCTGAATCATCCTTCCCTACCCCTTAAAAGCAGGACTTATTGCAGGTACTTTATTCCTCCAACCAGAACCTGAGTGTGACAGGTGCAAGCCACTGATAAAGACCTCCCCCAGTGCAGCCTCGCATACTCCATCTCCACCGGAGGGGCCAGCCTCCAGTACCCGAACGTATTTTGGATTAATCCCAAGATGGGAGAACTCCAGCTGGTAACTAAAGTGGACTACGAAACAACCCCTATCTATATTCTCAGAATCCAGGCCACCAGCAACGAGGACACAAGCTCTGTCACTGTGAGTGGGGCTGCTTGCTGTAGTCCCGGTAACCCAACTGGTTGACTCAGGGTCTCTCCGGCACCTACAGAGTGTGGATATGGCAATGAGGAAACTTCCCAGGGCCACATCCTGCGGATGTGGTGAGAAACAAATCAAGGTGCCCTGAGAAAGATCCACATTTTTCTTTTTTTCTTTTTCTTTTCTTTTTTTCTCTTGTTTGAGACAGGGTCTCGCTTTGTAGCCCAGGATAGAGTACAGTGGTGTAACGTTGGCTCACTGCAACTTCCACCTCCTGGGTTTAAGCGATTCTCATGCCTCAGCCTCCCAAGTAGCAGGGATTACAAGTGTGCAGCACTGTGCCTGGATAATTTTTGTATTTTTAGTAGAGACAGGTTTTGCCATATTGGCCAGGCTGGTCTTGAACGCCTGAACTCAAGTAATCCACCCGCCTCAGCCTCTCAAAGTGCTAGGATTATAGGCGTGAGCCACTGCACCTGGCCCCACCTTTTTTTGAGGCCCAAGTTTGTGGGTGACTGAGAAAAGCACTGAAATTGGTGGCCAGCTATTGGAATGTCGGGTGGAACCACAAAGCCACTTTGTGGGACAAGGTTCCTCTTGTGGCCCTTTAAATCTTGCTTTGCCTTCACTGAAGGCTGTTGGTGAAATGCGCACTGTCCAGAAGTTGAGTGTGGTTTTGGAGTTATGCATTTCCTCCCCAGGAGCAGTTATGCCATGTTCCTACCCTGCCTCTACGCACACTAGATGGGGTAGATCTTAAAACGATGCTGTCCTGCTATCTTGCTTCCCAACCTTTGAGGCTGAGAATGTTGTTATATACAGATTCTGAGTCAGCGGGTCTGGGACCTGAGATTCTGCATTTCTGATATGGTTCCAAGTAGGGTGGCACTTCTGGTCCCCTGCCACACCTCGAGTGGCAAGGGCCTAATAGGTCCCTGTTGTCAGTGGTTTGGATTATCCAGGGGCAACATGATAGCCACAAAGACCAAACTATTCCCTGGTCCTTCCCATTAGTAAAGTAAAAAAGCATGAAGGCAAAATGAACTCTCAGTTAGCAGCAGGCAGCTATAGACAAAGATTGACTCAGAGTCAGGAGACCAAGTTCATTTTTCAACTTTGATCCCAGTTTTCCGAGGGAGTCTGAGCAATGCTTATCTCAGTGTCCCTATTTCTCTCTCTCTTAAATGGAGAGTCTCCTGATAACCCTGTGCCTGAATAGTCTGCTTCCTCTGATAGCTTGCTTCGAATTAATGGGATGATGTTTTTAATGATGTGCAAGGTTTGACATTGCTACCCAAGGAAAGTTGGAAATAATTGCAGTGTTTGTTAGGCTGGGTTTTTGTGTTTTTTTTTTTAGAAAAATGAATGGACCCTACTTTGGGAACTAACTAGAGTGAACATTTCAATTTATTCCCGGGCTCAGAAATAGCTGAAATCCCAAATTTCAAAGGTAGTATGAATATGACTCAAAATTCATAAGCTTTTTAAAAAGGGTGATGAACTAAATGATCACACAAGTCCCTTTCAGGGCTGACGTTCTACGATTCTGTGCTGGCAGGCATCCCAAGCTATATTCCAATTCAGCAGGCATAGAAGACAGCGATGAAAGAGAATAGGCTGGCCCCTGCTTATGGCAGGTTAGCCCTAGGGCTTAGTACAGTGCTAATAGCCCAGGTTACAGATGAGATCCCAGCTTAACCAGGCCTGCTTGTTCTGTCCCAGTGGGTCTTAGTCCTGGCTCATATTAGAATCAGCTAGGGAACATCAGTGAGGGCCCTGACCCCTACCCTCCAATCTATTGGGTCTGAAGTGGGCCCAAGAAAGCAGAGCCAGGGTTGAAAACCATTTCTGTATATGCCAGAGTTAAAGAACTTCCAATTCACAAGGGGCAGCAGGTAAGGCAGCACATGGAGTCACCGTAAATCCATACCTTCCTGGAAAAACAATTCAATGTCATCCGCAGGTGAGCCTATGTGTTCAGGTGCATGTGTGTGGGGGGGGGGTGGGACAAGGTATGCATACACTACATGTGTACACACACATGCACACGGGGTAGAAATTAATAGCATAGGATTTGGAGTAGGACAGACCAGGATTCAAATCCCAGCTCTGCCATTCACTAGCTGAATGCTCTTAGATCAATTACCTACTATCTCGAAACCTCCATTTTCTCATCCATAAAATGGGAATAATCATGTTATCTATCTCATGTGAGTTTAAATGAGCTAATTTATGAAAAGTACTTAGCCTGAAAACTGCCTACACACAGTAAGCACTCAATGAGTTTTAGCTACTGAGAATGACCACCTTCTTGCTACTCTAGGTTACCGTGAACATCCTTGAAGAAAATGATGAAAAGCCCATTTGTATTCCAAACTCTTATTTCCTGGCCCTCCTAGTGGATCTGAAAGTTGGCACAAATATTCAGAATTTCAAGCTGACGTGTACTGACCTTGATTCCAGCCCCAGATCTTTCCATTATTCCACTGGCCCAGGTATAGTACTTGGTGTCGACAAACCTGACCCTGTCTCTGAGGACCCTGAAGTTGTCTAGGGTAGGGGTCTGTGCTCACACACTGATCTGGGCAAAGTGGGATGGGAGTTGGGAGGGCATTATTTTTTTTGAGATAGGGTCTTGCTATGTTGCCCAGGCTAGTCTTGAACTCCTGGGCTCAAGTAATCCTCCTGTTCAGCCTCCCAAGTAGCTGGGACTAGAGGAATACATCACTGCACCCAGCTTGCTGGGGAAGTGTTTGAATGAGGAAAGCAGAGATACAGAATCTAGCAGCCCCTACGCTTCCTGACGCTCCTCCCGGTTTCCCCTTCTCGTCGTACTCCTCCCAGACCCCATATGTGACTGCTCAAAAGCCCAAGAAAAGGGTGAACCCCATCCCCTAATTCCTGACTACAGTATGAGTCATAAAGCCTATTAGTGTCATTAGAAAAAATGCAGTCCAACTTTTCAACCACCTCTTTTCCTGAAAGCTTGTGGTGGGGGCAGGGAATCCCAGTCCTCTCTCTGGATAATAATAGATTAAATAGATTAAGTGCATTTTGAAATGTGTCCTCAGGAATTCTCTTCTGCTCCATTCATCTTCTCTCTTTAAAAATACACCATTCTAGGGAAAAAAGAGCACCCCTCAATGGAAATTAGACCAAAATAGCTCATCTAATGAAGTGCTGGGGCCAGAGATTTAAACCTAAACAAGCAGAACAATTCCACGTGAGAGAGTAAAAATCCATCCCTGCTGCCTGCTGTGCCCTTGGCCGAGCAGGAACTTGAACAGTAGGAAGCCTCTCGAGCTGGCTGTGTCACAAAACCCAGGGGCAGAAACTGCCTCGAGACTGCAGTTGCTGAAGATGGAAATAATCCATACTGAGAGCCCTAAGGCCTTTATGGAGCATTTTGCTGTTAAGGGAGCAAAAATTGCATCATCTCCTGCTCCATTTACTGGTGTTCAGTTGGTAATGAGTCTGGAGCCAGTGGAGGAATGAGCAGGGGTGTGCTTGGGCTGGCAGCCTCTCTGCCCCAGGCTCCCTGAGCTGAGCCATGAGCCCCAGCAGTGCTGCGTGTGTGTTTGGGGGTGTGATGGGGTGGGTTCAGGAGGACCTGGGACTGCCATTCCTGCAAAGCCAGGAGGCACCTTCTTTTGGGGGACTCCAGGGACATCCATAACCAGTGTGACCCACTGGGTCCCATGAAAAGCATGCAGTGAACTTGGCCTATGGCTAGGGACGTGACCTATTCTACCCTCTTGACGCCCACTCATTTGTCTGAGTGTGAATTACAGTGTTGTTACCAAATAATTGCTGGGTGAGAAATCAGAAGGGCTGCACCAGGGTTACAAAGTCTCTGCTTAATACTCAGCAAGATGGCGCCTAGGCTAAGGGTTTTGTTCTATTGTCCTTTTCTACTCAGCCTTGTTTGTAGCCACGCTGGCTGTGAGCAAGAGTTTCTTTGTACTAATGCCATCTCTGGTGCAGGTAAAGCCTGTAGCTTATAAGCATATAACTAATCAGGAATTCTCTTATAGCATGTAACTAATCCAGCTCTGGTGTGTCACAGATACAGTCTACACTTGAGGTGTGGACATTTGAGAAAAAGATTGAGTGCAGTTTTCTTCTAAATTTTTATTTCTTACTCTCTTTTCTTCCTTTTACCAACACCCCTGCATCAAATCTCATTTAGGTAACATCAACAATCATTTCACCTTCTCTCCCAATGCTGGTTCCAACGTCGCACACCTGCTGCTTACATCTCCCTTTGACTATGCTGGTGGGCTTGATACGATCTGGGACTACAAGCTACATAACTGTCTGCATAACTGATGATAACTTGCTGTCTGGCAGGAAGAAAGATGAGGCTCTTGTTGAGACAGGAACAGTGACACTGAGTATTAAAGTCATTTCCCACCCAACCACTGTCATCACCACAACCCCCAGGGTAAGGGCTTTAGGACCCGGAATCCCCAGGCATGTTCCCTTGTGAGTTATGCTGATGGAATTCTTTCCCCTCCCCGGAGATATGTGGGGTGGACTGAAGAGTTGTGGTATTAGGATGTTGCCAAAAATGGCAACCATGGGCTGGACTGGAGTAGCTACAGGGTGGCAAAAATCTGGTGAGACCTCAGACTCATAAAACCACTCGTATTTCCTGTTCTGGTAGAGAAGAGTGTATTGTTTGTGCAGAGACTTGTGAGAGATCAGACCTCAACCACCTGTGTGGCTTGTGGCACAGGAGCCAATTTTCATGGGCATGCTGCCAGATGCTACCTTCACAACCCCTCTCTGCTTGTTCAGAAGTCTTTGCAAATCAATATCCATGAAATCAGGTTGCTTGCTTACTGTTGGGAGCCCTTTTCCACATCTTTTGAAGAATCGCCATGTACCAATCTATACCCTACACCCCACCTCCACTCCAAAAAATTCATCCAATCTGCAAATATCGATTTAATGCCTATAGTGTGCCAGTCACTTTAGCAAACAAGCCAAAAATGATCCCTGCTCTCAGGAAGCTTATTGTATGGGTGAGTGGTTCTCAAAGTGTGGTCCCTAGACCATCAGAATCGGCACCACCTGGAAATTGGTTAGAAATGCAAATTCTTGGGCCCAGCCTAGATTGTTAAAGTTATAGGTCACCCAACCATGATCATCACCATGACCTCCAGGGAAGGATGCTGGAAGCTGGAATCCCCAACTCCATCCCCTAACCTAATAGATCAGAAACTCTGGAGGTGGGGCTCAGTGAGCAGTGTTTTTTATCAGCCTTTCAGGGAATTCTAATGTGCATTAAAGTCTGAGAGCCACTGATCTAAAGGGGCAGACAGATTACAAACAAGTATTCAAACTGACAAAGTAAATACAGACTGTGGGAAAGGGTAGGAAGAAAATGACCAGGTGCTATCACAGAATCGGCTTGGAGAAGGAAGGGAGAGCCTGGAATCTGACAACAGGATTATCTCCCCTGCCCCTTAGAGGAACTGGCTTGCATCTATGCTAATTCATCTGTCCCCTTTCTTCTTCTTCTTCCTCCTCCTCCTCCTCCTAGTAGAAGCTGCACCCTTGGTCAGCAGCCTTATACCTGCAGCATGCCAGAAGGAAGATAATCAGAACCTTAGAGAACCCCCTATGGAGGCGGCCAGCTTCTTCTCAGAGTCTTCCCAGGAGCTGGTTCACGCTTCTCTCTCCCGTGCTCACGTCAATATGACCCCAGTGAATGAAGGTATATGGCAACCCTAAGGACTTTCCTTGTGGGAGGAGCTGGTAGCCTCCCCTGAGTGAGGAGTTCCCACCTTTCTTGGGCTCAGAGCATGACCTAATTGTGACATCTCCAATCCTGAAACCTCCGTAACTTGTTTGGTATCTGTCTCCAGCTCTAGGAAGCAGATGCTGAACTTGAGGCTTTGCTGTGATATCAGCCCACTCCTCTGGCAGTGGCAGCTTATAGTTGAGAAAACACTGAAAAGCCTACAAGGTGTTTAAAAAAACAACTTTCGTGGCTGATGCCGTCTTGGTGAGAGACAATGGCTATATTCGTCCCTGGGTTATGCCCAGATATGGTAGAAAAAAAGCCAGTGGACTTTTTTTAGCTTTGGGGAAGTGGAAGACAGAGAATAAAATTAGGCCTACAGTTTTCAGTTCCCTAAAATTTCTGGGTTTTGATCTAATGGATGTCTGCAAAGACTATAAATAAGGTGATGGGTTGAAGCAGCAAGAACTGTGAGCACACAGATGTCCAATTTATAGAGTAATAACAAAGAGTGGAATATATACTCAACACGAGAGAGTGCTGAATGTTAAAATCACTACCATCCTCCACTCACCCTCCCTGCTCTCTGTTGTTCAAGCCCAGGGTCACCTACCAGGTCCTGAGGAAAAACGTTTACTCTCCATCCGCGTGGTACGTGCCTTTTGTCATCACTTTGGGCTCCATATTTCTTCTGGGTCTCCTGGTGTCCCTGGTCGTCCTATTGGCCAAAGGCATCCACAGACACTGCCCCTGCAAGACTGGGAAGAACAAGGAACATCTGTAGGTTGCCAGTGGGCTGGGCCCTCTTCCCCTCCCCCTTAGGGCACTTTCTGGTGATATTAGGAGAAGGAAAAATGGAGAATCAGGATTTCTCTACAAGGCAGGTTGCCTGGAATGAAGGCAGGAAAAGGAGATATGGGGGAAGGAATCCCAGCTCCCCTCAGTCCTGGTGCACTTTTTTTTCACCTGCTAGGCCAGGAAACCATCCTTTTGGCTTTCACTGGCAACCTCCTCTGTCCTTGAGGCTCTCAATGAGACTGGGGCATTGACCTTCTGATGACCTTGCCCTGGATAAAACCTTCAGAAAAGCCCTATTGTGAATAGTGATAGAATATGCCGTGCTCTTATTTGTAGATTATTTAAAGGATAGTATGGAATTAAGGCAAGCACACAAAACCAATAAGGGAAATAAGCTTGTGTCTCCAGTGACTCAGCTGGGTTTTTGTGTGACCAAATTATTAGTGTTTTGGATGTGGTCTCAGTCTCTCACTCTTAAGGATTATAAACGCAGGCCTGTTTTCTCTCTTTCCAATTTTCACCTGCCCACTAATATGCCTCTAATTGTGCCAATCTGTGACGTGTCTTTTACTGGCTGAAAGTGAGGTAGTAGAGTGACATGAAGAGAGCACCAAAGAATCACAAACTTCTCCCAGAGCCAGGCTTCTTGATTCTCAGTAGCTCTTAACAACTTACAGCTTAGATGGTTCTGAGCCTGAGTTTTGGAGTTCGATGGGCCTGGGCTGGAGTCTTACTCTACCGTTTTCTTGGAATATGGCTTTGAGAAAGTCACCACCTCTGTGAGCTTGAATTCTCTTGTTTGTAAAATTAATCAACTAAATGAGCAAATGCCAACAAGGCACTTAACTGTATTCCTGATATAGAGTAAATGCTTAGGACACTACCCAGACATTTTTGACAAATCTTGTTTCATTATTCTTCATAGATGAGTCCCAGTGAGTTCAGGATTCTAGATTCCAAGTTTAGCTCTATGCCAAAGTATCTTGAGGTATTGGAACCTCTGAGTTCTAGGATCTCTCAATGGCAAAAAGAGGGGGTGATGAGACATGTGTGCCTTTTAAGGGCATTTTAAATATTAACCATTAACTGTCAAATAACAAAATCTATGGATGAAAGACTGTATAAAAGTACAAGGCATTAGAATAAAGATGTGCATTGCATTTTGCTATATTTATTGTGAAAGTTTGTTGCTATGGGCAACCTTGACTTCAAGGTAAGAAATCCTCGAGCATCTGCTGAAATTAAAAAAGGCATTTTTGTTTGAACTCTATTCACAAATTGATTTTTTTATAAAAACAGCTCTAAAAGAGTAATTGCTTGTAAGGATGGTGGTGTACTGTAATGGGATTTGGATAGAAGTTCTTGAAGAAACAAATCCAATAGACACTGCAACTCTCATGTAATTTATGGCTAAATGTTAAATATGTACCTTGAACCTGGTTCTTTTAACTTATGTTGTAAATATTAATTGTTTTCAACATGGTTGACTTAAAAAAGAAAAACTAGCTAGAAAACCAGACTCAGACTCAACCTCTCTGGAAACTAGTTATACCATATGACAGCCAACCTTTGTCAAATAGCAAAGAAGAAAATTAGAGTTACAGAGTTATAGAATCCAAGGTGATCATGGGAAAGGTCGTGGGGTCCAAGTCCAGCTCTTTATGTGACAGGAAACCAAAATGTAACTGCCAGCTCTCAAGTCTCCCTGCTGTGAGCCAAGCCTTCTGCTCTGCTGGCTCTTGGGGAGAAAGGGATGGGGCAGGAAGACTTGCTAGGCAGTCTGACTAGGGCAGTCATGTCCTCACCAGGTGTTCTCATCAGAGACAATGTATTCCCTGAAGTTTATAAGGGGATACTTTTTAACTCATCAAATTCTCAGAACGTCCCTAGTCCAAAGCCAATAGTGAGAAGCTGCTTTGTTTGAAGCAGATGTGGTGGTCTAGTCTTTCTGTTCCCTATCCCTGGCACCTCTTTCAGTTAACCCCTGTATCTCAAAGGGCATAGTTGCCCAAAGAACCCCATGGTGTCATGTATGTGCCAGTGCAGCATACTTTCAAGTGAATTAATATCCACTTTTTTTTCCCCCGCATAGGACAAAGAAAGGAAATAAGTTCGTACCTGTTTCCCTCGTCTGTTGTTTTTTGCTTGCTCTGTTGTGCTACATAAAAAGGTTCCAACTTGGCAGAGAATCAGGCTGCGATCATGTCTTGGAGCATTTTCAGCTGCATCTTCCGCAGATGGAAGGAAGTGGAGGTTGGTTGCAGCTGGAGAATGGGAAGGGTGGGGGCACAGTATCTTGGCCCACCTGGATCTCTCAATTTGGTCCTGTCTGTGCCCTACCTAGCGCCCTCTCCAATCAGCTCAGTTGAACACCTAGGTCTGTCCCTTGCTGCATGGCACAGGAGGAAAGAACTCTCCACGTGTGAAACGTAGACAAGACCTGCTTACTGCTGCCCACGGAGGGTGTCCTGAGGACAGCTAATGCTTTGTGCTGGACACAGGCCTCTTTTGAAAGAACAAATAAGGCCAGGTGTGGTGGCTCACACCTGTAATCCCAGCACTTTGAGAGGCCGCGGCGGGTAGATCACAAGATCAGGGGTTTGAGACCAACCTGGCCAGTATGGTGAAACCCCGTCTCTACTAAAAATACAAAAAATTAGCCGGGCATGGTGGCACACACCTGTAGTCCCACCTACTTGGGAGGCTGAGGCAAGAGAATTGCTTGAACCTGGCAGGCAGAGGTTGCAGTGAGCCGAGATCGCACCACTGCCCTCCAGACTGGGCAACATAGCGAGACTCTGTCTCAAAAAAAAAAAAAAAAAGAACAGATAATACTTGATTCCCAGATTCTAATGGATTTGATCATTTCCACAAATTATTTAGATCAGACTAGTGAGAAAGGGGAGATGGGGGTGGTGAGATGGGCTAAGAAAGCTGAATGACTTCAGGGAAGTGGGTAAATTGGGGGGCGGGCGGGGAAGGTCCATCTGAGCAGCTCCAGGTCTGAGGAGGTGTCCTGGCCCGGCCTCAAGTAGACTCCAGAGTGTTGGGGAGACAGAACAAAGAATTGGACAGTGTTTTAATTAAAAAAAAAAAAATGCTTGCTTTAATCACTCCATTCACAGGCATGTGTCTGACATGCTTAAGGCTTGTCTCAACAGGGTTAGAAATTTGATTATAGTGGTTATTGATCATATTGAAAGTGATGATTTTAATAAATGAGATTTTCACAAACTGTCTCTAATCCCACTTTTTAAAAAGGGGCTGGGGGCTGGGCATGGTGGCTCACACTTACAATCCCAGCACTCTGGGAGGCTGAGACTAGAGGATCACTTGAGCCCAGAAGTTCGAGACCAGCCTGGGCAACATAGTGAAACCCTGTCTGTAGAAAAAATTTTAAAAATTAGCTGGGTGTGGTAGTGTATGCTTGCAGTCTTAGCTACTGGGGAGGTAGCTGAGAGGATGGCTTGAGCTCGGGAGGTCAAGGCTGCAACGAGTCGTGATTGTGCCACCGCACTCCAGCCTGGGTGACAAGAGTGAGATCCTGTCTCAAAATAAAATAAAACAATGAAATAAAATAAAAGGGCTTGGGGAATGAATGCACAAAACCCCCACCTTATGAAAAGAGGTATCCAATCCAATCTTTCTTTCTTATCTTAAAAGCCATTAAAAGCCAGTTTTCTCAGTCCACTGATAACAAGCTAGAAAAAGAGTAAAAAAACCCAAATTGTATGTGTATTATTGTGTGTGTATATACGTATATGTATGCATTTTTTTCTGAGAAGATGGAAAGCTGTCAACAAACACATCTACAGACAGAACAATTCTTTGCTGTGTCTGCAAGACTGAGATCGAAGCCTATTTAGGGGAAATACCATTGTGGGGGTGGAATTTTAAGGTCAGTTTAATGCCCAAGAAGCTTAACTTCTGCCTGTTCTGTTCTCTGCAGAAACGAAGACTGCAAAGAGAGACGTTGTGGTGGTGAGTATGGGTAGTGTGGGGCACTGGGCATAGACACTGGGGGATAGGGGCCCCATCTCCCCCGAAGGCAGGCCTGACACAGCCTTGTGGGCATGCTTATCATTCAGAGAGGTGCTTGCATTTGGCTGCTGGAACAGATTGCTGTGTGACGAGCTCCTGATAGAATTTGTTCCCTCCACTGAACATGCCTGCTGATATATTTGCAGAAGAACTGGATTTCATAAATATTGAGTAGTAGTGTTTATTATCTATACCAGCTCTCCACGAGAGTGAGTTGGGGGAGTGAAGCTTAAAGACCAAAACTAGTGCTTCAGCCTCCAACGATACTTAAATTTTCTTTCTTTCTTTTTTTGAGACACGGTTTCACTCTGTTGCTCAGGCTGGAGTGGAATAGCACAATCTCGGCTCACTGCAATCTCTGCCTCCTGGACTTAAGCGATTCTCATACCTCAGCCTCCCAAGTAGCTGGGATTACAGACATGTGCCACCATACCTGGATAATTTTTTGTATTATTAGTAGAGATGGGGTTTCACCATATTGGCCAGGCTGGTCTTGAACTCCTGACCTCAAGTGATCCACCCACTGCGGCCTCCCAAAGCACTGTGATTATAGACATGAGCCACTGCTCCCAGCTGATTTGAATTTTCTTTGCTCTTCCACTACCATGCAGAAAAGTGACAGAGAAAGGGCCCTGCCTGGTCCGGGGTTGGCTCTGCCCACTTAGCCTTATCACCTTGGGGACTTCCCTGGCCTTGCTGAGCTTTAGGTTCCTCACCTGTAAAATGGGGGGTGAAGACATCTGCCCTGAGATAACAGATGGAGGAATAGTTTGAAAATTGTTAAGTGTCACACAAATGCAAAGTGTTACAGGATAGCTGGAAAGTTCCCTCTCCTCCACCTATCTCTTTCTCTCTCTCTCTCTCTCTCTCTTTGACAGAACCTTATCTACCCCCGGGAAGTGAAGCGAAAGAACTTGAAGGTGGCTCCTTCCAGCTCTTCCCTACCCTCATGAATAAGGCTTTGTCATGGTCCAAGCTTCATGAATTTGTTGCATGGTAATTCAATGGCTCCTCCAATGAGGAAGTCAATGCAGGGCGCTGGAATTTTAGCTTCAGGCACATCCATCCTCTAAGTCTTCTATGTTCTGGCCAGTGTACAAACAGGAAGAGGCAGTCTCTGGTCTCCTGGGTCTTATTGTCTAAGGTGAGTACCCTTGGGGATGCCACTTAGAGATTGCTCTAGAACTACGTAATATTAAATTAGTCTATTAAATAAATACCCGTGACCACAAAAAGTGGGACTGCTTAGCTGGTCAAATTGATGAAGCCTGTATAATCCCCATTTCCTCTCTCTTCAGAGTTGGGGAGTTGTGGGGAACTAGGTAGGGGATTCTTTAAGTGATAAAACCTGGGGATTGGAAAGCTTGCCAAACTCCAAACACAATCCCTGCTACTGTGCTAGCGACCCTGACTTTGGCACCTCTAGAGGGCAGCATGTGAGGGAAGGGGTGTTTCTATGGGGACGAGGGACAGGTGCATTAGGCAGAAGTCAGGTCCTGGAGGGTGGCACCGAGGACATATCAGGGAACAGAAGAGACCTGGAGCACAGGACTTAGGTGAGGCCCAGATGCGACATTGCATTGGCCTAGGCAAAGGGAGGCCGCAGGGGAGGGCCAGAGTGCCAGGGCCAGAGGTACGGACACCTAGGAGCTCAACTGTGTCCACCTTGACAATGCCTGACAGCAATCCACTGACAAAACGTAGGTCTTAGCCATGCTGTGTGGCATTTCCACTCTTCCTTCTACGCTTAGATTTTATTTACTCAGGATGCTTCCTTAACCCCCAAGTGTGGTTTAAATGTCCCTTCTACCCCTACCTCTACCCCATGACAGCCTACATCTCCCCATCATAGCCTTATCACTCTGCATTGCAGCACCTGTTTGTAGTTGGCAAGCTTTGTACAGGCAGTAACCATGCCTGCCTTGTTCCCTGCTGTGTTCCCTGCATCTAGTACAGTGCCTATTAAAGACTTAGAAGTCAAGAAGGCTTTGGGTAAGGAACTTGGGTTGTGAGGATGCATGGCTTTGCCTGGGGGGAGGAATGTAGGGTTGTGTTTGATGCCGTCTCTGTCTTCTCCTTAGGAAACTATCCAGATGAACAGTCTTTGATGGAGAAGTCATAAATCCAGGTAATTAAGTGGCAATACCACTGTAAGAATGCTTTTCATATTCCAGACTGGTGGAAGCATGGAGGACCTTATCCAATTTCCTGGTTTTAACTCATTTTGTCAATCCGTTTGGCTATGTCGCCTATATAGTGCTGACTCTTCCAGGCTAAAACAATGTGAGATCAGCTGTGAACCCAGCTGGCTTGCAGATGCTCAATTACAGGATCACACTCGTGAGGCCTCAGTGGGTCTCCACCTAAAGGCTCACGTTCAAGGGCCATGCCTCTTTCTTGCCTCCCTTCCTAAATTACGAACCAGCTGAGGCAACTGGTGAATCCAGGAATCCATGTTTTTTTCCTGCTTGTTGGTACTCATTGCACCCCCCGCCCCCCATCCATATTCTTCCTGGATGCTTCTAATAGCATTTTATTAGTAGTGGAAGATACAGAGAAATGGCAAGTGTAGTTTCTTTTTTCCCTAGATCAGGGCCAAGAATTTCTTCTTGGTCGGCAAGATGAACATAAGGTAGAGCTGGCCTCCAGAGCTCTCATCACCCCCGTGAAATCAGCTCCAAATTTAGCTCCTTTACACTCATCCCTCCACTTACAAAGGCTCAATTATAGACGTGAATAAAGGGAAGGAAACCAAATTCAGGAGGCAAGTGTGTTGGCTTCCTGCCACCCTCATATGCAAACGGCACCGGTCCTCCTCCTAAGGAGGATGGCTCCTCTCCAGTGAGAGGCTGCTGCCGCTGCTGCTGCTGCTGCTGGAATTAAATTTCCCTCTATTATTAGGTGCTTGTTACCATAATGTGCCCACATTAGCATAAGTGCTGGTGGGATCCTGAGCTGAGAGGCCACTCATGCTGTATGGAAATGACAAGAAGCAAGGGCTTGCCTTAAACCTGATCTTCCAGAGCAAAAGGCAGAGGAGGATTTTTGTGTTTTTGTGTAGTTGAGAGAAAAAAAAAGAAAGACATGAGCCAACTGGCTTAAATCAATTAGCGTCTGCTGGCTCGGACACAATAAAAATGGCTTCCTTGCATCATCTCAAGTGGGACCAGATTTGTGTGTCTGTGTCTACAAATTGCTGCTAACCTAACATAAATAAAAATCAGCCTTTTCCTTCTCACTTGGTGAATTCCTTTTTATAGCAGGAATTCAGGGGTCTTTTAAAACAAACAAAATGAATCAGAAAGTAATGGGTAATCCCATTAGAAACTGAACCTAATTTATCCAAAGCTTGCATAGAGTTCAAGATTTACATGGCCTTCTCATCCTGCAATTGAGATGTCCTTGAGATGCCCCTAAGTGTTTCTGTCCAGAGAGGTTTGCTGTTTGCTACCTGTGTGGTCCAAGCAGCATGGCTTGTGACAAGGGCAGGCTGGTGGAGACTGCAGTGCTATTCACATGTCTGCTGTCGGTGTCAGTGATTCACATCTTCTAGTGCGCTTCATCTTCCCTTGGGAGTCAGAACAGAGCGGGGTAGAAGTGGGAGAAGAGACAGTCATTGGAATTTTCTGGTTTATGTGATTGTTGTGTTTTTTTCTTCACTAGTGACCGGGGAAATGTATGCATTCAACTCAAAAACTGGATCCAGAAAGTGGAAAGATCCACTAACCCAAATGCCAAAATGGAAAGAGCTCAGCTCCCAGGGAGTGGCCCCATGCAGAGTCGCTGCTGGAGAAGGGATGGGGCCACTGAGAAGCGCCAACCGGGGAAAAGATGAGCTGAGTGGCAAAGTGCGGGCTGAGGATGCTGGTCTGGGTTCCAGAAATGAGGATGGCAAGCCGGGCACCCCAAAGAACAGAAATCCAGCCTTCATTAACAGGGCTTCCCCCAAACCACACCCAGGAAAGTAAACAGGGTCTAAGGAGAGACCTGTCAATCACTGGGATGCTGCCTTACCCTAAATTCTATGGGGACAGTGTGGGCATGGTGTAGGTGGGACAATGTGGGCTGAGGGGATTCAGACATCCAGGGTCAAACATGAGATACCTGACAAATTTTTAAACAAATAGAAAGGGGTTTGATCACATAGTTTCCTGTTCTGAAATGATACAGGAACATTTTCTATCAGATCTCAGAACTACCTGTGCTTCTGATCAGCAGGACTGTTAACTTTGGGGTGTGGAATTGTGTTTCTTCTTTGCATTGACTGCTAGGAAGCTCTATTCTGTTCACCACAGGAAGTTCACAGGACTTCCTGACACATAGTGAAGACCATCCTTACATCTGGTTTCTACCTTGTTTTCCTGCCCTGGTTTTAACATCACCCAGATTTCTTCACTTATAAATATACCATACACCTTTGTAAGTCACCTCAAATCTTCTTCAAAAGAAGCAGAACAGTGAAAAAACAGATGAATACGTTAAGAGTTGGTCATCTGGGAAGAAGAAAATGCAGTAGGCACCTTCTTTTGTTTTCTCTTGTGGTACTGTGTAACTTATAGTCAAAGTATACAGATCTAATGTGTTCAACTAGATGACTGAACACATTAGATCTGTTCAACACTCCTCCCAGAGGCAGCCACTATTCTGATCTTTATCATCAGAGATTAGTTTTGCCTTTTTTGAATTTCATATAAGTGGAATCACACAGAATGTGCTTGTGTGTCCAGATCAGCATCCTGCATGTAAGATTCATCCATGTTGTCCTGTCTAGCAGTACTTCAGTTCTCTTCATTGTTGTGTCTGATTTCATTCTATGATTATATCACAACTTATTTATCCATTCTACACTAGGGTGGCAGCTGCTTCAAATTTTTTACTTTTAAAAAATGTACTTAAAAGTGAACTACAGGTGGGGCATGGTGGCTCACGCCTGTAATCCCAGCACTTTGCCAAGGTGGGCAGATCACCTAAGGTCAGGAGTTCAAGACCAGACTGGCCTAGATGGCAAAACCTCATCTCTACTAAAAAATACAAAAATTAGCTCGGTGTGGTGGTGGGAGCATGTAATCCCAGCTACTTGGGAGGCTGAGGCAGGGATAATTGCTTGAACCTGAGAGGCTTCAGTGAGTAGAGATTGTGCCACTGCACTCCAGCCTGGGCGACAGAGCAAGACTCCGTCTCAAAAAAAAAAAGTGAATTACAACGCTATGAACTTTCTTGCACATGTATTTTGGTGAACATAAACACTCACTTCTTTTGCTCATATACCTAAGAGTGGGATTGCTGGAGCAATTGCTGGATGCTGCCAAAGAGTTCCAAAGTCGTGGCTCTGATTCACACTCCAGCAGCAAACACTAAGAGTTGCAATTGCTCTGTATCCTTGCCAACACTTGGGATTGTCAGTCCTTTTAATTTTAGCCATTCTGGTCAAAATTACTATTGAAGTGAAATCACTTTTTCCTCAAAGCTGAAATGCTATCAGCCTTACAACCTACCTGCCTTACTCCTTCCCACTTCCTATGATCGGAAGGAACTGTGGGATTCTGAGTGAGGACATACTGGAAGCCCTGTCTAGACATACAACTCAGACTTTCACCTGTAGGCATGAACAATGAACTGGAAATAAATGGTATTATGATGGAATAGAAAACGAAACTTTCCAATATGTGCCTAGCAGAGCCTGAGCAAGTCTCACTCGAGCTCTATGCCCTGCTGCCCAGCTGCTGTGACCCTAGTCCAGTAACCCTAAGAAAGGTCCAGGTGAGAGTTCATTGGGGAAGCACTCCCTTCCCAACTGGGGAGTCAGGTGAGAGCCTACCAGGCCCACAAGGTCCTGTGGGAGACTGACTGGATCCATCCAGCAAATGCAGAGCTTCAGAGAGAGCAGCAGCTTGTTTACTGTGTACCTAGTGCCAGTGTCACTTCTCAAGCAAAAGAAGCACTTGCGAAATGCCCTGTCCTGGCCTAGATAGGGCGTGATTTATTAATAAGGGTTGGTTGGCAGGGAATTCCTTTGAATGACTTTATACTTTGCAAAAGAAGGCAGAACTGTTCATTTATGCAGGTTAAAGTGAGTGAAGTGGCTGATTGCCCATTTAAGACATTGCAAATCTGTGGGGCCTGGAGTCAAATGCTTTCCTCTGAAGCTCTCAGCTTCAATGCAAGTAAAATGAGGCTCTGAGAAGGCTGAAGGGGGACTTAATAACCACTTATAAGCCCATTAAGAATGATTAAAAGGGCCGGGTGCGGTGGCTCTTGCCTGTAATCCCAGCACTCTGGGAGGCTGAGGCAAGTGGATCACCTGAGGTCAGGAGTTTGAGACCAGCCTGGCCAACATGGTGAAACCCTGTCTCTACTAAAAATACAAAAATTAGCTGGGCGTGTTTGCAGGCACCTGTAATCCCAGCTACTTAGGAGGCTGAGGCAGGAGAATCGCTTGAACCCAGGAGGCAGAGGTTGCAGTGATCCGAGATTGCGCCATTGCACTTCAGCTTTGGCGACAAAGGCAAAACTCTGTCTCAAAAAAAAAAAAAAAAAAGATTAAAAGGAGAGTGGTAAGCAGCTGTTCTTTCTTCTCCAGTGATGACAGGACAAGAGGGAATTGTGCTTAATGGCCAGAGAAGAGATTTAAGTCAGGCACCAAGAGGGACTTCCTGAAGCCTGGGGCCTCCCTGAAGAGCTCAGTGTCTTCTCTGATGATGGGCAAGGAGAGCTGAGAGTCTTCCTAGTCTCAAGGCAGGCCCGGAGAAACTCAAGAAATAGGGGCAAGAGTGCACCGGGAGGAGAGAACACCTGCCGCCCCTTTTCTTTTGTATATCTGGCTATTTGGTTCAGCGAAATCTAGAAGTCAAAGTGTCATCAGTGGAGGTCTTGACTGCAAGTTGTCCAGGTTCTTGGTGTTTTGAACAAAGAATGGAACAAAACGCCCAGCAAAGCAAAGAAAGAATGAAGCAATGAAAGAATAAAAGCAGGGATTTATTGAAAACCAAAGTACACTCCACAGTGTGGGAACAGGCCTGAGCAGTGACTCAAGGGCCCAGATGCAGAGTCTTCTCAGTCCATATACCCCTTAGAGGTTTCTCGTTGGCCACTTCATGCTCACCTCATGGAAATGAAGTGGCGGCCCACAATCCCTCTGATTGGTTGCAGAAAGCAACCAATCAGAGACTGAAATGGAGTTACAAAGGTCACACACCTGTGCAAACATCTGATTGGTTGCAAAAAGCAACCAATCAGAGGCTAAGGTGAAGTTACAACGTTGCAACGAAGACTTGACTGGCAATCAGTCTGACTGGTTGCAGGCAGCCAATTTCCCAATGTTGACCAGGTTTTGGGGAAAAAAAATTATCTGAATAAAATGAAGACAGCAACCATCGTGGATCTGGTGAAAGTTTTCTCCCATCTCCCTCCCAAGGCCTTAAACAGGTATGAGTTGATTATAGCCACTTTTTACTTTTCTCATTCTGATTCATTATAAAACTGGGGTAAATACATTCAGGAATTAGACCACGTAGCAATCGTAATTGTTGAAGGCTTTGAAACTGCACAGTAGATTGGGACATTGGAGCTTTTTGTTGTGCTCAGTAGAATGCAGGGTCTGCAACTCAGCCTGTGCAGCAAGCACGGGTGACCCACAAGAAGAAACTGGGAAATGACACTTCTGCTCCCCAGAACCTCCTTTCACACCTGGGGTTCTCATTGTTTGCCTTTTTACTTAATGTGTTTTGTAATGGCTGTGAAAATTAAGCTACAAAATGAGTGAACATTGAAGAAAATTATTGCTATTTAAACTTGGGATTTCTCATTTCAAACTTAGAGTGTGTTTATCCTTCCTATTCATTCAGTAAATAACTATAGAGCAACTACCATGTGCCAAGCGTTGACTCATTAGGAAACACAGCAGCCTCCATCCCTGCCCTTCAGCAGCCTCCATTCTGTTTCTACAGCTGAATGTGGCCTGCTGATAAGCTATTCCACAGAATTCTAGTTCCAGCTGCATCCTGGCCTATTTGCTTCTTGGATCCTTGAGTGTTCTACTTGAAAGATAAATTAGCCTGGAATAAAATCCCTGGAATCTTTCCCCAGAGGAAGAGGTAATTCAGAACCTTAAAAAAAAGAAAAAAGAAAAAAAAAAAGCAGAAAGCCCTTGTCATAAAATAGTTGGGATGTCCAAGTAGGGCTCCCAGTCTTGGGCTATCAGGACAGTTAATGTACCTCCAGATGGCAGCTCTGAGCCAGTGTGACCTCTGTGTGCAGAAGATGAAAGTGAGATGGATTTCACTTAAAATGGTGTATCCCACTGTCCCCATGGGTACAAACCATCAGTGAGATATTTGATTTGGAGTTCAGGGCAAAGGTAAAAAATGGGGAGTGGGGGAGATTCCCATCACCCCGGGACCCTCCTATGTGTCACCTGTACTGGGGGCAAGGTGTGGCTCTGGCTCTCAGGGAATAACCCAACTAAGAAGATAATCAGCTCATACAAAAGATGACCGGCTGCCACATAGGCCCTTTCTGAGAGGAGCTAAATGAGCTCCACATGCAGTGAGTGCTGGAGAAACTAGACGTGGGCCCGCACAGCCTCTGAAAGAATAATGGGCCTGGAACCTGCAGTGGTATTATAGGTGGAGTTGAATTTAAAGTTGAAGAGAAATTTGGAGGAAAGGTGAAAGTATTTAGAATCCTGGTCATCAATCCATTTTCAGCTAATACTTGTCTTGTGTAACCTGGAGTGGCCTAACACAGAGCCTCCTGGATATGTAGCAAGCACTCAACAAACATTTGTACAACTGGATTGAATGAAGCAGGCTTGTGGTTGGCCTATGTTCTACATCATGTAGCAAAATCACAACTTTTCTAACTAGAGCTAGATAAACATGATCATAATCAACAACAGATAGTTTCTGAATACCTGCTAGATAACTGGTACTATTCTAGGCTCTGGGGATACGATAGCAAATAAAATAGTATTCTTAGTGTTTATATTCTAATGAGGTATAAAAGACTGAATGTACAACAGAACCACAGAGAGATGGCTGGACTCTGTATAAAAACAGAACACTGCCCCACAGTCTGCAGCAGGGAACCTGCCCAGGAAACCCACTCCCTTATCTACAATTATTATAGATAATTATGGTAGTATAATAAACAATGCATGAAACCAGCCTGCTATCAGACTTTCGGGAGGCCAAACTGCTATCTCTAGTGACAATCTAGGAAGCTAAACAACCCATGTACCAATGGACCCCAAATGGCCAGAACTTGGTTAATAACTGATAGTTTCCCTATTTTTGTCCCCGCGTCCTAATTAGGACCCATCACAGAAAGCCAAATATGCACCCTAACCAATCACATAGGCGGCCCTGTCTCTAGCCCACCTCCAGCTTCCTCCTGCTAACAGCCTGTAAGCAGGGCTCACCTGAAGCCTTCCCCGGTTTCCACCACGAAGCTGTCCCTCTCCTCTGCCTGCCTTTGGGCCTCTCGCCAAAGGCAAGTGCCAGTTGCTGACTCCCTTAATATAGCAAGCTTGGAATATATGGCCCTCACTTTATCATAGGGTTGGTCTTTGTTTATTCCCACTGAGATGATAGACAAACAGATTAGATATATATACACATATGATATATGTAAATATAAGTGTGTGTGTGTGTATATATATATATGAGAGATGTGAATGGTGTTAAGTGTCATCAAGAAAAATAAACAGGGTCGGGGTTATGGAGGATGGCCACTTTAAATAGGTGGCCAAGGAAGGCCCCTGTGGTAAGGGGAGATTCAAGTGGTGGATGTGTGGGGCAGGGGCTGCACAGATAACAGGAAAGAACCTTCCAGGCAGTTAGTGCAAGGCAACGTGAAGTGGAAGAACAGCAGGAGGAACAGAGTGATGAGCATGAGGCTGGAGGATGGGACTTGAGAGAGGGGTCAGTGGGGAGGTGGGGGCGGGTGAGTGTATGTGTTGTGGCGAGTGGGGGTGTGTGGGTTGGGGGATGTGTGTGGAGAGGAGTTTGCGTATCACAAAGGGCCTTGTGGGCCGCTGTAAGGACTTTGGCTTTTACTCTCAGTATGATGGGAGCCATTGCATGGTGTTGAGCAGAGGAGTGACACAACTTACGTTTTGAAAGCATCTGTCTGCCGATTTGAGAAGATACTTAAGGAAGGGAGAGAACAAGGGTAGAAGTAGAAAGACCAGCTCTGTAGCTGTTGGATTCATCCAGATATGAGATGGTGGGGGCTGGGTCAAAGGGGAAGAGGTGGAGGACAGTAGAAACCTTGTGGTACCTTTCTGAAGGAGTGTCCCGGATATGAATGAAGTCCTGAGTTCTCTTGAGCCCTGTTCCTGTATGAGATCAAGGCTCCCCAGCAGGCATGAGCCCCTCCCTCAGTGGAAGCTACCAGATACAGCCATTTTAGGTAACTGAGTGACTCTCCTGAGTGTGACTGCCCCATGCTTGGTCTGCAGCAGGGGATGGCAGTCATGTGTGCACACATAGGTGTGTGGGTAGAGTGAAGAGACCGGTCAGTGTTCCTGCCACATTGCGCTTCCCAACAAGATGCCCGTCAATGCCCCAAGGAAACAGGAAACAGGCTTACCTGGTGATTTCAAGGTCTGGACTCTGTGCCCGGCTGTGAAGGTGGTTGCAGGCAGTCCTCAAGCTGAACGATGCATTCGATTGGCTCTTAGTCTGAAAAAGTACAGTTCTGATTAAACATCAGGAGACCTGTGTTGTAGGAAACTCTGACTTCTGTCTAGGACTCCCCAGAGAGTTGAAATTCCTAGAAAACTTGTCTGTTTGGGGGAACAGAAGGTGATGAGTGTGTCCTGGAAAACCGGAGCCTGATGCCCAAATTTTTGGAGGCAGATCTCACTTAAAATGGTGTATCCCACTGTCCCCATGGGTACAAACCATACAATCAGTTCTGATGCCTGGTGTGGAAAACATGATCCCTATCAGGGTTGAGACCGAGGCAGGGCGCACTCGTAAACTCTGATTCTTCCCATGTGACTGCGAGCTGGGCAATCCGGGTGAGGCTGGCCCAGGGCCTGGAGTGAGCATCGTGCTGCAGTGCCCTCAGCAGCCTTTTCATTATGGTGTTGTTCAGAGACAGCCTGTGGCTGCTGCAGCCCCTTCAGAACCTGGTGCAGCTGAGGGAGGGAAGTCGCTTAATCTGATTTATAGGCAAGGCTCATAAGAGTTGCACTCCCCGCACGGCCCACCTCATTTGCTGGTCCACGGTCAGAGCACACTCCAGCTGGCAGGCTAAGGGTCCTTTTTAAAATAACAATTTTATTGTGATTTAACTCACATGCCATAGAATTCAATGGTTTTTAGATATTCACGGAGTTGTGCAACCATCACTGCTATGTAATTCCAAAACATTTTCATCATCCCCAAAATAAACTTCACACACATTAACAGTCATTCCCCATCCCCAGGCACTGGCACCGCTAAACCGCTTTCTCTCTCTATGGATTTGCCTATACTGGACATTTCATAGAAATGGAATCATACAATGTTTGTCCTTTTGTGTCTGGCTTATTTCACTTAGCATAATATTTTCAAGATTCATCCACGTTGTAGGTCCATTCATTCATTTTTATGGCTGAATAATAGCCCATTGCATGGATATACCACATTTTCTTTATCCATTTGTCAGTTGATGGATATTTGGGTTGTTTCCATTTTCTGGCTACTATAAATAATGCTGCAATGAGCATTTGCATACAAGTTCTTCTGTGGACATTTGTTCTTATTTCCTAGGTATGTACCTAGGAATGGAATTACTGGGTGATGTGGTAACTATATTTACCTTGTTGATAAGCTGCCAGACTGCTTTCCACTGTGGCTGCACCATTGTAAATTCCCACAAGCAATGCTCAAGGGTTTCATAAGTTTTTCAAACAGACAAGTGAGGCACCCTTAGCCCAGGCTGCAGTGTGGGGCATTCAGCTCTTCCCAGCTCCCGTGTGCTTTGGTTTGAGGAGTCTGGTCTGGAGTGCTGGCAGACCTCACCAAGGTTAACAGCAACAGCTCCCGCCACACCTTTGCAGCCTGCAGAGAGGTCTCTGGAACCTCGTGATGGCAGTGCATGCCTACCACAAACGGGCCCTCCACCTGCACCATCTATAATCCTCATGACACGCCTCTGAGAATGGTCTGTGTCTTGAGGATCGCATCCACTTTACAAATGAGAAAGCTAAAGGTTGGAGAGATTAGGAGACTTGTCCAGAGGTGACAGAGCCAGGATGGCAACCAAGTGTGTCTCCTCTGAGCCTAGGCAGGAAGGACTTAGTGATGGCCTTTGATTTGTGTTCTGATGAGAAAAGGGGTCAGGTGACTGGACCTCCAGATAGATCCTCTGGCTGAACAGCTCTCTACCCTGAAGGTCTAGTGCTGCTCATGGCTGCAGAAATCTTCACAGGTTCAGAGTCAACACCAGTGTCTGCAGGAGTAACGTGTTCTGAGCATGTCCTGTCTTTTGAGGCTTGAGTTAGGGGTCTGCAACAGCCCCTGGCCTCCTGCACCCCTGCCAAGCCCAGCACACTGCTTTGGGCAATGCAAGAGGCAATGTTTATTCTTTTCGCTGTTCTTCACACATCCCCTACATATCTGCTGCTCCACAAAAGCAGCCTCATCCTGGCTGTAAAGTGCCTTCCAAGCAGAGATCCTAATCACTCAGGGACAGCCTCTTCCCAAAGGCTGAGGGGCTGCAGTGACCTATGTTGGCCAGCAGGGGCGTGACTCCTCTATTAGCCATTTAGCGTCCAGCGAATGGTCCAGAATGCCTCTGGTAAAAGACTGAGTCTCCCTTCCCTCCACCTTCTCCCAAGCTTTTCAGGGTATGTGGCCTCAATGCCTGAGGAGAGCAGGCACAGGGCATCCAAGGTCAAGATTCCACCCTGTGGCCACCCCAAAATACCACAGCAGCAATGTGGTAGCTGGAAACCAGGGAATGTGGCGGCACTAAGCCTTCTGGAGGAGGGAGTGAGCGGCTGCTCCACCCACAAGTGGCCTTTTTCCAAAGGGCCCAGGACAGCTATCCTGGCATTTTGCCAAGCAAACTATGGCCACTGACCAAGACAGCACCCAGCTGGGCTCAGAACTGGGTAAGTGTCCCTGTAGTCACAAGGAAAATCACTTTACATTTATGGAATGCCTGCTACATGCCAGATCACGTGGGGTCTTCACATTTATAATTCTATTTAATGTAAAATTTATATGTGTAAATTTAGTTTACATATGAAGAACTGGGGCTCAGAAAGGGTGGGAGGTCACACAGCTAGTAAGTGGCAGAGGGAGGTAGGATCTGAAAGCAGATGTGACTTTTAAGCCCCTGTGTGCCAGGAGTGGAGTCTGACAAGCCTAGTAAGAATAGCTGAGCCTTGGCCAGGTGTGGTGGCTCATGCCTGTAATCCCAGCACTTTGGGAGGCTGAGGCAGGCAGATCACTTGAGTCCAGGAGTTTGAGACCAGCCTGGCTAACATGGCGAAAACCCAGCTCTACCAAAAATACACAAATTGGCTGCACATGGTGGCTCAGGCCTGTGGTCCCAGATACTAGGGAGTCTGCAGTGGGAGAATTGCTTGAGCCCAGTAGGTCAAGGCTGCAGGAAGCTGTGAGCGTGTCATTGCACTCCAGACTGGGCAACAGAGTAAAACCCTGTGTCAGAAAAAAAAAAAAAAAGGAAATTAAAAAGATAGCTGAGCCTCTTGTTGCTCCCATCCCCAACACTGCCTCAATCTTGTGGTTGCTTTGAAAGAAAGGGGCAAGGCTGGGAGCAGATTCAGAAGGGGAGGATAAGGACAGAATTTGCAAGCTAGTTTATTTAGGAGCTGGTGAAATTTAGAAGGGTTGAAGGAGGCCTCCGGGATGGCAACCTTTCCCTGAGCAGCACATCGGTGTTACCGGGCACCGAGAGAGAAAGACAAAAAGGAGAATCAAGAGGAATAACGGGAGGTAGGGAGATAGAGAGAGGCTAGTGGCCTGGAGAGCTTGCAGGGGACTCCCCTGCCTGGGGGGCTGGCAGGAGCAAGCACAACCTTCATTCTCTCCAGCAGGGCCAACAAAGGGCAGCTGAATCACAGTATTTCTCAAGAAATAAAAATTCCTAGCACACCCCTGGGGCCTCGGGGAGAAAAACTGACAAGGTGTTGATTGAAAACAGACCGCGCTGGTGTGCGCCCGCAGGGTGAGGCGGCGCTCGCACAGGTTCACAGCGACACCTAGTGGTCTCCTGGGGCACCTGTCGCCTCTGCAGAAATAGCAAGGCCGGTGGGCCGCGGGGTGACTAGATTCCTGGAGGAGATTTGGGGTCCAAATCAGACATTTCCTCTTTTCCCTTGCTGTAAGCGCGCATATTTTGAACAACTATTCACTCTCCCACTTTGTGAAACATGTCAGTATTCTGAGGAGAGTCAGGGGTGGGGCCGGGGGCCATTGGTAAAAGACTGGACTTCCAGGTTGGACACGGTAGCTCATGCTTGTAATCGCAGCACTTTGGGAGGCTGAGGCGGGCAGATCACTTGAGGCCAGGCGTTCGAGACCAGCCTGGCCAATATGCTGAAACCCAGTCTCTACTAAAAATACAAAAATTAGTCGGGCATGGTGGCACATGGCTGTAATCCCAGCTACTCAGGAGGCTGAGCCAGGAGAATCACTTGAAGCCAGGAGGAGGAGGTTGCAGTCAACCAAGATTGTACCACTGCACTCCAGCCTGGGCAACAGAGCGAGACTCTGTCTCAAAAAAAAAAAAAAGAAAAAAAGAAGGACTGGACTTTCTAATGTTCACCCAAGACGAACTAGGTATGCATATCCAACTGGCTCTACAGCATCTGGATTTTCTGAAGTGGTCACTATTTCCTCTAATTTTATTCTCTTCATTTATTCAATATAACTAAACGTATTTAATGGTGAAATCTTCAGACGGCTTTTACACAAATGAATTCTCCAGTCAGAGAAATTTCTTGGTTGTTGACCTGCTCAGAAAATAGAACGATTATACTTCTATATTAGGTCAAAGACCTTGCTGTCCATAGTGACCCTGATCAATAAATCTGCTTAGAAATGAAAACAATGCATCTCTTTCTGGATAATAGCACTTGAACATTTTGTTCCCTCCCTGGCCTTCTCTCATGCCATTTAAGCCTTGACTAGCTTCCTTGTCTGAAGGCTCCCTGGAGACAGAGCATGTCCAGTGTGAGCACAATGCCTGAGACATCGTTGATACTCAAAAATGATTTCTTACTGATTGGCTTCAGCTCCTGATGGAGCAGCAGACGCCACAGGAGGAAGGTCAGAGAGTTCAGTCCCTGGGAAGCGCTGCCAGAGGATTCCAGGCTCTGAAGGGAAATTATTGGACTAGCAAGACCTTTGCTAGGGGGTCCCTACCTGCAACCCAGCTTCTTGTTAATAGCTGGGGATGACTTGTGGTTCAGTGGTAGCCCAGTGTGGCATTTGCAGAGTTCTGGAACAAGGCCTATTAAATGTCTGTGGGCTGGTACTCCTGGGAGGGTTCCATGTGGTCATGCTTTCCAGACCCTCTCAAAAGCCCCACTGGAGCCTTTCCTTGTAAAGAAGCCATGAGCTTCTGTGAGCCAATCCTGCTGGGATGAAAACCACTGTCTCCAAGCTAAATTTTGTCCAAATTACACTGGCCAAATTGTGTTTGTTAACTGGGTTTCTTTCTGGTTGCAAAGAACAGAGAATCATGTTTTATTGGGATGTCACATGTGAAAATAAAGAGTTCGCTCCATTACTCAGTCTGTCCAGAACCCAGAAGAAGCAGAAGATCTGACTTCTCGAAGGGTGGTGTAGCATAATAGGTATAAGTTATATTGGTGCCAGTCCATCATCATTTGAAGAACCTTCTTAAATTTGGAAAATATGCCATGTGGGGGTGCCACCTCACCAGGGTGGAGATCAGAACTCAATTACTCAGACTCTTCTGCAGCTAGGACACAGGCACGTGACATAGGCTCTGTGGATTGGATGCAATATGATGAGGTTTCAGTCCAGAAGAGTGAAAAGCGAGGGAGAAGCTGCTGTGTGGGATTGTTCTTGGTGATGGGGTGGAACATGGCGGAGGGACATGGCACCCCAGAGGCAGAGATGATAATAGTAACACGCACCAAAGGCAGTGGGATCAAGCCTGTGACCAGACAGGCGAGGATTTGTGTGATATCATGCCCTGGCTCCAGAACTGGGCATATGACCCAGGCCAGGCCAATCAGATCACAGCTTCTCCCTGCCTCTGTTAATTGATTCAGGGATGGATACATGTTCCAAGGTGGACCAGTGAGAACTATCCTGGGACTTGTGCTGTGGATCTAGGGAATTACTCCTTATCTGCTGATGCTGCTAAGCTGGAAGGAAGTCAATATGAAGCATGAAGCCAATATTGGTTACCTTGTTGAGTGTGGGAAGAGCCTGCCAACCAAAGAATAATGCCAACTGGAGGAAAGAAACATAAGAAGAGAGAGAGAAATAATAATTCCTGATGATGTTGGGCATTTGTAGCCAGCCATCATTGAAATCTGTTCTATCCCTAGATTTTTCAATGACATGAACCATCAGATTCCTTTGTAAGTTAATTTTGAGTTGGGTTTCTGTTACTTGAAACCAAAAGGTCCTGACTAATACAATGGCACATGTTCAAATCCCAGAATTTCTGGCAAGCCTTTAGAGGAATTAAATTACATCCCTGGTTATTATAGCATTAACTTGGTTACTCTGCAAGCCCATATCTTTGAGAATAACTGTTATGGCCCCAACTGTGCTCTCTTCTGTCCTCACAAGACAGAGTTTTCACACATTCTGGGAAACTTGGTTGTGTTGGCACACACTTGTCATTATACTCTACTTCTTCCCTCCGATGTGTGTGTTTGGGATTCTCCCATTCTACAAGGAGTATTCTTCTCAACATTCTGTCCAACAAGCACTGTTGTAACAATACATATCCTCAGTTGCAACAAAAGGTGCATTTTCTACCTTGAGCACAATGTGTTAGCCACCTGTGCAAGGTATGCCGCCAACCGCTGTGGGTGTGCAGAGATGTTTGGGTTCAGAACCACTGGTCCTAGGGCCCTGGCATCAATACGACTCTCTGCCTTCGCTCTTCACTCACCTCTTCTAAATGTTTCTTCGTGACTTTTGTTCTGCTACCAGTTGGCTCATTTTCTCTTTATCTCTAAAATCAGTTTCCTGGCCAGGCGCGGTGGCTCATGCCTGTAATCCCAGCACTTTGGGAGGCCAAGGCAGGAGATCACTTGAGGCCAAGAGCTTGTGACCAGCCGGGCCAACACAGTGAGATCGTGTTTCTATAAAAGAAATTCTCTTTAGACCCTAAAATTAGTTTTCACAGAGGGAAAGATAATTCAGTTGATCTAATTGCTAATTTGAATTATCATTTGGGCAGAGGTGGTAAGCTGGGCCACATCAGAAAATCCCACTAGTCCCTGGATGGGAGGTCTTGGGCAAGGCGTCTGTCCCTGTCCAATCACAGCTGGTCAAGAGGAGGTGTGGGTCACATGGCTAAGAACAAGGCAAACGCTGAATGAGGGACAGCTTGGGGACACTTCCCTCCTTGGGGGCTGTGACTGGGCAGTTTTTCTTAGGTGGGAATGGTGTGTATGATAGCTACCATGATCTGTGTGTCTGGTACATTCTCCCATCGTATAAATAATATGAGAAAAGCAAGATGATGGCAGGGGACAGAATGATAATAATTATCAAGGACTGGCTTTACCTTCAGCACCTCTCTTCTTCCTATGTCCCACTCATCAGCTGTCTCTGGGAAAGTGATCAGCTTCCAGGAGCCAGAGGGCTGACTTTGTGGGGCTGTGAGGAAAGAGGAACTGCTTAGCATGGATTTCAATATCCTCAGCACAGAGCACACCACCCTTGCTGTGGGCCTAATGGCCTTTAGAGACCATGAGAGTTGAGCTGTGGGCACAGAGTTGAGAGTTGAGTATTCTCAACTCCTTCTCTGAAGCCAGACAAGGACACATTTCCCCTATAGCCTCCCCCTGTAGCTGAGGGCAGGGCTGTGGATCCACATGCTGGCCTCTGGCTTGTTCTTCTGAATTTATCCTGTCGTGTTGCAGCAACACTCTACGGCAACTCCAGAACCTCCAGCTTCAAGCCAAAGTGTCTTCCAAATAACCAGGAGAGTCTACCTGGGAGGCATGGCTCAGGCCTCCCACGTACGGAGGGTTGGCAGCTCTGACATTAATTAACCGTGTGGCCTTTTAATGAACTGAAAGACACCGGAACACTGCTTTTCTTAATAAAATAAAATCTCTAACCACCAGGGTTGGCAGTTGGAGGAAATCTGATAGGGCTGTACTAGAAGTCCCCCTTCCCTGATTTGAATGTTCTGGCCTTGTCCCTGGTTGGGACAGAGTATTAAGCTGGGGCAGCTACATCTTCCCCTGGGCTGACTTCTGCCAAAGCCTAGAATGCTATCACTAAAGTTTAATCCCTTTTTATATTTAAAGGCTCTTTGAGTCCCAGAGATGCAACTCTGCAAACCTTGGTAGTTTGTTTCTTCTAAGTTGTAGGGTCTTTGCTTAGGGTTGATTTATTTAATCCCTCAGGTTCTGGTGATTTATTTGACTTTCTGTGCCAAATGAGTGTCTCAAGACAAAAAAATGGCTCTAGACTAAGTGAACAACACCAAGGTGTCCTGTTCACACTTTGGAGAAGACACAGCTTAGTGGTTAAGAGTGTAGACTTTGATACTTCATGCACTTGGGCTCAAATTTTGGCTCTGCAATTACGAACAGCGTGACCTTGAGTAAGTGATTGAATATCTCGGAGCTGTGTTTCCTACTGTGTAAAATGGGGATGATGATGTCATAAGTCTGCCCCATAGTGGCATGTGTACATTAAGTGAGATCATGCACACAGTAAGCACTCAGGAAAGACTCACTGTTTTTTCTGCTAGGTGGAATTTCTCTGGGGAGCCATCAGATCTTTTTCCTAGAGACCTGCTGGGTGGCCCACTTTGGAGCCCTTCCAGGTGGGGGTGGCAGAAATATCATAGGTGGGCATCATGGGATTTTCCTCCCAGCTCGGTTCGTCCTGCCTCTCAGTGCTTTAGGCCAACTGTTATTAGTTTCAGAGAGATGGCCAAGGCAACAGCAGGCTTGGAAGGTGCAAGCCAGGACTGGTCGTTCACCAAGTGGAAGGTGTTTGGAATGTAGAGGGGGGGTGAATGAGCCACCACTCTTTACTTGGGGTTTTCATTAAGGACATGGTGCTGTTTGATGCCACTAGGGATAGGACTTTCAGAGCAGGGGATGGGCATAGAGGAGGAGTCCCCACTTCTGGCCATTCACCCTGGTCTTTGAATATCACCTGGCTCTAAGAAAGTGGCTCGACAGGACAGGCCCCCAAGCCCAGGATTTGGGAGACCTAATCTGGGCTCAGCCAGGTTTCTGTTAAGTCATTGATCTAAGGAGCTGGCAAATCCCGTAGGAGAGTGTCTGGAATTGACGGCCCAGGCAAATCCAGGCTCTGCATCTCAGTTTTGCACATACCTTATCAAATTGAATCCTCGTAACAATTCTGAGTTTCACAGTTTAGAGAGGAGGAAATTCCCCATGGAGTTTTAATCTGCTTTACCCTCTTGTTATGCAGATGAAAAAAGGAAAGCCCAGGCTGGGCATGGTGGCTCACGCCTGTAATCCCAGCACTTTGGGAGGCTGAGGCAGGCGGATCACGAGGTCAGGAGTTCGAGACCAACCTGATTAGTCTGGTGAAACCCCATCTCTACTAATAATACAAAAAAAGTAGCTGGGCGTGGTGGTGTGTGCCTGTAATCTCAGCTACTTGGGAGGCTGAGGCAGGAGAATCACGTGAACCTGGGAGACAGAGCTTGCAGTGAGCCGAGATCATGCCACTGACCTCCAGCCTGGGCAACAGAATGAGACTCCATCTTAAAAAAAAAAAAAAGAGAAAAAGAAAAAAGGAAAGCCCAGCAAGGGTGAGGTCTCTCAGCTAATTAGGTGCAGAGCTAGAGCCAGATCTGGAACCTCGTTCTTTCAGCTGTGCACACTGTAGCTAATGCAGGGGTACCCTGTGCTCTGTTGAAAGGCAGCTGCACAGAAAGTTCCATGTGTAGATTTAGGCTGCTTTGTGCCTCAACCCATATCCCCATCACCAGTGCAGCTTCAGGAACAGTCCTTGGTGGGGCAGAGGGGAAAAAACCAGCCTGAGTGACAGCTCCAGCTTTCAGATAGCCTAAGGAGTCTCTTTGAGTCCTTGCCAAGACCCAAACTAGGAATCTCAGACTTCGGATAAGAATTCTACACCTGTGGGGATGAGTGCACCCAGGCTAAGCTAAGCACTCCTTGGCCTGTCTTGCATTACCCAGAATTTCCGAAAGTGCTGGGACTTGGCTAGGTGGAATTTAAAAGCCTGATCTCTGGTTTGAATCCATTAAAATAGTTGAGCACAGACTGTTTTCCCAGCACTGGGCTGTCTGTGCGCCACTTGAAGTCAGGGGCAGAGTCCTTTGCACAGCATCTGGCAGGTGCTCCATAGGAAGGGAGGGGAAACTTGAAGCAGAGGCAAGTCCCGAGGAAGACGGGGTAGCATTTTCACAAGCAAATTCCCCAGAAAGGGCGGCCACCCCATGCTCTCCCCCGCAGCATTATGCCAGGCTGGCTGTGCTGCGGCTTCCCTTTGGGTTCCCCTGGGTGGAAGGGCGCTCACTGAGGTGCCTTTTGGGTGACGTTGCCCATGCAAGCACATTTCCCCAGAAACACATCTGCTTGGCTGCACTAAAAATGGCATCTTGGCTGACTTATTTAGAGTCCATTAAGTTCATATTCAAATTAACATGCAGGATGGGAGCGAGGAGGGGTTACAACACCCGTAAGGGTTTAGAGAGGCATTTAAAATGGATGAAGATCTGTGTAGCAGATGTTTGTTTCACCTAAATAAAATAAAATAATAAAACAGAACAAAACACTGCACCAAAAATGGTCTTTCTGGGAGCAGGGAGAGAAAGTTCCGTGTCTCTCATCCCTTTCTCAGGCTTCACCCCCAGGGCACAGGTCCCTGCTGGTGTAGTGGTGGCCTGTAGGTAGGCATGGAGCCCCATTTCATTGTTGGAGTTACACAGGAGTGACTGTGGCAATCAGCATACAACAGACTCTTCAAAATCGTGAACAACTGGGGAACCTTGCATATGGAGGGCCCACTGTTCAGAGAGCTGTGCCACAGCTGGCCTCAATGCTGGGGAACATGTGGCTCTCCCTGGGTCAGCAGAGCAAAGGCAGGGGCGTCCGAAAGGGACCCTGGGAGCTCCTTGCATTGCTTGGACCATGAGCCAGCTGGGGCCAGGCCGCCTCCCAGCAAGAGGGTGCCCACAATCCCTTTGCTGTGGGGCTGGAGGCTTCCTCTTTACCCTCCCTACCCCTCTTACATGCAGGAAGCATTGCAACATCTAGACAATGTCTGCATATCTCCTCTGCCTGGAGCCAAGTAGCCTGTGTGGTCCTGCAGCAGAACACAGGACAGCACTGTCGGCCCAGCTCACCCCTACCCAGGAATGATGAGGGAATGGGGGATGCACACTCACTTCACTCCTCTTGCTCTCCTTTAGCTCTGTGAGTGCCCTACCCCCAAAGCGTATTGCTTCACTGGTGCTGTGTGAGATTATAGAGTTCTCAAACCTGGTTCATGACAGGGGGAAGCCCAGAATGGGCCCGCCTGGCAGGACACCTGGATGAGGTGTCTATCTCCTCCCTGGGAGCTGCCCATATGACATGGATCAGAGACCCTTTTGGAACCACCGCCTCTGGAACAGTAAACTATCAGTGACTGTAAGTAGCACCTGTAATGCCACCATCGGCCCCAGCGGCACAAAGCCAAAACAGAGCAGGAGTCTTGAGGGGGAGAACATTCATGGAGGAGGACTTCTGTGGGTAAAGGGGCTAGATCTCCCTTTGCCACTGCTCCCAAGACAGTCCTTCTCATTTCTCCCTTGTAATAGCTGCTCCCAGCCCAGCCCTCCCCTGCATGGTCCCTCAACTCTCAGTCCTGCACCGCCTGCTTTACTGCTCTCCAAGTCCCATGGAAATGAATCATTCCGTTGGCTTGCTAGAGTGCAGTTCCCTGTCTTCCAGAAGCCAGTGGCCTTCGAGAATAACTGGCATTTCTCAGTCTGTGATAGAGATGTCCCTCTGTTCATGCCAAGGTGAGCTCTTCCAAGTATGTGCATGTAGCTCATGTGCCTGGAGAAATAAGCCCTTTGCTACCTGGCAAAGCGGTGGGGAGGAGAACACTCTGCCTGGAAACCTGACCAGACCCTTAATGAATGGTATGTGTAAGCTTAGGCTGGGTGGTGTAGTTGGGAGAACAGGCATTGAGTTTCAGTTCCACAATTGTGCTCTGCTCCCTCACATCTCAGGGCCTTTTTACCTACAGCCCTGCTGTCTGGGATTCAGCCATTCATTCATTCAACACACGCTTGTTAAGTACCTCTTATACTCCAGGCTTATACTCTCATCTGCAAGGTGCTGAGTGAACAAAACATGGGCAGTGGGGGTGCAGAGAATGAAGGTGAGGTGTGGCTTGTCCCTTCTTCATTTTTTACTGGTGCCCTGTCTGTGATGGTCACTATGAGGCATCTGAACAGTGGTCTTGATGCAGGCTTTTTTACTCCTTAGCTCAGCTAGATCCGGGTTTTGTCTCTTGACCAGGAAAATTAGGCATGTGGACATCAAAGAGTGAACGGAATAGAATTTATGAAGCAAAAGGAAAGAGCAAAAGAGGGTTTTGAAAGCAGGTTGCTGGTTGGCCCTCTTCACAGTGGAATACAAGGGGCTTCTATAATCCACTGATGGGGCTGGGTTCCCTATTTGTATGTGGCATGAATTCCTGGTGGCTCCACCCCTGTCCTTCTAGTGCACATGTGGGCCCTTAGTCTGAGCCACTCCACATTGATTTATTTCCCTTACTACGCATGTGTTAAGGGACAGAATTTTTCACTGCAAGCATGTTTAGGCAAGCCGCCTGTGCACAATGACCTTGGTGGGTGGGAAGTTCTCCGAGGGCCCTTCCCTATCTGCCTAGAGAGTGCTCTGCCTCCTGCTTCTGTCGGTCTCAGAGTTGATCAGCAGAGAATCTCATGGGGTGGAGAGAGAAATGGGAGACTCGGGGCAATTCGGGAGGGCTGGAAATGCAACCTGTCTCTTTCCTGATATTAATCAGACCAGGACTTCACAAACTTTTGACCATGATCCATTATAAGAAATATGGTTTTTTCCTTTTTATTTGAGATGGAGTCTCGCTGTGTCGCCCAGGCTGGAGTGCAGTGGCCGGATCTCAGCTCACTGCAAGCTCCGCCTCCCAGGTTTACGCCATTCTCCTGCCTCAGCCTCCCGAGTAGCTGGGACTACAGGCGCCCGCCACCTCGCCCGGCTAGTTTTTTGTATTTTTTAGTAGAGATGGGGTTTCACCATGTTAGCCAGGATGGTCTCGATCTCCTGACCTCGTGATCCGCCCTTCTCAGCCTCCCAAAGTGCTGGGATTACAGGCTTGAGCCACCGCGCCTGGCCAAGAAATATGTTTTACATTACAACCCAATATAACATAGCTATATGAATGTATACACATGAAAATACACACCTGGCAAAATGTTATGAGATATTACCAACCTTTATTTGTGTGTGAGGAACTCTGATATCTTTTTATTCTATTCTATTTGTTCTATTCTATCCAAAATGATGTTCATGAATTTTGCAGCCCACTAGTGGATGGCAAATGTCATTTTGAAAAATACTGAAGGGCCGGGTGTGGCGGCTCACACATGTAACCCCAGAACTTTGGGAGACTAAGACGGGTGGATCACTTGAGGCCAGGAGTTCAAGATCGGCCTGGCCAGCATGGCAAAATCCCATCTCTACTAAAAATACAAAAATTAGGTGGGCATTGCACACCTGAAGTCCTAACTACTTGGGAGGCTGAAGCAGGAGAATCGCTTGAACCTGAGAGGCGGAGTTTGCAGTGAGCTGAGATCGTGCCACTGTTCTCCAGCCTGAGTGCTGGAGACAAGAGTGCATCTCTATCTCAAAAAAAAGAAAGAAAGAAAGAAAAACACTGAGAGTAAAAAAGGAAGACAGCTAACACCGCAGGAAAAAGTTACAATCAAATCTTATTTTGAATGCATTCAGGGAACTCTCTATTTAGATCACCAAGGTAAATTCTTCTGTAAATCAAATCAATCTATTCTCAATTTGTATTTAAGAAGACCAAGCTTTCTACTTTGGGGCTTGTTTAAAGCAAAATCCACCTTACTTGCCAAGTCAGGTCTGTAGCCATTTTTGTGTGGTCCGTGAACTAAGAATGATCTTAAATGAAAAAACAAAAAATCAAAAGAATTTCACAACACATGAAAATTATATAAATTCAGATTTCAGTGTGTCTATTCATTGGATCACAGACATACTCATTCGTTTGCATATTTTCTATGGCAGTTTTTTTGTTACAGGGGAGTTGAGTCTCTGCTTTAGAGGCTAAATGGTCTGCAAAATCTAAAATATTTACTGTCCAGCCCTTTACAGAGTTTGCCAACCTCTGGGTTAAAGTGTGGTATTTCTTATGCTGAGGATGGAGTGACCCCCAAATAAATGGTTTTGCTGGTGAGGAGCCTCCAAAGGGCTGGCTGAATGAGAATGCCTGGCCTTCCGGAGCCTTCTTTGGCCAGCAGGAGCATCTGTGTGGTGCCACTCTGTGGTGAACTCATCTTAACCGCATGAGCGGGTGAGCAGCTGTCCAGCAGCTGCCCAGAGACCCGGACTGGCTCTCCGGTACTGCGTGGCCTGGCTGAGGGCGTCTGGGGGTGGGGCAGTGGCTCAGTGGGTGCAAGCCCTTGAAAAATTCAGAATTAGACTCTGATGTCTCCATTTGATCTTTTCTTCCCTCCTTGTCTCGCTAGCCACTCTTTTCTCTGGCCTTTTCTTCTTTCTTTCGGCTTATATGATCCCTGCATCATTATTTCTCAAAAAACATGTGGCAAAGTAACTTTTTGAAATATTAATGAACCCCTTTTACCTTTTCCCCTCCCTC
>NW_016806087.1:3444971-3472247 GCF_001698545.2 Rhinopithecus bieti
CCCTCCCTCCCACCCTCCTTCCCTTCTTTCTGGCAGGGTCTTGCTCTGTCAACCAGGCAGGAGTATAGTAGTGCAATCACAGCTCATTGCAGCCTCGATCTCCCAGGCTCAAGTGATCTTCCTGCCTCATTTTTAACTTATTTTGTAGAGACAAGGTCTTGATCTGTTGCCCAGGCTGGTCTCAAACTCCTGGGCTCAAGTAATCCTCCCACCTTGGCCTCCCAAGGTGCTGAGATTACAGGTGCGAGATTACAGGTGCGAGCCACTATGCCTGGCCAGTCTTTTTTTTTTCTTCACCTTCCTTTCCTCAAACTCTCTGCCTCCCCAGTGAAGAAGCTAGGCTGTTCTGCCCTCCTGTTTCAGGGGAGTAAGGGGTTGGGCAGGGAGTTTTTCTGTCTTAACTTCAGGGAGGCCTGAGAATTCTCAGCAGAAATTGTTTCAGTGAACATCAAAATAGAGCAAGGCTTCTCCTGCCTCCTTGAGGTGTGTAGGGAAACAGAGAGGGATGCTCAGTGCAGAGGAATCAGTGCGTGAGGGGAGAAGACAGTAGTAGCACCTGAAGACACAGAGACCAGCACTCAGGACATCCATCAGAGGACCGTGTGAAAGGCAGATTCAAGTCCACCTTGACCACTCAGCCTCCGTTGAAGTCGGTGACATCTAGGGCCACTGGCTGGCCTTCCTTCATTGTGTTGGAGATTTCCTTCTGCAGCAGCCAGTACTTCCTTGGTGACTCCATACAGAGCATGACACCGTCCCAGCCTCCAACTTTGGTTCTTTCCCCATCTGACATGCCCTAGGAATTCACTGCCCTTGCAGTTTCCCTGGATCTGAGTTAATCCAAGAAATAGACAAAGGGGCCGGACATAGAGTGAACATGATGACCAGCACATCCTAGGTTCCCAGAGTTCCCGTCGCTAGGTTGGGACTGCACAGGCTGGGCTGGTGGTAATGCCTAGGGGGTGTGTGTGTGTGTTCCTTGGCACTCACATATGTTTGTGTGTCTGTGAGGCTGTGTGATGGGATCTGGGAACTGGTGGAGGATAAGAATAAAGGATGGAGCACTAAGGAGTCAGGCAGGCAAAAACAACCCCACACACTACGCGGGTGTATGCCTCCCAGGTCCCATGCACCTGGGCGTGTGAACCCTGCACCCCCTGCACAAGAGCCCAGTCTACTGTGCCTGGAAGAGGCTGGACCTGACGCTGACCTTCCCTTTGCTTCATTTGTGAGATGCCAGCTAGTCCAGTCTGACTTCAGGAAAGCATCTCTGGCTTTTCTGCTCCATTCCTAGTTTTGGTTCTTCCTAAGGAGGCCCTGCAGTGGAGGGAGGAGTAGAGCAGAGAGGCAGCATTTCCTCATCTCCCCACAATCTGGCCCAGGACCTTGTGATGACTTTCTCTAATCTCAGAGATGGAGACAGGCTTCCTCTAGTCCCCTCCTGCGAAGGGGCAGTGGGGTCAACTTCCTTCCCTCTCCTGTGCCGGAGTTTAAAGCCCTGACCTGCATTTCGCAGAAGTCAGGACCGGCTTGAGTTCAGTTACAGTAGATTGCTTGATCTCATTTATTTTCTCCTGTATACTTGAAGTTAGGACAGCTTTAATTTGAAATGGAAATTTATGCAAATACTATGTAAATTAGGTCATTCCCAGATTAACTGGGGGAAAAAATCTGGTCGCCTTAGTAGGCACCATCTGTTCCCTCCTCATTCTTTCCATATCTGAATCCCACCCCCCCTTTCCCAATCAACTTTGAAACTTGTTTTCCTGTGGCTGAGAAAAGAGATCGTTCAAGGGAGGGAAACTAATCTCCCATCAGTTTTCCAGGTGGGTCGTTCCAATGTCTGTTTTGCGGTGAGAAGAGGCTCAGGTGAGAGGCTGAGAAGACTTCAGGGTTGGCTCCGGGTTAATAGCTGCCATACTCCACACATGTGCCGCATCCTCCTCTTTCCTCTCTTTTCTCTTGGCCTCCACTTCCCTTAAGATTATTTTCCTCCTTTTCTTTGCTTGAAGTCTTCTAATGGCACCCAGAAGACTTCTTCCTCCCTCTTGTGGCAGTCGGAATAGAAGGGCTTTGGGGTTGTGCAATCCCCCCAGAGTTCTTGGGAACTTTTGGGTCCATATGCGTGTTGGTTGGGAGGTTCGGGGCCGGGGCAGGAGGCTCTATTCCGCCCCATGGCTGCAGCTCAAGCCTGTGGAGCAGGGACAGCTTCAGTCCTGCTCTGTGAAGGCAAAAAAGCCAGGAGCCTCAGAAAGGCTATTGATGTAAGGGAAGCAGGGGGCCCCAGCTTATTCATTCCTCATGGCTTTCGTCTTTAAGGGGACGAAAGTGAGAAGACTTCCCAGCAATTCATTCGCTCCTCCATCCTGCAAGGAAGCAGAGCCACAGCTGCCTCACCATGAAGATGCAACTTGAGGCCGGGTGTGGTGGCACACACCTGTAGGTCAGCAGTTCGAGACCAGCCTGGCCAACGTAGTGAAACCCCGTCTCTACTAAAAATACAAAAATTAGCTGGGCGTGGTGGCGCACACCTGTAATCCCAACTACTTGGGAGGCTGAGGCAGGAGAATCACTTGAACCCAGGAGGTGGAGGTTGCAGTGAGCTGAGATTGCACCACTGTACTCCAGCCTGGGTGACAGAGCAAGACTCTGTCTCAAAAAAACAATAAATAAAAATAAAGAAGCAATTTGAGGGATACTTTTGTTGCTGTTAGTCACTGAGATTTTTTTTTTTTTTTAAACAGTCTCATACTGTCGCCTGGGCTGGAGTGCAGTGGCGTGATCTCAGCAACCTCCACCTCCCAGGCTCAAGCGATTCTCCTTGCCTAGCCTCCCAAGTAGTTGGGATTACAGCTGCCTGCCACCACACCCGGCTAATTTATTTTGTATTTTTAGTAGAGATGGGGTTTCACTATGTTGGCCAGATTGGTCTCAAACTTCTGACCTCAGGTGATCCACCCATCTCAGCCTCCCAAAGTGCTGGGATTACAGGTGTGAGCCAACACCATGCCTGGCCTAGCCACTGAGATTTTTGAGGCTATTTGTTATTGCAGCAAAACTTAATGAGAGCTTGCTACTATACCCTCTCATCTTCCCCAATCTCTCTTCAAAGCTGCCTCACATTTTAAAACATTCTTTAATGTACTCGTGTGATATTTTCTCGTTTTAGGCCAAGTGAAAGTGAAGGCATCTTCATAAACATTTGCTTTTTTTTCTCGGTTCATGATATGACTATACAAACTGCACTTGTGTATACGGCTTTAAACCCAGACTTCAGGCAGGGAGAACAGTCAGTGCAAAGGCCCCAAGGCAGGGACGTCAGGAGTCCATGTGGCTTGGTCAGAGTAAGAAGGTGGGAGAGTGGTAGGGAGTGAGGCTCATGGAGTGGGAGGTGGGCAGTGCGGACCTGAGCGTAGGCCCCAGAGAAGTTGCAATTTCAGGACAGAAACACAAGGTGGCACCATGACACTCCCCTCCATCACTGTGGACCGCATATGTGGTGGTAGAGAAGACACAACTTCTCATCCTCCAAAATAGCTCTGCCAGGGAATGAAAGTCCAGCTGACTCCTGCAAATTAGAAACTGTACTCTTAGGACTGGAAAAGCTTTTGAGACCTCTCAATCCGGAAGGTTTCCATGTGGGGTCCATGATGCCTATGCATGAACTCCAGGACCTGGAGGATCTCCTGAATTGCAGTGTGCTTTTTAGGAGAAACCTCCAACATTTTCACTCCAAGGGGTCTATGACCTAAAAAAGGTGAAGAACCTCTGACTACCACTGGTGCTCCCACCAAGGCCAGACTTGACAAGAACTTCCTCAGCAGCAGGCAGCCCCGGCCAATTCCACATTATTACCAGGTGCCTGGAGACCTGTGAGTCTTTTGCTCTCTCAGTGGAGGGACCCAGTAATGCTTGGAACCGCTGGGCCTGAGGACACTCAGTTTCTCCTTCCAGAAACTAGAGCTTTTGTGAGGGGCCAGCAAATTTGTGTATGTGCGCTCACGCCCACATGCACACACCCCTCTCTCCACTGTCTTTAGATTGAACAAATCACATCCTTTGCACATGGATGTCCTGTTGGTTCTCAAAGGTGCCTAGATGCTTCTCTGATAAGTAAAATATCATTGCACAATGTGATTACTGAATTCATAGCCACTTTGATCATTATATAGTTTCTCACTCACTGGATGTTTTATAGAAGTCTAATATAGAATTGATCTAATTGAAGTTTAATATATATTTGACTCTATGTGTCTAATATAATGAATGGGGCAGGGAGTCTGTCAGATATTTTGAGATAAATGAGAAACTTCATACTCAAAATGGTTGGAGCCACAGTCTGTGGTGAGAGGGAGGGATCGTGAGTGGTGTCTGATGGCCAACAGGTGAGCTGGGACAGCGCAGGGGGGCGGGGCAGGAAGTTGCGTGGGCAGCAGGTGGAGGGTGTGAGCAGAAGTGAGACCGGAGCCTGTGGGGTTGCTCAAGTGGAACTGCAGAAGGAGATCAAGAATGAGGGAAGATGCAAATTTTTAATTCAACATCTTCTAAAAAAAAAAAAAAAAAAAAAAAGAAGTCCCAGAAATGACTGTATTTGCTATTGGTGTTTTAAAATATCCATTAAATATCACATTTGCCAGCGTCACTTCTCTCATCCCGGCTGCTCTAGCAGCCTGAATTCTGCCTCTTTCTTCCCTAAGAGCTGGGCTCAGAGAACCCACGCATCGACCTCAGGGGCTCAGGCCTGTAGGTGGGTGGCTCTCCTGGGACCCTTTAAAACCAAACCCTGAGCAGAAAGGAGAGGCTGAGGTTTGGGGCTCCTTTAAAGGCCTCCTCTCAGCTTCTCTCCAGTTCACTGCCTAAGAACGTCCTCCAGACACAGGCTCTGAGGCCAGAGCTATTGAATATTTATCAAGGCCTCCTGGCAGACGTGGGAGACAGAACAGGAAAATCAGGCCCAGGCGGGCATCTGTGGAGCCTGCCTGGGTGCTAGCCAGATGCTGCAAGATTCAAGTTGCCCAGTTGATTCTGCGGAGCCTGCCCCGCCCTGTCCTCCCTCCTCGGGGAGGCGTGCATGGGCCTGGCTGCTGTCAGGGTGTTTGCTTCTTGTCACCATCCTCCATACTGACTTCCGTTGCAAACCCTGCCCCACTGTGGCTCCATTGTCTGCAGTGGCCTGGGCTGACCAACTCAGCCTGGAGCCCTGCCCTGGGAAGATGTGGGCTCACACAGTGTCACAAAGCCCTGCTTTGTGGCCCTGACAGGAGGATTTATCATTAGCTGTGAGATGGTCCCTGGCAGATCCTGGCATGTGGTGAGCAGACAGATCTGTGCTGATCACAATATTTTGAGAACCCCCAGTTGAATGCAGCATGTGGGGCCCTCAAATCTGCCACAGGGATCTTATGGCTTCAGGCTCACTGGCACCTTTTGTGTTGGCCGAAGTACGAGTAGGGGGTAGATTAGGAGCGGAGTTTGTACCCAGTGATGTCTGGGGCTGGTTTACAGGAAAGGCATCCTAAGGTTGTGCAGACCCTGACATGTGGTCCTCCTGGCATCTGGGGACAGCATGTCAGGTTTGGGGTCTGCCCATCCTTGCCTTCGGCATAGGTCCTCAAACAACAGCAGCATCCCTGTGGGTGGGATATCTGACCAGAAGAAAGTGGAAGTGAATCTCTCTTTGATCTTGGAGTAAGGAAGTATTTCTTAAACGTAACACACCAAAAAATCACAAATCATTAAAAAAAAAAGATTCATGATTTCAACCACATTAAATTTAAGAACCTTGGTTCATCACAGGTACTTTAAAGAAACTCAGAGGATAAGCCACAGGCTGGGAAAAGATATGTGTAGCACTTAAGTGACAAAGGATTAGCTTCAAGAATATATCGAATCCTGAATGCCTGGTGGGGTGGAGGGAGTGGGAAATAGACAAATAGTTCAGAAGAAAAATGGGAAAAAATATGAATAGGCATTTGACAGAAGAGGCAACACATAGGGCTAGTCAACACAGGGAGGTGCTAACCTCGTCAGTATCCAGGAAATTGCAAAACAGGCAATGAGATCCATTTCCTTCAGTCCCTTTCCTCCAGTCTCTCTCCGGGGCCTGGAGATGCTGCTTGGATGGCTCTCAGTGGCCCTGGGCCTCTTCCTGGGAAGCCTGGCCTGTCAGGCTCTGCAGAGCCCTCTGCTTTGTCCTTCCCACGATTTCCTCCCACTAACAGCCTGAGTCTTCCCCTGCCCCTTCCCTTCCTGTCCTCACCAATGGCGAGTGTGGCAGATCCTCCAGTTTCCAGAGGCCTCCTCACTCCATCCTCATCCTTCCTTTGATGTTTCCCCAGGTCTCATCTGGCCAAGTGGGCTTTAGAGAGCATTTTCACCCTTTGGAGCCAGAGTCGCACTCTGTTGCCCAGGCTGGAGTGCAGTGGCACAATTTTGGCTCACCGCAGCCTCCACCTCCCAGGTTCCAGCAATTCTTCTGCCTCAGCCTCCAAATAGCTGGGATTACAGGCATGTGCCACCATGCCTGGGTAATTTTTGTATTTTTAGTAGAGACGGAGTTTTGCCATGTTGGCCAGGCTGGTCTTAGACTCCTGACCTCAGGTGATTCACCCACCTCGGCCTCCCAAAGTGCTAGGATTATAGGCGTGAGCCCCCGCACCCGGCCTAGAGAGCATATTTTCAATCAGAAAAGTAGTTCACTCCACCTCACAAGCCCAACACTGAGTTCCAGGAGGACCTCAGGACAGGCTATTGATGGTACGGTAAACATGTCGGACAACTAGCACCTTCTAGACCAAGTTCAGGTAGAAAGGGACTCCCTCAGCTGGCAACAAAGCTACCCGTCTCCCTAGTGCACAACCCTATCAGCCCAAGGCAGAAGCTGTGTGTAACAAGCAGCCCATGCAGCCTGCAGCCAGGCCTGCCGAGGCGCCTTTCTTAAGGGGCTCCCCATGTGGCCTGCTCACTCAGGATCTTGCTGGCACTCTTCCTTGGGAGCTTACCTTGTTCGGAAACCTTTCCTGGTTAGCCTTTAAGAGCCTCAACAGGCAGCTGAAAGCATGTCCTGCAATGCCTGAACTCATGCTCAGAATGAGAACTGGCTACAGCTTAGTATGCCATGAACGTTTGCATCACTCCTTGTCCAATAAATCTGCGGTCTCCAACCTTTTTGGCACCAGGGACCAGTTTCGTGGAAGACAATTTTTCCATGAACAAGGAGGATGGGGTGGTTTCGGGATGAAACTGTTCCACCTCAGATCATCAGGCATTAGATTCTTATAAGGAGTGCACAACCTAGATCCCTCGCATGCACCATTCGCAATAGGGTTTATGCTCCTTTGAGAATCTAATGCTGCCACGATCTGACAGAGGTAGAGCTCGGGCAGCAACGCTTACTCACCCAACGCTCACCTCCTGCTGTGTGGCCTGGTTCCTAACAGGCCCCAGGGGTGAGTGACCCCTGCAATAAATAACACATGCTAAACAGTGGGGTTTGGGTGCTACTTCCCAACTGGCCACTCTTAAGAAATGGTGAAACCTTAAGTCAGGTGGGACCAAGCAAGCCCCTGGGTCATGGTCTATTCTCCTTGCTGCTCTGCTCTCCTAAGTTTGGTTTGAGCTCCTCTCCCTACCTGGCTTCCCACCCCGTGTGTCTCCTAAGCCAGTCCAGCTTCCAAGGGTTGCCGTTGTTTCTCATGGCCTTCATAAAAACAGCAGGCAGGGCACGTCTCTGGCCTGTGATGGCTCCCCGGCATAGTCCTTGTCATCTGTATATCAAGGAGATTTTACTTCTTTCCTTCTCAGTTCCTCTTTCTCTCTCTCTGTTTTTTTTCTTTTTCTTTTTTTTCTGTTTTTCTTTCACTCAACAAATCAAGCTTCCATTATGCACAAAGAGTCTTGTAGACACTTGAGAACACACCAGTGAACAACATAGTGTTAAATCCTTGCCCTCATGGAGATTCTATTCCAAATGGGGAGACAGGAAATAAACAAAATAAAATGTGAAACCTATGACATGTTAAGAGCGATGTGTAGTCCCAAGAATAATTTTATTTGCATGGCACCACAGCTGCAAAAAACAGTGCATTTCACTGACCCCTCGTAGTAACAACCATGGATGGGGCAATCACTACAGGCCAGGCATTGCGTTTAAATCACTTAAGAACTCCATGGGAGGTACTATCTTATCCCAGTTTCCAGATGTGGACACTGGCACAGAGGGAGACTCAATGACTTCCCATGATCATCCATCTGCTAAGAAATGGAGTCTGGATTCAAGCCTGAAGCTGTGGGACTCCAATGTCTTTGTTCTTCGTTACTGTGCGATGTGCCTCACAGCTTCTGCCCCAGCTGCCTCCACACGCACTCAGCAGCCTCTGTACTGCATGCACCACAGTAACAGGCAATGTGTGGCTGCTGAACATATGGGTGATGAAAGGGGTTTTCTGGTGGGACTGAAGTGCCACTATCCCTCTTCCGTGCAGAAGGCCCTGCTTGTCCTGCATGCCACTATCTAACCTAGTCCTGCCAGCAGCTGCCTGGTGGTGACTTGCAGCGCTGTTACAGCCCCTGCTGGGTGTGTGATTCACAGGGGTGCAGTGTTGCCCTGCCCAGGCCTCAGGACCTGGCCTGCCCTAGCCTGAGACAGAGCACTGGGTCAGAGGTGCCTCCTGTGACTCCACTGCCCAGGGCCTCAATGGAGCAGGGCCTCAGGTGAGCCTCAGGGTGTGTCAAGACAGCTGGAACTGTTACTGGAGGAGGGTCTTGACTGCAAGTTGTCTAGGTTCTTGGCGTTTTGAACAAAGAATTGGACAAAATGCACAGCAAAGAAAGGGAAGAATGAAGCAACTAAAGCAGAGATTTATTGAAAATGAAAGTACACTCCACAGGGTGGGAGCAGGCCTGAGCAGCGGCTCAAGGGTGCTGGTTACAGGATCTTCTGGGGTCCAAATACCCCCTAGAGGTTTCCCGTAGGCCACTTGGTGTACACTTCATGCAAATGAAGTAGTGGCCTGCAATCAGTCTGATTGATTGCAGAAATCAACCAAATCGGAGAGGTGGGGGTATTTACAAAGGGAGTAGCCTCTGGCCCTTTTGTTACTTAGGTGTGGAAAGTTGGGGTTTCCCTTTTGATTCAGTTATAATTAGTCAGTGTGAATCAGCCTTAGGTTCCCTGCCTCCAGACCCTATTCTCCTGCCTCAGAACCTGCCTGGGCAAGACTAAAGGTGGTCTCACAGTCCAGAGAAGCCACAGTAGGGGCCAAGGGAAAAACTCCTTTGCCCTCTGTATGTTCATTAAAAAATCATCTCACAAAATGCAGATTAATAAAATAAAAGGCAGACAAATTTGTTAAGTGCACATGGGGGAGAACCACAGAGTGATTACCTCCACCCTCCTGGGGTTCAGAAGTATATATACCATCCTGAGGTTACAGTAAGAATGGTGGCTTGGATCGGGGCAAAATAAGTTATGGGAGGAGAAGATGAGGAGGCCTGGTGGGCCAAGATGATCTTGTTACGTAGACAAAACCTCACAGGGAGCAGCCCTGAGAGAATTGATGGGAAATGTTACTTTCAGACCTTTAAAGGTGTCCCATTTTCAGGTAATTTTTCCTAGATTGGACAAAGGAGGACCTTTCAGAAAACCTGGGTGCATCAATGCAGATTCTCTGCAGATGCAAATCTTCCCCAGAAAGACAGCTTTGCAGGGCTCCTTCTGTTTGCAGGCCCTCTGAAGAACCATCTCAAACTATGCCAAAGAAGTGGATTTGGGGACGAAATATGTTGATTTCTTTCACCACTCCCCACCCCGGCATCGCTTGTGTACTGTTTTCCCAAAGTAGGGTCTACAGCATGGAGTGGTGTGAGGGCGGGGGGTGATCTCCAGGTATCCATGTCTCTTCCCTGCACATAGTGACAGGAAGCCTAACCCAGGAATCAAAACTCAGTATATGAGGCCAGACAATGGTGCTTGTTCCTCCCTGGCTTATTGTAAGATGACAAGAAGTGAACTCTGGGGTCATGAGTTACTGTGCTTCAAAAAATAAACTGTATAACTCTGGGCAATTACCCAACCTCTCTGCCACTCAATGCCATTGTCTGTAACAAGGGCTAAGAACTCCTTTCCTGCCTGCCTCCCAGATTTGTGGTGAGGATCACAGGAAATATATGTAAGTTGCCCTGTAAACCATAAAATGCCCTAGTGACATGCACCCATGCACCTCCATCATTCCTGCAGTGACTGAAACTTGGAAATCTCACCAGAACGCGTCACTGTGAGGCTTGTTTAGAATTAAGTCAAGCAGGGGTCAAATTTGACAATCGCCAGAGCACACTATGTGTAATTAAAATCCTCCACTCTTTCAGTAATTGGGGGCAAAAAAAGAAAAAAAGAATCCTCCACTCTGTCCCAGAAACATTATTCTGTAAAGTTAATGAGTTCCATGAAGGGTCTTTGTGGTGACTCATCACTTCTTCCACTCCCGCCAGCAGGTGAGACCTGGGGAGAGCATCAGGGAGCAGGTGTCTTAAGGATCTGAGGTGCAGGGCAGGGGCTCCTGCCTCGCTGGGTTTAAATAGGGCCCTGCTGACACCTTGCCACCACCGGTTGGGAAACAGCTGCAGCATAAGGCCTCTCAGACTAGTGTGGAGCCCAGCAGATGTGCCATTTGTCTCCACAGCAACAGATGTGACCCTAAAACCAATGAGGTCCCCGCCCTGAAAGGCTCCACTGGCTTTTTGAGCCTGTGTCTAGAGGGAGTGGGCAAGGATTCCAGTTGCATGGAGAGGTGAACGCTATTACTGGACACCTCTGCTGGCCACATGCTTACTTCCTTTATCCTCCTATCAGCTCTGTGAAGCATCCACCACTTTAGTGCAGAGGAAGCCAAGCCTTAGAGAGGTCAAGGCCTTTGTCTCAGCCTCCCAGCCAGCAGGCAGCAGGGCTCCAAATCGGAACCCAGATTTATTGAACCCCAAATCATAGGCGGTGACAGGGCTCATTATTAACCAGGCCATAAATACTCCCTGAGTACCTGTCCCGTCCCTGGAACTGTTGGGGATATGAAAGGCACAGGAGGCAGGGGCCCGACCTCACGGGGTTGGAGCAGACCTAAAGTGGGATGAGAGCAGAGGAACCCTGCAGCTCGGGCTCTCCACTCTTCCATCGTGCTCTGTCCAGCAGGGCATCTGGAGGGAGCCACGAGAATGTGATGACCTGGTGGCTGCTCAGGATGGGAGGGACTGCTGTCAGCTAGGACTGGCAGGACTGTGTGAGTCATCCTAGTGGGTGAGAGGGTCCTCCTGGACTCTGGGAGCTGTGAGTCTATGATTCCTGGGCACGTGAGGAAGCTGGTTAGGAGTCCAGCCAGAACTTAAACTCCCAATCCAGCACTCTTTATACTCCCACCACATCTGAGCTGAGACTTGAAGGGGTGGGGCACGGGTGATTCTGGCCCCAGGGACCAGAGCCTGGGGGCTCCACCTTTTCCTCTGGTTGTGCACTGACCTGCCCTTGCCAAGCCCGGTGGACCAGGCGAACAGCTGTTTCCATTTTCCCTGCAGCCTCTGTTCTGGGAACGAGGCCAGCATTCATAGCCTTTCCCCTCCTTTTCTTTTTGTAATAGAAACTGCTCAGGGCTGCCAGGAGCCAGCAGTGTGCTCCACGGCTCATCGTTTGGATGGACTGGAGGTGAAGCTTCTTGGTGGCCCCTTCTCAGCCTTCTGTGGCAGCTGGAATCCACTCTCCTGAGGCCAGCTCTCCTCCCGGGGTTCCCTCTCTGCAGTCTCAACCCCCAGTGCCCTTTGTCCCCTAAAGCGGCAGTTTGTTGTCAGTCCAACACCTCCAGGGCATGGGGGGGGCGTGCCTGGAGGAGTGTCCCAGGAGAGGGTCCCACCAGCCACAGTGCCCTGAACACCCTTAAAATGGGTGTGGTGTGACAGTAACTTAGAGACCACTTAGATGACCTCAGGCATTCTGAGAAATGTCTAAAGGCTGATCTGAAGCCAGAGGAGGAAAGTTCATTCACCTTTGTCCCAGCCCCTCCCTGACTCCAGGACTCTAGCGTTTGCTGTTTTTATTTGCAGTCCAGTGTCCCGAATGAGCGGGGCTCCTTTTGGGAAGGATATGCAGCAGGTGTGCTCACTTCACCAGGGAGCGCCTCCCCACCTAGGAGTGCCCGTGCTGGCTGCGAATTGTTCCACACAGCATGCAGAACATTCCTTTAGCAGCCTCTTGTTTTCTTAAGTGACTCTCTACAACTTTTCCTTGGAGGTGTTTATCTGCATAAGCTCTTCTTCTAGGCAAACTGGAGGGGAGGTTGATTCACTATCCTCAGAAATTAGGAAGCATGAAATTATGCTGGCTCTGCTACCGGGGAACAAAGAGCAGGGGCGTGGTGTGCAGCTGCCAGTGCAGGGCCCAGGACAGGGCATGGGGGCTAATCACAGTCCTTGGGGTGGGTAGGAAGTGCCCTAGCCCCAAGCTGGGACTGTGCTTCTCAGCACCTTCCACGCCTTTATGTAGCTCCCCTTTGGACTCCAGGTTTCTGGAAGTCACCACTGCACCCTGGGTCACCTTAAGCTTTTTCACAGTGGACCACATGTGACTCTGGGTTACATTAACCTCAAGAGCTTGACTATTTTCTATATCATGAAGTTATAAAAGGATAGTGGAATCTCACAGTCATTTGAGAGACAATACGTTTTTTAGACCATATGAATGTTTTGTACTATAGAGACAGTGTGAGCCAGGCTAGGAGGTCTGGTCAGAGACACTTATTTTATTTTTTTGTAGGAATGGGAGTCTCACTATGTTGCCCAGGCAAGTCTGGAACTTCTGGCCTCAAGCAATCCTCCTACTTTGGCCTCCCAAAGTTTTAGGATTACAGGTGTGAGCCACTGTGCCTGGCCAGACACACTTAGTTTAAGGAGCAATGTGCTGTAGGCAAGAAAACCAAATATATGTCAGATCAAATCCTGGTTCTGCTGCGTGATTTGGGGCAAATTAATGAACCTCTCTGCACTTCTGTTTCCTCGTCTGTCAAAGGGAAATAATAAAACCTATCTCACTGTGTTGTAAACATTAAATAACGAAATGGATGCAAACTACCTCACATAGTACCTGGCACATAGCAAGTTCTTAACCAAAGAGAATTCTCTTTCTCTTCTAAAACCTAGGATGCCTGAGGAGTCTAGGATTAGGAATCTCGGAATATTTTCTAGTAGGGTTGCTGGGGAAGGATCAGAAATATTTGGGAAAAAAGAAGAGAAATGGCACCTCTGAGGATGTCATAGTCATCAGCAATCAAGGATGTGAGAAGTTCTTTAGCAGAAATTAGGAGATTACCTCTTTCATTCAAACCCTAGTGAAGGATGCTTTACAGTATGACTATGATTACAGAGAAATGAGAATATTTTCCATTTGTGATATAGAAAAACTATTACCTTAACTGGGGGCCACATGCTGTAGGGAACTCAATACCATTCTCAAGTACATGAGGCCCAACCTATATCCTGGTTCTGTCTGTTTCCCCAGCCCTGGTCCTTTGCAAGAGGTGAAAGTCTTTATAAGCCTTTTGAGAATAACTGCTCAAAATCACTTACAGGTTTTCCCCAAATTCTCCTGATCTCTAATAAAAACAAATAATTCAGGGCATGTGAGATTACCCTTAGTCACCGGTGATTCAGAGCTTCTGTCCATTGCTCCTTGGAGCTGCTGATCCTCAAAGGTTCCCCAGGCAGAGGCCAGCAGCGAGTTCAAGGCCTTGCCAAGAAGGTTTTCCTTTAATACTACACATCCACACACACAAAACACAGGCCTTCCTGGAATTGCCAAAAGAGAGTAGATGCAAAAAGGACTTGGACAAGAAAGTTTATTATAGCTTTATTCCAAACAACCCAGGTGCCCATCAAGAGGAGAATGGTAAACAAATTTTGGCATATTTATGCAATGGACTATTACACAGTTATAAAAACAGCAAATTTTTGCAATGTGAACCTCACAGTCATGATGTTGAAAGAAACAATACACATATAAAAAAGTACATATTGTGTAATTCTATTTACAATGAAGTTAAAGAATCAGCAATGTTAATCCTAGACAATGGAAGTCAGATAGCGGTTACCTTTGGGTGAGTATGGTTACCTTGGACTTGGAAGAGGCAGAGATAGCTTTCTGGGGCTATGGAAATGTTGCGAATCTTGGTTTGGGTGGTTACATGGGTGTATGCATAGATAAACATTCACAGTGATGTGCACTCAAGAATTGTGCATTTTATGGAATATAAATTAAAAATGTAAAAATATTGAGAAACAGAAATTAGAGAAGTGTAAAAATGTCAGGTTGAATGAAGGCTGTCTAACCTGGAGCTGGCATCAGAAACAACTACCAGAAATCCCTGTAACCTGCTTCTCCTTTAGGGTCTGTGAACCACAGGACTAAGACACTCCCACATTCTGACCCTGGCACCAGCAACAGACTACTTGCCATCAGATTGATGTCGAGCAATGATCACAGGATAACAGCCCTTCTCATGGTTCAGCAGATAAAAGTAAGTCAAACTTTTGCCCCAGTTAAACGTCCTACTTCTAAGTATACCCCTCATTTCCTCTGAACCCCCTGAACCATTTGCCAGTCACCCAAATCACCGTCTGTGACCCCTACTCCCCTGCATTCCATATCCAGTCAATCGCCAAGCCCTGTCAATTCTCCTTCCTTGATAGCTTTAACACTCCTCCACTCCTCTCCAGCCCAGCGTCTTGAATCCACACTAACATCCTTCTCCTAGATGATGCACCCACCTTCCACCTGCTCTCCCAGACTCCTGTGGTCTTGCCCTCCCTTCAGTGAACTTCCCAACTGCTGAAGGGATCATGGCCCTAAAATGCAAATCATAGAATACTTAAAAGGATCTCTAAACCTCCCAGGATTCACTCAAGCTCCTGGCATGGCTTACAGGCTCTAACCCATGATGCAAACCAGGCTTGTCTGTCCTGACAGCCTCATCTCTCTATGCAGGGCACTGTCCTAAGTGGTAGAATTAATTACAGCAGTGAATGAAACAAAGTTTCTTCGCTGATGGGATTTGCCATTTTGTAGGGAAGTACAGACAACAAACAAACAAATATATGAGATGATGTGGTATACATGTGAAAGACAAAGAGCAAGATAGGAGACAGGGAGTGATGTGGGATTCTGTGTCAGCTGGGATGGTTAGGGAAGGCCATTCTAATGAGATCACATTTGGGCAGAAGCCTGAAGGAAGAGGCTGCTTGCCACCCCACACAGCAAGGGTGTGCCACAGTCATCTGCTGTCCCGTCAGTTCCGAGAGCAGGCTGGACTCCCCCAGGCCTCTGGGCCTGTGCACACACACTTTCTCTCCCTGCAGCACTCCATACCATCAAGAACCGAGATCTTACCTCATGTGCAGGCTAATAAGCACACATGCCACAATTTCACGGATGTTGGTAGAAGACATGAGGCCCCTGGGTCAGAGAAGAATGACAATTTCTTCACTTCCAGTAATAGTAATAGCCAGAGTGTCAGCATTTTTGCACTGGTTTTCTGACCCCAGGTGACCCAAAACCACCATTCAGTGAGATAGATGAAATATAAATAAGAGAGTAAACCATTGTGGAAGGCATTGAAACCATAAAAATTAAGATGAGAATAGTTGAGAAAAAGATACTTGGAATTGACTGCAACATTTACAGAGTTTTGGTGTCAGCAGAGGCCTTAGTATTAGGTGATGGAAGGCTGCCACTGTATGGTTCCCGCCCTTGAGACTGCTCAGGACCAGCTGGGGAGATGGATGTGTCAGCAGATAAATTGCAAGGCTGTGCTCTAAAGCTCTAGTGGTGATGTGCACAAAGGACTATGAAAGCCCACAGGATGGGTAGGAGGAGGCCATTCAGGCTAAATCTTGACAGATGGGCAGGAATTCATCAGAAAGACTTAAATATTGGTCTTGAAAATAGCACTGCATACAAGAAAAAAACACACGCATTTGTGAGGCAAGAGTCCCTGAAGTTTCACATTTACACAAAATGACGTGTGTCTTTTGGTGGGGGAAGAGGATGTGAAATTCCCTGCAAATAAGCCCAGGCTAGCTGACCAGATGAGGTGAGATTTCTTTCAGATACTGCCTAAGCAATGAATGGACAGAGAGGGCTGCGGGGCTGGGCTGCTGGGCTGCTGGGTGCTGAGGGAGTAGGCGGAATGTTCTCTGGGGTGTGGCTGGTGAGTGGTGTGCTCACCATCCCGGAACAAATCAACTGAGGGGCAAATCTGCAGCACCTTTGCCACAGCCAGAATCCACAGTGGTTCCTCTGTGAGCACATGCCCTGAATTCCACCTGGCCTGTGCATCATGCCCAGTTGGCAGGATTTCAGAACCAATGCTACCAATGCCAGGCTCTCCACATGCAGAGCAATTTATGAAACCCTGGGGCCAGCAATGGCCACCTTTGCATCCTGGAGTTAGGATGACCCTGACACATCCCAGCCTCAGCATACACCACTACACTGCCCTAAGGCTGGGCTCTATCTTTTGAGAGCTACTGAGCTCTGCAGAGATGTAGGTGAAGGGAGCCACAGACATATCAATCTGGCAAGGGTTTAGAGTCACTCCTCTGTCTATCAGGCAGGTGAAGAAACAGAGGCCAGGGCAGGCAAGCCCCGACCAGGGCAGTGTACCTGCTTGGTAGATGAGTTCTCTCCTTCCCCTAGTCCAGTGCCTACTGTCTCTCTTTAGCTGTGCCTAGCTGGGTTGGTGTCTTTTGTCTGGTCTCCCCTAACCATTCCTGCTGAGCCCTATTTGAGCTCCAACTGCTCCTTGGAAACCATGCATTAACCTTTTACCTCCTTGCTGCACTGTGAGTTCCTGAGAGGGGCCTGCATCTCTCTTGTCTGGCAGTTGGCCAGAATCCCATGAGTGCACTCAAGTTGAATGGGTGATTAAATGGGTGACCGCAACAAACCTGGGCAGAAATGGGTAGTGCTCTTTTGGGTCATGGCTTCTTAAACACAAACAAGGTGGGCTTCAATGGGCCTTATTTCAGAAAAAAATATTCGTCTTATTATAAAAAGTAATGTTTGGCCAGGCGCAGTGGCTCATACCTATAGTCTCAGCAATTTGGGAGGCCAACGTGGGAGGATTGCTTGGGCCCAGGAGTTTGAGACCAGCCTGGGCAACATAGTGAGACCCTGTCTCTTAAAAAAAAAAAAAAAAAAAAAGCTATGGTGGTGCATGCCTTTTGTCCCAGCTACTTGGGAGGCTAAAGCAGGAGGATCACTGGAGCCCAGGAGTTGGAGGCTGTAGTGAACCATGACTGTGCCACTGCACTCCAGCCTGGGCGACAGAGAAGACCCTGTCTCAAAAAACAAGTAAATAAAGTAAAATAAACACTAATGTTTGACTTGAACTTACAAGTTAAAGAACTGAACCTTTCCTTTCCAAATCTTTGAGTAGAAGTGAGTCGATTGTGCTATTTTGATTCCGTGGCTCCTGTCACCCTTCTTACTCCACCTCCTGGCGACACAGTCCTGTCCTCCTAGATACTTGTGCCCCAGCTTGAGAAGTGCGACTGGGGGAAGCTGGGCCAACTAGGTGGCTTATTCACTGTCTGCTGGGGCAGGATGCAGGGCAGGGGCAGGAGGGAGGCAACCCTAGCCTGTGCCCAGCTTCCCCGAGGCATTTGCCTTGTGCGGCTGCTGAAGGAGTGACTCCTGAGGAAACCAGCTTTTCCAGGGAGGCAAGGGACGGGAGAAGAGGGTGGAGAAGGAAGTGGTCACACCACTTGCCTTCTGCCAATACTGTCCCTTTCTCACACCTTAACCTTCCACTCTGAACTTTGATACTTTCAGTACTAGTGTGGTAAGTTCTACGGGAAACAGGAAATGTGGTTTAACAGACATCCCTTTAAGCTTTAAGCATATCCCAGGCCTGATTCTAGCTAGAATGAAGTTTTGCATAATGAATAAATACCAGATTCCTCTGAAGGGCTCTTGCCCCAGAGACTCTCAGTGGCCCACATTCACAGGTACTTGAAGGTATGCATATATGCTTCTCACCTCTTAGGAAATGGCCTTTGCAGGCATGAAAAAACAAATACCTCAAGTTCCCTTCCTGAGCCTCTTAGGCAACATGAAAAAACTACATACCAGTCCCAAGAATGGACGCTGGTTTGGAGTTTCACCTCACAAAAGGCTGGCCCCACCATGCCCACCCAAACGGCAGACTTATGAAGGTTCTGTTTGACAAGAGCAAAGGATTCACTTTGAGCAGCTCTGGGCCTATGGAAGGCAAGGTGTTCATGTTTAAGCACAAAGGTAAACAGAGCATAGCAGTAGGTTACAGGGATCATTTATCTTCCCGCTGATGACAGACATGAGCTCTGGCCCAGGGCCCAAACTTCTTATCCTTGAAAAACACATTTTACAGATTGCCGGCAGAGACAGCCAACCCAGATTAAGCTGCCAGACCTAACTATTTTAGATCTTACTCCTACTCCTCTGGAAAAAAAATATATAAGATAACGATTTTTGTCCCTGAAAAACAACGAGAGGAACTAAAGGAAAGCCTGGGACTCTATTCTTAGGGGTCTGCTGCCCTCCAGAAAGCCCAGCGTACAACTTCAGGCAGGCCCATATCAAGCCAAGTGTTTGTATTTTGGAAGAATCCTAATAGAATTCCTTCAAGTGGCAGATTCCTGAGGACATTTCAGGATTTATTTACAGATCGTTAACTTACTTGTCATGGAAACTGAAGGGCAGGGAAATTTTGAGCTGACATTTTGGAGTGCCACCCTCAAAGGGTGATCAACCAGAAATAAAGATAAAGTGCCTTTGAAATGATAAATATGAAGTAGTGGGGACAAGGATTTGTTTCATAGGCACTGTTTCAGAAAAACATCTCTAATGTAAAGTGAAGCCCAGAAGTATATTTTACCTGCTCTTCACTGACTATGTAATTAATGTTTCAGTGACTGACAATTCTCAGTTATCACCATAAAATTTTTTCTAGAGATCACCACATAAATTGGAGCATCATAAAACAGGTTTCTGTAAACTGAATTATATATGTTTTTTATCATAAGAATGAGGTTACAGACGGATGCATTGGCTCACGCCTGTAATCCTAGCACTTTGGGAAGCCAAGGTGGGTGGATCACCTGACGTCAGGAGTTCGAGACCAGCCTGGCTAACATGGTGAAACCCTGTCTCTACTGAAAATACAAAAATTAGCCAGGCATGGTGGCATGCGCCTGTAATCCCAGCTACTCAGGAGGCTGAGGCAGGAGAATCGCTTGAACCCAGGAGGTGGAGGTTGCAGTGAGCTGAGATCATGCCATTGCACTCCAGCCAGGGCAACAAGAGTGAAACTTCCTCACAAAACAAACAAAAACAAAAATGAGGTTATAAATTTGGACTTACATTCTGGATTAGGGACTTGACATCAAGCACATCAGATATGATTTGATAATTTCTGTCAGGAATGCAATAATAAAATAGCTCTAAACTCCATGGTCATTATAAATAGGAAACTCATGCTCCAAGCACTATAAAATGGGCATTGGTGCACTGTCTGCGTCCCACTGGTTTCCTGTTACCCCACCTGCTGCCTCTTGCTTGACCTTGGGCTGTTAATGGAAACTGAGGACTAAACTTATGAGACCCACCAAGCTTATCTTGCCTTGCTTGCTTTGAGCTGCTTGCTTCTAGCTGATTTTAAAATTCATATAGCTAAATAATATATACCTGCCAGTAGCCTCCTTATAGATAACATCTCTAAGGCATTGCTCACCATGATAACAGTTGTTTTTCAGGAAGTTGGGGTCAGCCCTTGTCCACTTCAAACCAGCTGAGACCACCAACCCTTCAATTGGACCTGTGTGAATGTCCAATTGATATGGACAGGAGACAGGGAAATATTGGGTAGAAGAGGGTGGTTCCCTGGCAAAGACCCCACCCTAAAGCCTGGAAACCCGCACCCTGGAATGAGAACAAGCATTCCTGTTTTCATGCCCAAATGTTGCCTTTTGGTCTGGCACGCCTCCTGTCCTGTACTCATATAAATCCTAAGCCCCAGGCTCCACAAGCAGATGAGCAGACAAACAGAAGAGCAGAAGAGCTGCAGAACGGTGTGGCAGAAAAGGAGAGAAGAGAAGGAGCATCTGAACGTCAAGAGGAGTTTGGCTGGGGCAGTCAGGGAGGAGAGATAGGCCATTGGACAGCCAAACTCCAGGGGAAGATAATCTTCCCACTCCACCCCCTTGCCAGCTCCCCATTCATCCTGCTGACAGCCACCTCCACCACTCAATAAAACCCTCGCATTCACCATCCTTCAAGTCTGTGTGTGATCTGATTCTTCCTGGACACTGGACAAGAATCCTGGTATCAAGAGGGCACTGAGCTGTTTAACACTTAAGCCATCTGCGGATGGCAGAGCTAAAAGAGGACTGTAGTTCAGCCACTGGGGCTTCAGGAGTTGCAGGCTCCTACTCCTAGACACCACTGGTGGGCTGGTGTCCAAAAGCGCTCACCCTGATTCCTGCACCTGCCTGTGTGCTCCCCCTCCGGTAAAGGGTTTGAGCACACACGGTGGCTGAACAGATGAGCCACACCCTTGTTGCATGTCCTGCAAGGAGGTTCAGGGAACTCTCCCATTTCACAATGGGTGACCTTTTGATGTTGGAGGGCCAAAAACTGCACCCTCAGCACGCTCAGATGTCATTTTGTTAACGTGCATCCTGTGAAGAGCCATGAAGCTTGACTACACTTGTGCAGATCACTCATTGCCTTGTTTTCCCTTACTCCAGTAACCTTTCCCCATGCCTCGGACCGCCTTGCTACTCTGTCCCATAAATATCCACAAAGCCTCTTCTTCTTCGGGGAGGTGGACCTGAGAGGCATTCTCTAGCTGCTCACTTAGCTGCCTCAAGAATAAAATCTTTTCTCCACTGCCAAATTCATCATCTCAGTGACTGGTTTACTGTGTAATGGGCAGAACGAGCCTGGCCACTATCATGCTCACATCTATTTTGTCAATACATTAACTCTGAGGTAGGGAAGGCATATCTTAGTCCCTGAGTTCCACAGATGGGGAAACTGAAGTTCAGGAATACACAGCTGTTTGGAAGCACAGCAGAGACTTAGCAAACGGGTTTTCTTTCAGTGCTTAAGTCCAGTCACTTTCCAATCTCTGAAGCCCTGCTGGTGACACAGTGAACATTGTGCATTTGCTTGTCTCGCATCTAAGGGAACACTGATTTATTTATTTATTTCGAGACAGGATCTCAGTCTGTCACCCAGGCTGGAGTGTAGTGTCAAAATCATGGCTCACTGCAGTGTCAACCTCCTGGACTCAAGGGATCCTCCTGCCTCAGTCTCCCAAGTAGCTGGTACTACAGGTGCATGCCACTATACCTGGCAATTTTTTTGTTTGTTTTTTTAGACAGAATCTCACTCTTTTGCTTAGGCTGGAGTGCAGTGGCACCATGTCAGCTCACTGCAACCTCTGTCTCCTGGGTTCAAGCCATTCTCCTGCCTCAGCCTCCTGAGTAGCTGGGATTACAGGCACCCACCGCCACACCTGGCTAATTTTTATATTTTTAGTAGAGATGGGGTTTCACTGTGTTGGCCAGGCTGGACTTGAACTCCTGACCTCAGGTGATCCCCCAGCCTCAGCCTCCCAAAGTGCTGGGATTACAGGCGTTAGCTACCACGCCCAGCCTACCTGCCTAATTTTCTGATTTTTTTTGTAGAGACAGTGTCTTACTTTGTTACCCAGGCTGGTCTTGAACTCCTGGGCTCAAGTAATGCCCACTCCTTGGCCTCCAGAAGTGCTGGAATTATAGGCATGAGCCACAGTGCCTGGCCTGTGATGCTACTCTAAATGCACATTCATTCTAGCCTCCTAAACTACTTTTTTTTGCTGCTGTTTCTAAATCAAAATGCTTTTCTGCATTGCTATGTGGAAACTATGGGTTGTATAAAGTTGTAAAGAATATTTTAATAATAAATTACACCCAAGAAAAGTATAAAACACATTACAATATAAATGTGACCTGGCACTTAGAATAAATGTTTACTTTGCAATACTCTCATTTGTTTTTTTCCTAGAATTTAAATGAGACTTTTTTGGAACCAGATTTTTAAAATAAACAAATGAACAACTGTCCCTAAGAAACCTTAGCTGACACCTTTTTTGTTTCTGTCTTAAAGTTACCAGCCAAGGTTTTCAAAATCTTTCCCCTGACCTCAGAACTGCTGGAAGTGGTGCAGTGCTGACTGACAGTTTGTTGACAAGAGAGGCAACACTTCACACTTCACTGGAAAGCATAAAAGCGTGCTCCAGGTCATTAACTGAGACTTTTAAGAGGAACTGCTTGCTGCATTTTGATAGGGGATTCAGGAACATTTCTTTGCAATTCTTACAATTTTGTTGTTTTTTCACAAAATGAAATTCAAATGCACAGAATGCAATTAATAAAAATTCTTGATTCATGGCACACTATCATCACTGGCCCGTGGATGGCCTTATTTTACTTTTCATCACATTTAATAATGAACACCTGGTAAAACCAAGGCCCGACCAAGAACTAGAATATCACCACCATTTTACCTTGACCTAAGGGAAGGGGAAGGGCACCCACTCTATCTCTGCCCTCTGCCTCTCTCACATAGGTTACTCTTCTTCTAAATCTGGTGTTTGTCATTCCTTTGCTTTTTAAAGATGAGTTTTACCAAATATGCTTGAACATCTAAATCATATGGAATCGGGTCTTCTCAGGTGATAAAAGTAGTATCACCCTGTGTATAGTCTTCTCTAGCCTGTTCTTTTCACTCAATCGTGTTTCTGAGACATTCACGTGGTTGGTAAAGCTGTAGTTCATTAATTTTCACCTCTGTATTATAGTCCCTTGTGCAACTCTACAAAAATTTATATTTTTTCTGCCCATAGATATCTGAGTTGTTTCTATTTCTTTTTGTAAGACAAACTTTTTTGCTTAGAACAATCTTCTATTTCATATTAGATAGGTGCTAATGTTTCTCTTGGGTATATAGCTAGATGAGGAATTACTGGGTTTTCAGGCATGAACAACCTGATAAGGTAATGACAAATTATATTCCAAAGTGGTTATATTAATTTACATTTCTACCAGGAATGTGATCACATTGATTCACATTCTCTTCAAACTCAATATTGTCACGTACAATATTTATCAGTAGGTGTAAAATGGTATCTCTGTGGTTTTGACTTCCATTTTCCTGATAATGAGGTTCAACAGTGCTTCATGATTTTTAGCTGTATGTATTTTTTCTTCTGTGAAATGTCTGTTTGAATCTTCTGCAGTTTTGTCAGCTTTTCCCCCTTTTTGTTTGTGGGAACCCTTATCTATTCTGCATACTAACCCTTAGTGCTATAATAACTTCAGTTGGAATTTTTCTTCTATTTCTGTAAAATATTTTTTGATGACGTTTCAATGACTAATTTTAACATATCTGAATTTGTGAATATTGTTTCTTATGGTGAGCATGTTTTTGTGTGTTATTTAGGAAATCCCTCCCTGTTCTAAGATCAGAACAATATTAGCTTATTTTTCTTTAAAAGTGAAAGTGTGCTTTTAACACGTAAGCTCTTAATCCTTCTAGGTTTGATTTTCGTATATGGTGTGAAGTAAGATCTGATTTCATTTTTCCACATGGATAACCAATTTTTCAGCTCCATTTATTATTCAATCTTGCCTTTCTCCAGTTCTGTACTTTCAGCCTGTCTTAAAAATTCGAGTATTCATGGGTCTGATTCCTGGCCCTCTATTTCTATCTATCAGTCAGTTCATTTATTCCTGCACCAAGACCACACTATCTTAATTAGTATAATTTTATAAAAATATCATAATGTCTTCTAGAACAATTCTCCCCTTTTAATTTTTCTTCAGAAATACCTTGGCTATCCTTGATATCTGTTCCTCAATATATACTAGAATCAACTTCTCATTTTGTATGAAAAATCTTTTGGGGATTTTGACTGTAATTCATTACATCTGTAGATCGACTTGGAGAAAATTCATGTGTTTATCGTAAGAACTTCTGATTCATAAAAATGGGATCTTTGTCCATTTAGGTGTTCTTTAATGCTTTTTGCTAAAATGTTATAATTTTTTTGTGTAGATTTTACACATCTATGTTAGTTTTTTTTCCCTAGAACTTATATAGTTTGGTGATATTCTCTGTCAATAATATTGATATTGATATTTATTTTTATTTATTTTGAGACGGAATTTCGATGTTTTTGCCCAGGCTGGAGTGCAATGGCGTGATCTCAGCTCACTGCAACCTCCACCTCCAGGGTTCAAGTGATTCTCCTGCCTAAGCCTGCCACATAGCTGGGATTACAGGCGCCTGGCACTATGCCCAGCTAATTTTTTTTTTGTTTTTGTATTTTTAGTAGAGATGGGGTTTCACCATGTTGGCTAGGATCGTCTTGATACCTTGACCTCGTGATCTACCTGCCTCAGTCTCCCAAAGTGCTGGGATTACAGGCATGAACCACCATGCCTGGTGATATTTATTTTAAAATAAATTATGTTTTAGATTGTGTCTGGTATAGAGAAATGAAACTGAATTTTATATTGATCTTATCAAAATCATCTATTATGTCTAAGAATTTATTTTTAGATTCTTTGGGGATTTCTATTGATAACTAAGCTTTGATATTTTTATCTTGTCCCAATTCCTATCTAAGGGGTCTGTGGAGTCATGTCTTACAAACTGTAAATTCTCATCAGAAGGGTTTTATTTAACCCTGTATATCATGACTTACTTTCCAATCTGACTCTGGCATAACACGGAAGAAAATAAAAATATTTGACCGCAAAACATGTTTCTCTGCCATATCTTGAAATGGCCTTGCAAAGCCGTCCCTTGTGGGAGAAAATCCATATTCTATAGAGAATCCCTTTCCCCTCCTTTTTTTCCCTTCCTTCCTTTCCAGATCCAGGAGATAATCAATTAAGAGCCAGGCACCCTTTTAGGTCCTATAAGAAACATTTTACAACCTGCTCTCTCTGAAGTCTGCTATCTAGAGCTTACTCTGCACAGTAAAATTTGGTCTCCATAATCCTTTATATTAACCTGAAAATTTCCTTTCTGTTTATCCCAGGTCTTCAGATAAACTCAACCGTCAACCAGTAAATGTTTAAATTTACCTATTGCCTGGAAGCCCCCCCTGCTTCGAGTTGTCCCGCCTTTCTGAACCAAACCAATGTATTTCTTAAATGTATTCGATTGATGTCTCATGCCTCCCTAAAACATATAAAACCAAGTTGTACCCCGACCACCTTGGGCACATGTTCTCAGGACCTCCTGAGGGCTGTGTCACAGTCCATGGTCACTCATATTTGGCTCAGAATAAATCTCTTCAAATATTTTACAGAGTTTGACTCTTTTAGTCAACTCTACTGTAGGCAATCATATCATCCACAAAAAAATGATAGTTTTATTTCATTTATTTCAATTCTTATGTGTTTTCCTTATTGTGCTGCACAAGATCTCCCTAAAATGCTGACTTGAAATAATGAGGGCAGGCCTCTTTACTTTGGTCCTGATTTTCAAAGAAAAACTTTCAATGTTTTGCTACTTAGTATGATTTTTTGTTATAGGCGTTTTATTTAAGATTGGATGTAAAGAAGACTCAAAGTCCCGCACAACGTTACTTTAATTTCATTGGCCAGAACTTAGCCACAAAGCTATACAAAGCTGCAAGGGAGGCTGGGAAATGTGGTGCTTTAGCTGGGTGGACAAATGGAGTTCTGTTAATTTGATATAGAAGGCAAGAATGGCTATTTACTTGGTAATGAGTAGGCAGACTCTTCCATATCTTTTGGATGTTGCCTAGAAACCAAGGTGGGCATTTAGGCTAGTGTCATATGGATATCTTGCAAGATATAAAAATGTCTTAGGCCTTTTCATGTAATTATAAAAACAAACAATAACATTACAAAAAAAAAGTTGCAAAGGAACTTTCGTAGCCCGCCGGTCCACCCTATCTACTTCCTGATCTCAGAACTCCTTTTGTGCCAAAACTAAGACTCCCTGCTTGTCAGGAAGAGAAGAGTAGAAACCACATCATGAAGACTTTCATGGTAAAATGAAAAATTGAAGTTTTAACCAGTTTTAATTACCAGTGCTGTTTGTTACCTCACCACCCCTACTTCCTTGTACTTTGAAGGCATGAGGGAGGCATGAGACATCAATCAAATACATTTGAAGGCATTTCCCCACCCTAGGAAGCTAATGCACCATACATTGTAGGGTTGTTTCCAGACAAATGTAGAGGGAATCAAATAAATGAATGCCCAGGGAGCGTATTTTCAAAATATACTTCTGCAGTCCTCCTCCCTTGCTATATACTTTCCCCCACACTCACTGCAGTCTGGCCACACTGGCCCCTTTGCTGTTCCTCATTGTGATTTTAAAGTGTGGTAACTTAGTTAAGCTATAACTACATTTCCCAAAATTCCCGTCTCCCGCCGCTGGCAGTGGGATCCAGAGAACAGACTTGGAAAGTAGCAGAGGGGAGGCAGCCAGTAGGCTGTGAAGGTCAGCGAGGGGTGCCAGGTGTGGCTGCTGCTCCTCCAGCTGCTGTCAGATTGCCTTTGTCCTCTCTGAGTCCTGAGCCAGAAACAGATAGCTCTGCAGTGAAGGGCACAGGCTGCTTCTGTGGTTCACCTGTGTGGTTGAGGTAGAAAATGGTGGGTTCCAGTTTGTCCTTTTGAGTTCCCATTTGTTCTCATGGGTTCCAACTTGCCCTCACAGATTCTAGTTTGTTCTCTCATTTCATGTTCAGCTTTGCTTCCTGACTCCTGGTCTTGCTGGTCTACTGTGACTTCAGATCCATCTCCAAATGCAGAGGCAACCATCTTCCATGGGCATCCTCTCCAGTTCCTGCAACTGTGAGGCCTAATCCATGTAACCCCTTCACGACATCATATAATAGTTTCATAGTAAGTATTACTATTTAGTAAGGCAAATCCCTCTATCACCTTCTCTAGGAGTGCCTTGGCTATTTGGGGAGCTATTTTTGCTCTTCCATAACAATTTTAGAATCAACTTATTAAGATTTCCCCAAAACTTTACAAATTTGATTGGAATTCAATTGAATCTGTAGATCAGACAAGAGAGTTTCAGTTTCCTTAGTAATAATTTCGCACATTTTATTTTATCTCTAGCTTCCTAATCTTTTTTTTTAACTTTAGATGATATATATATATATA
>NW_016806087.1:3472794-3525362 GCF_001698545.2 Rhinopithecus bieti
TATTTAAGTTATGTTTTATAACTGTTGTTCTTACATTAATACAGTTTTTAAGTATTGATCTTATATTCAGGTATCTTTCTTTCTTTCTTTCTTTCTTTCTTTTTTCTTTTTTGAGACAGAGTCTCGCATTGTTGCCTGGGCTGGAGTGCAGTGGTGTGATCTCGGCTCACTGCAACCTCTGCTTCCCAGGTTCAAGTATTCTCTTTGCCTCAGCCTCCCAAGTAGCTGGGATTATGGGCACCTGCCACCAGGCCTGGCTAATTTTCTTGTATTTTTAGTAGAGACGGAGTTTCACTATGTTGCCCGGGCTGGTCTCGAACTCCTGACCTCATGATCTGCCTGCCTCAGCCTCCCAAAGTGTTGGGATTACAGGCATGAGCCACCTCGCCCGGCCTATTGGGGTATCTTTCTAAACTAATTCTAGTGGTTAGTGGTAGATTATTTTGGGTTTTCTATCTGGACACATAGTATGTGCTGATAACAGTTTAGTTTCTAATATTAGCCTTCTAATAGTTACTTTTTTTCTTGTCCTGTTGTGTTGGCTAGGATTGTCAGTACAACGTTATTTCATTTTTACACATTCTATGAATATGGCCTCCTCTTCAATCAAACATCTGCACTGCCTTGCTACTCATTCTTAGATGATAAACTTGCTCATTTCACTGAGAAAACAAGTGTAGAGAGAACTTCCTTAGTCTAATCACCACACAATCTACAAACAAATCTTCCTTTAAACTTCTGTGTTTCCCTCCCAACATAATGAATGAATTGCGTTTGCTCTCGCCACGATCAATCTTTCTTCTTGGGCACCTTCTTAAGGAGTTGGCTCTGCAATCACCCTGCCTCTCCTTCTTGAATCAGCATTTTTTTTTCTATTTTAAAATGAATCAATGTTCTCAGGTTAAAAACATGCTGTAATAGCTTAATTCTTAAGTACACAAAAATGCATCCCTTGATCTCACATCCTCTTTCAGCTATTCCAATTCTCTGCTCCCCTTTATAGCAGAACACCTCAACAGAATCATCCATACCCGCTAGTTTTCACTCTCACCTACAAATTACTCTGTTGGACTACTGTAATGAAGTACTGTTGTTCCCAGAATTCCACTGAAATAGCCCTTGTCAAGGACAATAACCTCCACAATGTCAAAGGCAATGGTTGATTCTTACTCCTTATCTTAATCTCTCCGAGGTGTTTGACAGTGTGTGTAGTATAAATACATGGAGTGAGCTTACTCATTAATTTTTTTGAAGAGGTAAAGCATTTGGCTGTGATAAAAGAAAAACTTCAGCCGAATTAAATTTAAAGGAGTTTAAGGAGCAATGAACGATTTGCGAATCAGACAGCCCCAGAATCACAGCAGATTCGCGGAGACTCGAGCGCAGCCACGTGGTGGAAGAAGATTTATAGACAAAAACGGGAAGTGAGGTACAGAAAAGCTGGTTTGGTTGCAGTTTGGCATTTGCCTTATCTGAACACAGTTTGAACACACAGCAGTATGTGAGTGGTTGAAGTATGGCCACTGGGATTGGTCAAGACTCAGTGATTGTTACAAGTGCATACTCCTAAGTTAGCTTTCTGACCTTGTCTGCCTATTAAGCTAGGTTATGGTTCGTCCACAAGGACTCAAATATAGGAGTCTTCTCAGGCCATATTTAGTTCACTAAAACAGTTGTATGATACAGATAAACCTCTGTTAAACCACATTTTTCTGTTATTTGCAACCAAATGCATTCCTCATTGATTTATAAGTTTATAGAATCTTTTGAAAAAATCCCAACCAAATCCCTGTACTTTGGGAGGCTGAGGTGGGCGGATCATGAGCTCAGGAGATCAAGACCATCCTTGCTAACACGGTGAAACCCCGTCTCTACTAAAAATACAACAAATTAGCAGGGCATGATGACATGCGCGTGTGGTCCCAGCTACTCAGGAGGCTGAGGCAGAAGAATGGCCTGAACCCGGGAGGCGGAAGTTGACTGAGCCGAGATCGCGCCATTGCACTCAAGCTTGGGCAACAAAAGTGAGACTGTCTCAAAAAAAACAACCAAAAAACCCCTATTATAAGAAGCTACATGGTACAGTGAGGGGGGAAACTGAATTTAGAGTCCAGATGTACTTCTCCTTTGGGACTAGCGTGGATTTTACTCCCACTCTCAAACTTACTACACCTCAGATCCTACAGCCACTACACTTCAGATCCATTGTGCTAAGAAGGAAGAAAACAATGGCTGAGATTGAGGTAACAGTGCATTTTCTCTACTAAGTCTTCCCTCCGCCTGGCTGACTACAAATGTAGTTTGGCAATTGAAAAAATAAAAGGGAGCTTCAACTTCAGCTTCCCAAAGGTTGGATTACATGCACTTTCCTTATTTTTCCTATTAAGTGCAACTAAAAACTTAATAGAAAACAAACCTAAGATGTCTCTGAAAGGTGGAGATGAAGGGAGACTGGCTAGGGACCTTGGAACCCAAGAAACAACATGGTGGTAAGTTGTCTGGATTTTCCTTTTGCCTTATAAATCCCATACTTGGAGCTGAAGAAACTGGCAACATGTGAACAGCAATAATGCAGACCGGAAAAAAAAAAAAAGTCCCAACAAAAGTTGGCAATCCCTAGCTAAAGGACAAGGAAAAGGGCAACCTAGTAGGACAGAAAACTTTTAGGCAATAACTACTTTACCCTAGCCCAGCAGCACAGGAAGAAACTGTGGTTCCACCCACACCCACACCAGCAAAGGCCAAATGAACACCTCCACTCAAGCAGGCTCTAATGAGGTGGTACTCCCTCTTCTCTCTGCTGGAGTGGTGTCAGAAAAAGCCTGCAAAACAGAAGGCATAAGAAAGACCCAGAGTCTCAAAACATAGTACCCAAAATGCTCAGGTTCCTATCGAAATCACTCTTCATACCAAGAACCAGTTAGATCTCCAACAAAGGAAAAAACAGTGGATAACAACACTGAGATGACAGAGATGTTAGAATCACCTGATAAAGCCTCTGAAGCAGTCATATAAAAATGTTCCAACAATGGTCTCACGCCTATAATCCCAGCACTTTGGGAGGCCAGGGTGGGTGGATCATAAGGTCAAGAGGTCGACACCATCCTGGCCAACATGGTGAAACCCCATCTCTACTAAAAATACAAAAATTAGCCGGGCATGGTGGTGGGCGCCTGTAGTCCCAGCTACTTGGGAGGCTGAGGCAGGAGAATTGCTTGAACCTGAGAGGCAGAGGTTGCAGTGACCCGAGATCGTGCCACTGCATTCCAACCTGGAGACAGAGTGAGACTCCATCTCAAAACAAAACAAAAATGCTCCAACAAGCAATTATAAACAGGCTTGAAGCAAATGGAAAAAATAGTCTCAGAGAATAAAAAGTCTCAGTAAATAAAAGGAGAACCAAATTTTAGAAATGAAAAATACAAAAACCCAAAATTCAAAGGATAGTCTCAACAGCAGAACAGAAGACACAGACAACAGCTCAGTAAATTGGAAGAGAGAGAAGAAAAATTACCCAATTTTGGCCAGGCATGCTGGCTCACACCTGTAATCCCAACACTTTGGGAGGCCAAGATGGGCAGATCACTTGAGGGCAGGAGTTTGAAACCAGCCTGGCCAGCCCGACAGAACCCCATCTCTACTAAAAATACAAAAATTAGCTGGGCGTGGTGGTGCATCCCTGTAGTCCCTAGAGTTACTTGGGAGGCTGAGACATAAGAACTGTTTGAACCTGGGAGGTGGAGGTTGCAGTGAGCCAAGATTGCACCACTGCACTGCAGCACTCCAGTCTGGGCAACAGAGTGAGGCTCTGTTTCAAAAAAAAGAAAAAAGAAAAAAAAATTTTTTCTTAGCTTTGACCTGAGGGGGAAAAAAATAAATTACCCAATTTCTAGAGATAAAATGGACTGTTAAACCTGTATTACTATAACAAAAAAAAAAAAAAAAAAAAAAAAAAAATCTTTCACGTCATTTGAGTCTTATAGAGAGGAGAAATACGGTAGGGTGGGGCCAAAAAAGTACTGGAAGACATAATGGCTGAAAACTCCTTAAATTTGGCAAAGACATAAACCTACAGATTTAAGAACTGAGCAAATCCCAAACAGGTAAACCTGTTTTGCTTAATGTATCTTTTTTCTTTTCATTTTCAATATATTGTTTCCTTATTTTACATGTGCTTTGATTAACATAAATTTAAAGGATAGAATAAGCTGATATACAAGGCAAACATAGTACATCACACTTAACAGATACATGTTTTTAAACACATGAAAAAGTTAAAACTTTTGACCATCAACTAGGCCAGAAGGCAAGTCTCAGCACATTTCAAGGGCCTGATTATTGCAGAAACCACAATGTGATTACCTCAGTAGTCAATTAAAAAAAAGAAAATTCCGTATGTTTGGAAACATATTACTAAATAATTAGTACATCAAAGAAGAATTACGGGAAATTTGAATGTATTTAGAAATATGATCAAAATACTGCATATCAAAAACTTGTGGGATAAAGCTAAATTATAGTTCGTAGAAAATTTAAAACCTCAAATGTGTGTATTAGAGGAAAAGAGGCTTGAAGCAAATGAAAAAAGTAATGAGCTAAGTACCATCTTGAGTTACAAAAAAAAGCAGCAAAACAGATCCAAAGAAAGTAGAAGAAAAGAGCTAATGATGACAAGAGTAGAAATTAAGAGAAATAAAACAAACATACAAGAGCAAGGATCAATAAAGTCAGACTTGATCATTTGAAAAGAGATCAAACTGACAAACCTCTGACAATATGGATGGAAAAAAGGAAAGCAAATAATAGGAATAAAAGAAGGAACATAAACGCAGATGGTGTAGACATTAGAAATATAATCAACAGGCTATGATCAACTTCATATTAATTTGGAAATTCAGATGAAATGGAAAAATTCCTGGTAAAATATAACTGAATGAAGGAGAATAAAAAACTCGAATAGCTAGTTCTATAATCAAAGGCAAGACCAAGACTGAATCAGTAATTTTTTTTTTTTTTTTTTTAAGACAGTGCCTCACTTTGTCACCCAGGCTGGAGTGCAGTGCCGTGATCACAGCTCACTGCAGTTTTGACCTTTTGTGCTCAACTGATCCTCCCACCTCAGTCTCCTGAGTAGCTAGGACTAGAGTTGTGTGCCACCATGCCTGGCTAATTTTTTTAATTTTTTTTTGTAGAGACAGAGTCTTGCTTTGTTACCCAGACTGGTCTTGAATCCCTAACCTCAAATGATCCTCTTGCCTCAACATCCCAAAATGCTGGGATTAGAGGTATGAGTCATGGTACTTGACTGAATCAGTAATTTAAAAATAATCATCCCACAAAGAGAATTCTAGGCCCCAATAGTATTACTGGTGAGTTCTATGAAATATTCAAGGAATGAAAAATTCCAATTATTTCAGAGTATCAAATAAGGGAAAACACCACTCCAACTTATTATATGGGCTTGGGAGAAGAATATATGTTACTTTGTATAAGAGCAGCAAAAGCTACAAGACAGATGTGAATCTTAAATCTTTATGCTGAAAATTATAAAACTTTACTGAAGGGCATAAAAGATATAAATGGAGAGATAGATATACCATGTTCATAATACAAAGCCTTGGTATAAATATGACCATTCTCCTCAAATTGATCTTATAAATTCAATGCAGTTCTTTTCAAATGAAATCCTATGAAGGTTTTTAGGAACTTCACAAGCTGATCCAAAAATTCATAGGGGAGTATAGGGCTTCGAGATAGCCAAGACAATTGTGAATAACCTGAATAATGATGGTGCTCTGGTGCTCATCCTATCAGAGAGGAATTCTTACTGTAAAGCTTTATTTAATCAAGGGTGATGGGGCTAGATATGGTAGGGGTGAAGAGCATACAGAAAGAACTACAAATAATATGGAAATCTGATATGACAGAGGTGAATAAACTTTTTTTTTTGAGCTCTGTCACCCAAGTTGGAGTGCAGTGGTGCGATCTCAGCTCACTGCAACCTCCACCTCCCAGGTTCAAGCGATTCTTCTGCCTTAGCCTTCTGAGTAGCCAGGATTACAGGTGCCTACCACCACACCTGGCTAATTTTTTGTATTTTTAGTACAGACAGGCTTTCCCATGTTGGTTAGGCTGGTATCAAACCCCTCACCTCAAGTGATCCACCTGTAATCCCAGCCTCCCAAAGTGCTGGGATTACAGATGAGAGCCACTGTGCATGGCAAGATAAACTTTTAAATAAAGGTGGTACTATGAAAATTGGGTAGGAATATCGAAAATTATAAACATTGAGGCAGACACCATGAACGTACAAAAAATATATTCCCAAACTGCTTAACGACTAAAAAGTGAAAAACCATATTCAGAAGAAAAAAGGTTAATATCCTTATGACATTGAGGATTTCTTAACACATAAACATGTACCAACAGTGAAGAAGATAGTTACATTAATATTAAAGTTTTGTTTTGTTTTGTTTTGTTGAGACAGAGTCTCGCTCTGTCGCCAGGCTGAAGTGCAGTGGCACGATCTAGGCTCACCGCAAACTCCGCCTCCTGGGTTCAAGCGATTCTCCTGCCTCAGCCTCCTGAGTAGCTGGGACTACAGGCATGCACCACCATGCTCAGCTAATTTTTGTATTTTTAGTAGAGATGGGGTTTCGCCATGTTGGCCAGGATGGTCTCAATCTGTTGACCTCATGGTCCGCCTGCCTTGGCCTCCCAAAGTGCTGGGATTACAGGTGTGAGCCACCGCCCCCGGCCATAAAGAACTTTTATATGACAAAAATCACAAAGTGAAAATCCAAGCCGGGAACAGACAGAAGACATTTGCAACCTCTATAAATGTCAAGAGGTTAATATCAATAATACATAAAGAGCACGTCAATTCAACAGGAAAAAGCACCACAACAGAAAAATTTGCAAAGGATATGAATAGGCAGTACAGGGTAGTGGAAACCAAATGGTCAATAAATACAGGAAAGGACCACCAACCTAAATAGCAATCAGAGTAACATAAATTTGAAAGCATCAAAGACACAATTTCAAACTTATCAGATTGGCAATAGTCCAAAAACATCAGGTTATTGGCAATATGGAGCAAGAGGAAATCTTATTGCTGGTGGGAGACTTTTTATAAGCATTTTGCTGAACAATTTTGAAATACCTAGGTTACAATGGAAAACATGAACATCTCACATTCCAGTAGTTCCCACGTATAGTGATAGGTCTTAGAGAACCCCTCACACACTGCAGAAGAGTATTTGTGTGCTATTTTTAATAGTGAAAGGTAGGAAAAATGTAACTGTACCTCAGTAAGGAAAAGGATTTATCTGTACTATTTTCTTTCCTTTAAAAAAAATCTGATGCAAAGCCAGGTGTGATGGCTTATGCCTGTAATCCCAGCACTTTGGGAGGTCGAGGTGGGTGGATTGTCTGAGGTCAGGAGTTTGAGACCAGCCTGGTCAACATGATGAAACCCCATCTCTACTAAAAATACAAAAATTAGCTGGGCAAGGTGGCGAGCACCTGTAATCCCAGCTACTCGGGAGGTTGAGGCAGGAGAATCACTTGAACCCGGGAGGCGGGAGTTGCAGTGAGCTGAGATCGCACAATTGCACTCCAGCCAGGGCAACAAGAGTGAAACTCCATCTCAAAAAAAAAAAAAAAAAAAAAAAAAAAAAAAAAAAAAATCGGATGCAAGGCTGGGTATGGTGGCTCACACCTGTAATCCCAGCACTATGGGAGGCCAAGGCAGGAGGATTGCTTGTGCCCATGAGTTTGAGACCAGCCTGGGTAATAGTGAGAACTTGTCTTTACAAAAATGTTTTCAATTACCAAGCATGGTGACACGTGCCTGTAGTCTCAGATACTGAGGCCAAGGTGGGAGGATCACTGAAGCTTGGCAGGTGGAGGTTAACAGGGAGCTGAGATGGCACCGCTGCATTCTAGCTTGGGTGACAGAGTAAGACCCTGTCTCAACAAACAAACATCTGATGCAAATAAAGCATTTGTTAAATATTATTTTGTATGCTTACCCATTAATCTCAACTACTATATGAAAAAATTTTAAATGTGAAACATAAGCAATATTGCCTTTAACATTTACAGTAGGTTAAACATCTATTGAAGTGACCTCTGTTCACAAAACATTAGGAATGCTCATCTTTTATAAATAATTCTCTACAACCTAACACCTAGTAAGTAAAGCTTTTATTGCTTCTCTCCTGGAAATTATCCTATAAATGGGTTAACCTTGTAATGTTGATTCAAAAGCAGAAGTGAAAAGGCAATAGAACTCCTTTAAAATCTACTCTAATCTCAATACTTTTAAGTTTTAAATTTTGATCTCATTAACCTTATGAATGTCAACCAACAGAAAAATAAAACACACTAAAAGATTCAGAACTCTTTAAGGACTGTAAAGGGAGAAGCTTGAAAGCCTGAGGTCAATCCTCCCTTTGTCCAAAACCACCACCTTAATGACGGCTCCAACCCCATGAATTCCTAGTTTAAGAATCTCTATATTAGAAGCAATCAAAAGTTAATAATTGTAGGTAACTTTTATAGAGTGCCTACTAAATGCAGAACACTGTTCTAAGGGCTTTACATTTATTAAGTCACTTTTAAATCATAAACACAATGAGATCAGGAAACTGGTTTAACTATTCTTAGTTTCAGTTCCCCGTAGAACACTACAATAAGATATTTTGAAAAAGACCATATTCATGTAACTTTTACTACAGTATGGTTTTAATTCTGCCACTTTTAGTCCTTGTTAATCTCTTACTGTGCCTAACTTTATTATAGGTGTATGTATGGATAGGAAAAAAAACAGTTCGTATAGGGCTTGGTACTATACTTGGTTTCAGGCATCCCAGGGGGTCTTGAAACATATTCCTAGTAAACAGGAGGGAACTACTTATTTTATTTCCAATGTCCACATAAGCAAACTGAGGCACACAGAGGACAATTTGCCTATGGTTAAATAGCTAGTAAGTGGTGTAGACAAGATTCAAATCCAGGCAGTTTGGTTGCAGAGCATACACTCTTAACCAGGAATCTTTGCTAGTTAATTAGACAATTAATGAGAAAAGGTATATCAGGAAAACTTAATCTGAGAGTTACAAATAAGTATTTTCTAAATGAGGTCGGAAGAAAAAAGGGTAAAACCTCCAAAGCACTTCTGTCTGTTTTATTCCTTGCCAAACAATAAAACTGTGATTCTGTTTCCTGCTTTGAAAATCAGTTCTGTTTTGTACTGCTCAGTGCCTTTAAGATGAAGGTTTCTTCGTAATATTAACAATCAGTGCACTCTTTCTTTCAACTCCTTTATTAAATTGGTTGCAAAAAAGATATACATTCTTATATTGACAATTCTTATCATGAATAAAAGCATCAAAAATAAGGCAATAGCAAGATGTGCTTCACATATAAACAATCATGTTGTAAGAATAAGAAACCTGAATCCTTGTACAACAAAAAGATTAGGAAGCAAAATGTGAATAAGCTTGTATTCAGAATATACCTATATGTGTGTGTGCAAAGACAATACACTCATCATATACCTCACTAAGTTCCTTTATGATGCATAATTCCTTAATCATTCATTTGTGAAACAAGAGTGAATATTAAGAAACATGAAATCCAAATTGCATTTATTTTCACAATATCAATGCTAAACTCAAAATAGCAACTTCATTGACTCTCAATGGTAAATTTCAAACATGGAAAGCAATCTTAATTTTTTTAACCCTGTGAATAGGGTCTGCAAAAAACGGTGGATTATTTTAATTACAAAGAGGCTGGGTCTCAGCCTGCACTTAAATAGCATTAGCAATAAAGGACAGGAAACAAATATCACTAAGAGTAATGCCCATACATATAAAGATACCTAGTTGAGCCATGTTCTTTCTACTTATATAGCAAGCCTATTAAACCACTAGCATAATAGATTATATCTCATGAAACAGAATTACTATATTAACTACACATCTATCAGAAATTTCCAAATCCCTGCTCCCAACACAATTTTAGTACACCTATTAAGTACCACGGGTCATTTAGAAAAACAGAAAAAAATATACACCTAGTCTTTGCAATTAAAATCATCATAACATAAACAATGTTAGATATAAATTTTGAACTCAATGTTTTCCTACATATTTATGTAATCAAGGCTTTTAAGCAAAGACGGGTCTTAGGTATATGATCTGTACAAACTTACAGTAGTGTATATTCCAAATAAAGATTTTTCTTCCTAGTATGGTATGACAATGTAACTGCTTTCTGAATGAAGATACATGTTAAGGCTTAAGGTGCAAACACTTTGGAAGGCAAATAGCTTAGTGAAAAAAATTATGGTTCATTTCAAAATGTGTATCATTTCATAATAGGCCCCTGAAGTTTCAAATTTACATGTGAGAACACATTTACATCTTAACTTTCTAGGAAAGGCACAGGCTTTATGTAAAAAAGCAGCAAAATTTTAAACCCACCAATATACTGACAAAGCCATTACTTTTATTAGAAACAAATAATGCTTCTCAAGATGTTGGCAACATGTCATAGTATCAACATATACTTCATACAGTGCATTTTCCCTTTAATTATATTCCGGTAGGAGGTGGAATACCTCCTTGGCTATGAGGGGCAGACGTATTTGATGGACTGTGTAGGCTGGTCTCCTTGTACACAAACCAAGCATTTCCTCCCCAAAGTATCATATTCAGAAAGCCAAAGATCTACAAAAGAGAAAATAAATATGAAAATCAAATACCTACTTATAAAATTCATGCCCTACTTAAAAAAAATCTCACTTTNCAGGCTTTATGTAAAAAAGCAGCAAAATTTTAAACCCACCAATATACTGACAAAGCCATTACTTTTATTAGAAACAAATAATGCTTCTCAAGATGTTGGCAACATGTCATAGTATCAACATATACTTCATACAGTGCATTTTTCCCTTTAATTATATTCCGGTAGGAGGTGGAATACCTCCTTGGCTATGAGGGGCAGACGTATTTGATGGACTGTGTAGGCTGGTCTCCTTGTACACAAACCAAGCATTTCCTCCCCAAAGTATCATATTCAGAAAGCCAAAGATCTACAAAAGAGAAAAATAAATATGAAAATCAAATACCTACTTATAAAAATTCATGCCCTACTTAAAAAAAATCTCACTTTTTCTTTAAATATTTTTAGGCAGTACGCCATTATTTCACTTAAAGTTTAATACTAAACACAATGTGAAATAAAGAAGGAAGACTATATTTCAATGTACAAAATGTGGTTATATAAATGACTTATTCCCAATGAAATAAGGCTAAATCTCTAAATCTGTAACATATAAAATCATGGCTAAGAGATTTAGCTATTCTTCCGAATGCTTTCACTTTCCTCCTATTTAGAATGATTATCAACTGCTCGTGTACCTTTTCCCATTTACCTCTTATCACCCCCTCCTACCATCTCTTCTACTCCAATCCAACAGTTGTAGCTACAAAAAAAGAGGAGTCACAAAACTTTACTTCCCATCCCAATTAGTCAACCTCAAAGAAATTAATCTTCCTGGCTGGGTGTGGTGGCTCACGCCAGAAACCCCAGCACTTTGAGAGGCTGAAGCAGGCAGATCACTTGAGGTCAGGAGTTTAAGACCAGCCTGACCAACATGGTGAAACCCTGTCTCTACTGAAGATACAAAAGAATTAGCTGGGAGTGGTGGCACATGCCTGTAATCCCAGCTACTTGGGAGGCTGAGGCAGGAGAATCACTTGAACCCAGGAGGTGGAGGTTGCAGTGTGCCGAGATCATGCCACTGCATTCCAGCCTGAGCGACACAGCGAAACTCCATCTCAAAAAAAAAAAAAGAAATTCATCTTCCCAATATAAATCTGACTAGATGAAAGAAAGTCTCAGAGATGAATAAAATCATGATCTTGGTTACAGGCAATACTTTTTTTTAAACAAACTTTTCTTCACTAACCACTATATTGTCATTAGAATTCAGATAGCTGAGTAAAAATAAAAACCATCCAGAGATTTACTGAAAGCTATTGCTTTCTTGAATTACTAGTACTTTAAACAAGTATATGAAATAAATTATAAATAATGCATACATACCACAGATACATTTAGGGATCCCATACTGGTCACAGAGCCAAAGTAACACAGTATTTCTTTCTTCTTACAAGGCGAAAGTTCCTGAACAATATTGTGACCGGTAGCTATTTTAATATCTGTCAGAGCTTTAGCCCAGGCAGAAGTGCTCACCAACCACAAAAAAGTGGCAACAAGTGTAACAACAAAGTCCTAAAGCAAAAATCAGTAAGAGTTAATAATGAACAATTAATTTTAATACTAAATTTCAAATCCATGATGAAGAAACTGAGATTACATTCAACCTTATGGTACTGAGAAATGGCCTTCATGATATACTTTATTTAAAAAGTCAGTGAGCATAGTAAACATTGCTGTTAGTGTTACAAGCACAGTGCCTAAGTTACAACAGTCAATAAGACTCAGTCACCTCCTCAGAAGTCTAAGATTTTCACACTAGAAACCAGTTTTATACACCCTTCATCATAACCTCACCTCAGCCACTTACTCCCAGGATCATACCTTGGATCTTGTCATCACCAATAACTGTATCCTTCCATACTCTGTTTTGATCATCCCATTTTCCGATAACACCTCTTTCCAGCTCACTCTCTCTGGCACCCCAATCCTAAAACTCCTTTGATCCCACCAAGACCTACAATCTGATCCTACTGCTTTCTTACTGTCTCACCACTTCACTAATGTACTCACTTCTTTTTTTTTTTTTTTTTTTTTGAGACAAGAGTCTCGCTCTGTTGCCTAGGTTGGAGTGCAATGGCATGATCTAGGCTCACAGCAACCTCTGCTTCCCGGGTTCAAGTGATTCTCCTGCCTCAATCTCCCAAGTAGCTGGGATTACAGGCACCCACCACTACACTCAGCTAATTAGTAGAGATGGGGTTTCACCATGTTAGTCAGGCTGGTCTCGAACTCCTGACCTCAGGTGATTCACCCACCTCGACCTCCCAAAGTGCTGGGATTATAGGCGTGAGCCACTGCGCCCGGCCATCCTCACTTCTTTTAATCAATTTCTACTCTAAAGGCCTTCGTTATCATCCCTTGCATATACTCTCAACTCCCTTATCCTTCTTCTGCAAAACTCTAACTTTAAACCGAATTCTCCACGAGATGGATAATAAAATAGTGAAAAGCACACACCAGAATGGTATCTCTTAAATTTCCTAACCACAAATTTTAAGAATGCTCATTAATTAAGAAAAGGCAACAACAAAATCTCCCAAGACACCTTATCACTATTAACTCTGTACTGAATCCTTTGCTATTTATTACAAAGAATGGGATGGTTTTAATATTTTAGAATAAATGGTTCTAATGGGTGGTTTTAATATTTTAGATCATAAGTCCAATCTTGTTTGATCTTCCTTCAAATTAATGACCAGGGTAGGAATAATATAAAATTTTTATCTTTTGGATGCTATATGCTAAACATATACATACACTCAAGGACAGGAGCACTTATACATCTGCAGCAAAAATCTTTCTAACCTCAGAATGGGTTTTGGAGCTTATCCCAGAAGCATTTTGTTTTTTAAATAAACCCAATTAGTTTTTAATTATTTTGCCAGCCACCTTTTAGTCATTTATTAGGTTGGTGCAAAAGTTATTGTGGTTTTGCTATTGATTTTAATGATAAAAACCACAATTATTTTTGTACCAACCTAATATTTAGGATAAATACCAGTGACCTCTTATGAGATATAGAAGCTATGCTATATAGCTTGCCCACTTGGTCAAGACAACACTGAATGAATACTTAAGATTAGAGAACCAAAAGTAATTACTAATTACACAAACACGAAAGTACATGCACTTTGCATCTGAGCTCTCTGCTGCTACTTGTCCTTTTAAAAAACCTAGATCAAAGAGAAAAGCCTAGAAAGATAGCTTATATTTTCTGCACTGTGGAAGTACTCCCCTTTTTACTGCTGTACATCTGCTATACATTCTGCTGCAGGTAGACATTTTCTAAACACTTGCTAGAAATAGTGTCTTTTGGAAAACTGATGAGTAACATGAAGTTATATCACATGTTAAATAATTTCTCTTTACAGAAAAGTTCACAACTTTGATCAATATATGTCAAATCCTCCTAATTTTCAGGTATTTTCTTCCTTCCAAATTCTTTTTTTTTTTCTGGTTATGCTCTTAAATCCACTTGGATGGCTTGGGGCATGACATTCTTCTATTTCAAAAGCAGGAACTTTTCTGAAAATGATGCACAAAGTAACCTAGGTTGAAGGAACGTGGGGGGAATTCTGGTCCCTTCAGATAGTATTTGCTCTACTTAGGACTCTAGTCACACTGCACTCTAAGTGAATGGTGCCACCTGGAGCTCTGCAATGCACAACCTGCAGCTGCCTACGGCAGCTCTACTCCTCCCAACAATTCGTAATATGATTCACAGATTTTTAGAATTTGGGATACCCTATTTTTGTTTGGATTCATTTTCTGGTATTCTCAATTTTCCACATTGCCTTGAAACCTTAAACTCCTGCTACTTAACAAAAAAAGTGCTATATTTACTTCAAAAGAGAATTGAAGTAATTTCAATTTTCATAATTGAAATACTCCTAGAAACACCTTAGCACAGAATTGGGAATATTGCTAAAAGGGCTTGTCCTCATTAAAAGTACCTAAAAATTAATGTCACATTTGGCTATGTCTTAAATTTTGGGTATCTCAACCCCCCCCCCGCCCACTTTTTTTTCCCCTGAGATGGAGTCTTGCTCTGTCACCTAGGCTAGAGTGCAGTGGTGTGATCTTGGCTCACTATAACCTCTACCTCCTGGGTTCAAGTGATTCTCCTGCTTCAGCCTCCAGAGTAGCTGGGATTACAGGCACCCACTACCATGTCTAGCTAATTTTTGTATTTTTAGCAGAGATGGGGTTTCACCATGTTGGCCAGGCTGGTCTCAAACTCCTGACCTCCTGGAGTGATCCACCCACCTCAGCCTCCCAAAGTGCTAGGATTACAGGCATGACCCACTGCACCTAGTCTCTCAAAGAAAACTTTTAAATATTTTTATGGTTAAATTAAAAATAGAACTGAAAATTAAATTTAGAAGCTAGACTTTTAAAGACAAGAAGCACCCATTACATAACAATAAAAACCTACTTAAGGAACCAATTCTGGATTATTTCTTTATATGACCACTAATTGGTCATTCTGAGGTGGAAAATTACTTTTTACTTTTCTGAATGATGCAACTAGGTCAGTTTTATAGTTTTATCAGACAGAAAACCACCTACAAAACAGGTCTGAATGCTGCTTTAAGAAGTGTAGTATTTTAAAAGTTTACTAGATAAAATATGAGAAATAAAGGGCACACTGATAGATTTAGTAAAAAAATTTGTTGGGATAATGACAAAATGGCGAGAAATAGCTTCTAGTTACAAAGAATTTTAATGAAATATAATTATCTATAAGATCATTCTAGTTCCCTTTTCAATAAGATTTGAAAAGTCTGCAGAAAACATAGATTCCTAACATGTATCTTGGATAAGCACTGCAAATTAAAACAGTTGACATCTTATCTTTTTAATAACCGAGAAGTATTTTATGCAAACCTCTAGTTTTCTTATGTCTCCTATGACATAAGAAACAGAATAAATCTGAATGATAAAAGACTGTTGTATTACTTACTTACCATTTCCATTCTTACGATCCAGCAGCAAAAATTAAAAATAAATAAGTAAATAAAATTTGTAATCTTATTTAATAATCCTTCATATTTAAATAGCCTTCCCTTTAAAGTAACTTCACAATAATTAGCAGACATGTTTTCTCACACATATGAATGACCAGTATCACACATAAAAAACACCTCTGTTCTCCCTTTAAGTCACTAATAACTGACTTTGTAGTTACTCTTTTTTTTTTTTTTCTTTGAGATGGAGTTTCGCTCTGTCGCCCAGGCTGGAGTGCAGTGGCCGGATCTCTGCTCACTGCAAGCACCGCCTCCCGGGTTCACACCATTCTCCTGCCTCAGCCTCCTGAGTAGCTGGAACTACAGGCGCCGGCCACCTCGCCTGGCTAGTTTTTTAGTAGAGATGGGGTTTCACCGTGTTAGCCAGGATGGTCTCGATCTCCTATCCTCGTGATCCACCCGTCTCGGCCTCCCAAAGTGCTGGGATTACAGGCTTGAGCCACCGCGCCCAGCCTGTAGTTACTCTTTTATAGTGGAGGTGTAGCTTAAAACCATGATTTATCTCTGGATTTGCCACCAATAATCCAGGGCAGATCCTACTAACTAAATCTGAGAGAATATTTCTAGCTCAGTAGGCTCTGAAGCCAAAAGTATCAGGACTTCAAATCTAAGTCCTTTGTTGATACCTCAAAGATTCAAAATTAGTTCGTGGCTGCCACTAAGGCTGAGTGTAAGAATTATCTGGGTCTGATTTTAAATTAAGGAGTTTAGGGACATAGACCAGGAATCAACAAACTTCTTTTGAAAAGGGCCAAATAGCAAATATATTTTTTATCTCTGTTACAACTACTCAACTTTACCACTGAAGCAGCCATAGGCAATGTGTAAATGATTTTGTATGGCTGAGTTCCAAAAAAAACTTTATTTAAAATAAACAAGGCCAGGCTCGGTGGCCACACCTATAACCCCCAGCACTTTGAGAGGTAAGGCAGGCAGATCACTTGAGCCCAGGAGTTTGAGACCAGCCTGGGCAACATGGTAAAACTCTGTCTTTACAAAAATACACAAAAAGTAACTGAGTATGGTGGCTTGTGCCTGTAGTCCCAGCTACTCAGGAGGATCATTTAAGCCCAGGTGGTTGAGGCTGCAGCAAGCCAAGATGGTGCTACTGCACTCCAGCCTGGGCGACAGAGCGAGACCTTGTCTCAAAAAGTAAATACATACATAAAGAAGTAAAAATAAAAAATAAGACAGTGACCTCTGGGACATAGTTTGTGAACCCAAGATATAGATAATTAAGCTCATAAGTTTTGTAGAAGTATAAAGTGAGCCTTTAGAGAAAGAAAAAAAGAAGCAGAGTTATGAGGCTATGTTGTGATAAGTAATTATTCAAATTAAAAGAATTAATTTCGACTTAATTTTTTTGCTATTTGTAACCTGATGTGCTTTATTACATATGTGAGTTTTTTCCAAGTTAAAATAGAGTTAAAAAAGGAACAAACTTTCTTTATAGTGCAAATAGGCTAAAATAATCGAGTTAAACCTAATGGGAGAGAGCTCAACCTTGTGGCAAACACGGGCCAAAATACGCTGAACTGGCTTACGCCAAGTATTTCTATTTCCAGTATAAGAAAATCTATATTTAGCTTATACAAATTATTTTTGTATTAAAAAAATAAAGTGATTACTTACAATCATAGGAAGTTTACGACTATCCAGATACAGACTCGTGTAGCCAACATAAAGCAGAAGGGCAGCAATGCAGTACAAGAACACAAACACTGCAAAGGTAACATAGAATTGTGCAGAAGAAGAGTAATCGCCTATGAGAACGTAACTTTTCCAATTTACATCACATATGTTTACACCTGGAGGTGGCTGAAATGATGCCTCATTCAACCTATTAAAATAAACGTATGAATTATTGGACTTTCCCGGCAGAGACAGAAACATTTATGTAAAACAATGAATGACACTTCAAAAAATACTCCCCAAATATATTAAAAACATTCCTTTGGGGAAAAAAGTAAAATTCAAATATTATATTTAAGTAAACTGAAATTTTCATAATAAATGTATATAAGTTATACCTGGTATTGGTTTACGATACACTGAATATAGACTGAATTAAATACTTTCATACCCAGATACTATCTTCCTGCAGTAAAAAATTAGGTAGGAGGGATTATACCAAATGGTTTATACTTTGAGACATCATATTTCATTTTGTGTGGCAGAGTATGTGTGACTAGCCCCAAGAGAGCCAATTACAACAATGATTTACATTTTTAACCCTGGATCAATAGTTGCTAACAATAAATATTGCCTTTCATTTTTCCCAACCATAAATTGTAAAACACTTGTCACTAAAGATGCTGTAACAGTTCCTTACATGAGAAGTGTCTAGGAGAAAGGATACAAGAGAGAGAGGTTTTGATGATTACTAACCACTTATTATCTGACTTATCTTTAATATGGAGATTTTATTTAATCATCAAAACAGCCTTACAAGATAATACTTCCAATTACTGGACCAAAAAATTGAGTCTAGGGTCAAGTAAGTAAAGTTAGTAAGTGAAAGAAGATTCTAACCCTGGCTTAAACATAGGACATATTCAGTAAACTTTTCAATGGATACTGATGTCAAACAAGACTTCACAGATGAAATATTCTTCTGTAAGTAAAGTCACTTACTTTAAGAGTAAGAAAGTATGACTTTATGCTAATGAATGAAATATGGAATCTCTTTATATACATCTGTCTTAAACCTATATAAAGACATAAATATTCAGTAATTGCAAAAAACATTGAGAATCTGGATTTTTCTAAGTTATGTTTCCTTCTACATTAGGGCTTCTTATACTAAGGTGATAGAACAATCTCTAGTTTGCTTTATTTTTACATTTCCAATCCTCTGTTAGAATAAAATTATTAAGGCAACATCACATTGTTACAAAAGTTTCTAAACACTTACTCTCACTTTCTGTCCTATTTTGTTACAGACCAGGAGATGTTTTTAGACAGGCATGGGTCTGTATACCACAGTTTGGGAGGTAATGATCACTTACAAATCAGCATGCAATCTAAATTTTCTACCCTCCACAATCAATAAATTGCTGGAAACCTTAATGACTCACTGTGAAAGTAAAAAGAGTAGTGAAACCATTAAAATAAATATAACTCACCTGAATGGATAACCAAAAGTAGCTGTAATAGTTTTATTCTCAGTAATTGTGGGAGGACAACTCACTTGAATTTCTGTTTGGCCCTTAAAACCTCCACAGGTGGCAAAAGCAAAGATAGAAGCAATCTATACAAAGTAAGATGAAAAAAGACAAAAGAAAAAACAAGATAAGCATTACTACACCCCAAACAAGGGTCACTAAAACTGTAAGCACACTGATTATTAAAAATTGGCTCACTAACATTCTAGAAATTCTTCTTTTTTTGAGACAGGGTTTCCGTCGCCCAGGCTGGAGTACACCGGCATGATCAGGGCTCACTGCAGCCTTGGCCTCCTAGGCTCAAGCCGTCCTCCCATCTCGCCCCCCAAGCAGCTGCATCACAGGTGTGCATCACCACACCCGGCTAATCTTGTTTTGAATTTTATTAGAGATGAGGCCTCGCTGTGTTGCCCAGGTTGGTCTTGAACTCCTGAACTCAAACAATCCTCCCATCTTGGCCTCCCAAAATGCTGGGATTACAGGTGTGAGTCACTGTGCCCAGCTCCCCAGTACCCTTTTTTAAAGAGATGAGTCTCACTCCGTTGTATAGACTCAAGTGTAGTGGCACAATCACAGCTTACTGCAGCCCTGAACTCTCAAGTGATCCTCCCAAGGAGCTGGGACTAAGGAGTGTGCCACCATGCCTGGCTACATATAATATAGAAATTAATGTACCAGCCCATATGACAATTCATTTGTTCATACTTTAGTGTATCCACTAAGTGTTAGTATGAAATATAGAGGGAGACTCATTTATTAGTATCAAAATCAAAATGGGTGAATTGGAGGTATTTTTATTTGGAACGCAAGTTACCAGTAATTTGTAAAGCCAAGAGGCTGTAAGCAAAGAAGAAACACTATTTCATGAGCCTATTAAGCCTCCCTTGTGGGTATTTCCAGGTCTCAAAAAGTTGTTGGAAACTTATTTTCCTAATCATGCATATGCTTAAAAAAATGAATGATGTTCTCTCAAATACTATCTAAAACACAAAAAACCTGGAAGCAACCTAAATGTTGACAGGGAATCAAACTATAATTCATCCACTCATTCATTCATGCAATGAAACATTATATAGCTGTTGGAGATTAACAACATAGAAAGTGTTCATTACATATAAAGTAAATTTAAACAACAAAAACTAGAAAGGTTATGCATCAAAATTTCAAGGTCACCTCTCAAAGGAAGATAAAAAATAATTCCTTTTTATTTTTGTACTTGTGAATTTTCTACAAAACACCACAAGTAAGCAAAAAACTCCAGATGTGCTGTTAAAGTCCAAGAGCTCAATCTTTCAGCAAGTGGTGATGGCTCTATTTTCAAAATACATTTGCAATCTGACCACTTGTACTGCCTCCTGATCTGAACTACCATCACCTCTTGCCTGAATTTTGCATTAAATGGTCTCTCTGCTTCTGCCCTTGCCCCAGCTTCAGTCTGTTATCAACATAACAGCCAAGACAATCTTTTAAAAATGTAAGGCAGAAAATGTTATCCTTTGCTCAAAACCCTCCAATGGCTTTTGAGCTCTCTATGAATAAAACTCAAAGTTCATATAAAGGCCTGCAAGATCCTTTCTTCCCTTATATATTTCTGACCTCATGTTGCGACTTTTTCCTTTACCTAATCTGTATACACAAACTGCTTTCCATGCAACACCTTTAGTGACATGGGATAAACTCCTCCTTCAGGACCTTTGCACTGGCTATTTCCTCTGCCTGGAATACATGGTTCACTCCCTCACTTCCACAGCTTCCTGTTCCAGTATGACCTTCTCCGAGAGAACTTCCCCTCACTACACTATATCAAATAACAGCACTACTACACAACCTATTCCCTCTATTTCTGCTCTATTTCTCCTCTGTTCTAATTACCACTGCTTGACACAGTACTTAATTTGTCTGTCTTTCCCTAGAATAGAAACTTAAAGAGGTCAGGGACTTGGTTTTGTTCAAGGTCATACACACTTAGCAAGTGGTAGTAGATAAAATTCAATGCAGATTTGATATCAAACCTTCACTGTTGAACACTTGATTATAATGCCTCCCATGGATTATTCCAGGGCCTTAAATCTTGTAGGCCATAATCCACATTATAATAATTGTCAAGGGTTTGTTTCCCCTCCCTGCCCCCACAAAGAAGAGATACATGAAAAGAATCTGGTTACAGATAGGAAGAGTCTGAGGTAATGTCCAGCACATAGTTTGAGGTCTTAACTGTTAAGAGGTGATCCCTGGTTTTCACAGGATTTCAAAATGTGTAAAAATAACTTTCCTTGGAAAATGTGTCATGATGTCATTTTTCATTATTTGTAATAAATAATGTTTTATGTTAAAAAAAAAAAGGTAAAGATAGAAGAATCGATACTCTCTCAGAATAAATATGCATGAATACACAGAGTGAAAAGGCCAGAAAATGAGTCCTGAGCATATACCCACATTTAAATTAAAAAAAAAAAAAGAAAAGAAAAGAAATGAGATATACAAATTGAACCAATGGAGCAGAATAAAGAGGCCAGGAATAGACTAGTGTGTATAAGACAAATTGTATCTAACAGAGTTGATTTGTAGATCACAGAGGAAAGGAATGTGGTGGTTTTAAAGATAATGCCCACCAACTCTTTGATAAAACTCCCATCAAGAGGTGGAGCTTGATTTCCCTTCCCTTGAGTGTGAACTAAATATAGTGACTTGCTTCTACAGAATAGAATATGGTACTGCGAAGAAATGGGATGTCTTTTCTGAGACTCAGTTATAAAAACATTGCAACTTTTTTTTTTTTTTTTTTTGAGACATAGTCTCGCTTTGTCACCCAGGCTGGAGTGCAATGGTGCAATCTCGGCTCACTGCAACCTCCACCTCCCAGGTTCAAGCAATTCTCCTTCCTCAGCCTCCTGAGTAGCAGGGGTAATTACAGGTGCCCACCACCATGTCCGGTTAATTTTTGTATTTTCAGTAGAGTTGGGGTTTCACCATGTTGGTGAGGCCAGTCTCGAACTCCTGACCTCTGGTGATCCACCGGCCTTGGCCTCCCAAAGTGCTGGGATTACAGGCTTGAGCCACCGCACCCAGCCAAAGACTGCTTCTGTCTTCCTTTTTCACTCCTGAACTTTCCCATTCTCTGGGGGAAGCCAGTGGCCATGTTGGGAGGATACTCAGGCAACTTTTAGAGACTCACATGGTGTGGAATTGAGGACTGCCAGTAACCACATGACCGAGCTTGGAAGGGGATCCTCTGAGGTTTGCCAACAGTCATGAGAATAAGCTGGAGGCCTTGAGATAACAGCAACCCCAGCCAACAGCTAGACTGCTAGACTTATGGGAGACCCTATGCCCAAACCATAGCTAAGCTGCTCCCAAATTCCTGACCCACAGAAGAATGGGTGAGATTTATTATCTCACCTAATAAAGGTCAACAGACCTTTGTTTTAAACTGCTAAGTTCAGCGTAATTTGTTATACAGCAATAGATAACTAATACAAGGAAGAGTTGTTCAGTACATGGTCCAGATGAACTGTACACAAAAGTAAAAAGTCTTTAAAAGAACCATAAAAGACTGTTAAATTCAACTACAGAAAAAAAATTGTAATCAAGTCAGCTGTTGAATGTAAAACAAGCTACCAATTAGGTGAACATATTTATAATAAACATAATGTCACAAAGGATTTACTAGTGTATGGATCTAAGAGAAACCCTTGCTCATGTGTACTAAGAGATGTATAAGAATGTTCATAAAAAACGGGGAAGGGAAAAGCAACGGGAAAATGGATAAAACACCATAGTATATTCTTACAATGGGAAGTCATATGGCAAAAAAGATATAAGAATTACAACTGCCTACATCAACATAGATGAATCATAGAAATCCAATGCTGAGTTAAAACAAAAACAAAACAAAAACCATGTTGCATATGACTACCTAGAGTATAAAACCATTTTTTAAAAGCTCTGTTTACCTGACTACATTACACCTGCCACTATTTTTGTTCAGGCCGTCACCATTTTTCACTGGGCGTAACCCAGCAGACGCTTCTTCTCATTTCCAATTTCATTCCAATTGATACTCATCTTCTATAATGTGGGCAGTACAGCTGCAGTACCCAGTGATGCTACTTGTGAGTCTTGAACACTTTACATGTCACTAATCTAAATTGATATGTACTCCAACTGCAAAATACACACTAGATTTTGAAGATTTAGTATGAACAACATGTAAAGTATTTTATTAATTTTTATATTGATGACTTGTTCAAACAATAATTTGGATAGATTGGATTAAGTAAAATATATTGTTAAAATTAATTTCACCTGTTTCCTCTTACTTTAGTGTGATTAATAGAACACTGAAAATTACTATGTGGTTTGCATTTTTTATTCCCATTGTATTTTTTTGTACTGGACAGAGCTAGTTTAGAATGATGTCACATTGATCTGAAATAAAAATCTGATCATGTCCTTCCCATTTAAAGGAATTTCCTCAATTGTCTTCCAACCTAAATTAAACAAAAAATGCTCAAACTTCTTAATTTGGCATAAAAAGCATGGCTGATCGATGCTCAACTTTAGAGATAGATTTATCTGTAGTGTATTCACTGCCAGGTACTGTATGATTCTGTCACATTATACTGCTTACTGTTCTGAAACATACCATGTATTTACCTCTTAAATGTATATGCTGCTGTTCTGGGAATGCCCCATCTCTAATTAGCTCATTCCTTGTGGTAGAACTCATGATTCTTCTCTTGAGCTATCACAGACATTAACTCTATTATATATGAACTCTACTATAGGCATTTTTCTTGTGTAACTTGCTTTATAAAAAATAAAATGGGGCCGGGTGCAGTGGCTTATGCCTGTAATTCCAGCACTTTGGGAGGCCATGGCAGGACGATTGTTTGAGCCCAGAAGTTCAATACCAGATTGGGCAACACAGTGAGACCCTGTCTTAAAAATAAAATAAAATTAAATTAAAAAATTAAATAGAAAAATGAATTTCCTAATATAACAAGTAGCAAATAAATAGCATACAGCACTACAGCTTGCTGCTTTCAAGACTATTACTTCTACTGCTCCTTTGCCAGACTGTCATGTCTTTGCACCTGATTTTGTTTAGAATTTTCAGTGACTAGCAGAAAACCTGACACATAGCAAATGCTCACTAAATAACTGCTTAAGGAAAAAATAATTTCCAATAACTTATAAGTAAAACCATATTTTGAATCTTACATAATTATCATTTTAAAGCTTTTTGTTATAAGGATAGATAAATATCGTGACAGCAATTCTGGTCTTTATCTTATAGAAAGAAGGGACAAAAGCACATATTTTATATTAAACAAAGTACAAAATTATGAGGGCAAAATATCCAACTATCTCACTTCTCCCTATATTCTACTGCTATTTTGATCTAGACTGGAAGTTATATACTGGCAGCCTGTTGGTAAAACCTGGCCTGCAAATATATTTGTGTGGCCTTTGCAGTATTACAAAAAAATGTGAATTTGCTGTCATTGTTTTAATATCACTAATTTAATTTAATAAATTAAAATAATTTAATAATTAAATTAATTTAATTAATTTTAATAGTACATATAAAAATTTGGATTTCCTGCTTTTCCCGAGTATGTATGGGAAAGCTGAAGAATGGCAACATCAGACCCACATTCTCATAAAGCAACAATCAGAGAGAACTGAATGACAGATGTCACTTATAGCAGAGCATGTGCTTTCTAGGTTATCTGCTTCTCCATTGTCTTAGCCCTCAGGATGTGTGTTAGTTGCCAGTAAGTAATCAATGACATACTATTGTTTTTCTTCCAAACATCTTGCTTCACTCATTTACTTTAGAGGGTGGTTCCTATGACCATTTCAATTTCTAACCCTAGTCTAAAATGAAGGAGTACTGGTGTTCTGATTTATATTTTCTGGCCACTTTTGAAACTCATTTTCCCATACACTCCTACCCCATGAAGAATGACTGAAACTACTGACATGGAATTCTATCTGAAGAGTAACTAGTAAGAATCCAGGGGCAGGGTGACAGCAAGCTTCTGTTTAGGTCAGAAAAGTTACATGTTCACATACAGCCCCAAGTATCCAGAGAAACAGTCCCACTTACCTCTCTGCCCACCAGACCCATACTAGATGACCACCATGGCAGATCTTATGCAGAGAATTGTAACCTCAGGGTGAAAATTACAGCCTGGTTTTCTGGAGCACTAGTCTCCAAAGTAGACTGGAGTAGTCAATTAACTGATGCACCAGAAGAAAATATATAAACTTCTATTTAGATCTACTTTCAGACTTAAATAAGGAATTGAAGCTTTATTGCAATTAATATACCACTGAAACCCATGCTAGGCAGCACATCAGAAGGTCACATGTCAGTATGGCATGCTGGGTAGCCTGAAGGTAAGGGGAATCTCACACACGGAAGGACAGACAGTGATAACCTGACCTATTCGTTCACTTTTAGTGTTCATGCATTACAATGTGAGTGGGCCTGGATTTATGGTATAAATTGTCTAGTTTTAACCAAACTAACCTTCACAAAATTGTCCTGTGGCTTTAAAATGTTTTCAAAGAAACTATAGATTGGTAACACACACACTCATGTATAAAAGAGAAAATGGAAGCATTCATACTCTACGTATACTCTATGATTACATTCATCAGCCATATTACAAGGTAAAAACAGACAATCAGATCACAAGAAGGTGGCAAAACAAAAAATAATCAGAATACTATCTGAAACAAGGATTTAAAAATATAAACAAAATTTGCACTGAGTAATATACCTTAAGATACTAACTGACATAGTAAAACATGCATCTTAAGTTGTAGATGCATATTGTGGCTCTGTCCATAAAATTTTGTACTAATAGGCATTTATGATAAAAAAGACTCTGGAGGCTGGGCATGGTGGCTCACTCCTGTAATCCCAGCACTTTGGGAGGCCGAGCCGGGTGGATCACCTGAGGTCAGGTGTTCCGAGATCAACCTGGCCAACATGGTGAAACCCCGTCTCTACTAAAAATAAAAAAAAAAAAATAGCTGGGTGTGGTGGTGGGCACCTGTAATCCCAACTACTTGGGAGGCTGAAGCAGGAGAATTGCTTGAACCTGGGAGGTGGAGGTTGAAGAGAGCCAAGATCACGCCACTGCACTCCAGCCTGGGTGACAGAGCAAAACTACGTCTCAAAGAAAAAAAAAAAAAAAAAAGACTCTGGAGGCTGGGTGCAGTGGCTCATCTAAGCATTTTGGGAGGCCAAGGCAGCAGAATTACTTGAGCCCACGAGTTCGAGACTGGCCTGGGTGACATGGTGGGACTCTGTCTCTATAAAAAATTATAAAAGTAGGTGGGTGTGGTGGTGTGTAGCTGTAGTCCCAGCTACCTGGGAGGCTGAAGTGAGAGAAAAGCTTGAGCCTGGGGAAGTCAAGGCTGCAATTAGTCGTGATCGTGCTTCTGCACTCCAGCCTGGGTGACAGAGTGAGACCCTGTCTCAAAAAATAAATAATTAAAATTTAAAAAGAGTTTGGAGACCTAACTTCTATTGCTAGACCATGCTCATTCTGAGGATTCTACTGGAGAATACTAGTATTCACCTGGTTTATGAGTGTTTACACGTTTCTAGCTGCAGGATCCTCACTGCTATTTAATTTCGCCATTAATCTGAAATCATCTACTTAAATTTCTTTCTGTCCAAGGTTTAGTTTATCAAAGCAATAACTTAAATCTTCAAAAATAGATATAAAAGCATATTATGTATGAGTGTTTACATGCAAAACAAATGTATGCTGGTTTTAATAACTCAAATGATCATTCAGTACTTAAAATGAACTATTATAGCACGTTTGCCTTTACAATCAAAAGATTAGATGCCTAGAACCAAGGTATTGATTTTTATGAGTCAAAGTCTGAAATGTTTGCTAAAGTTATTCATTTTAAAACATGTATTGTTTTTGATGGTGATATTTCAGTTTATTCCCACCGGGCAATAAAGTCAGTTACAAAGTGCTTCAGTTTCACTGAATCTCCGTTTGCTTCTAATGTACAATAGTAGAAAATTCTAAATAGCCTGCCAAGATACTTCAATAACCCATAATTTGGATTATGGCTGGGTGCAGTGGCTCATGCCTGTAATCCCAGCACTTTGGGAGGCTAGGGCAGATGGACTACCTGAGGTCAGGAGTTTGAGACCATCCTAGTGAAACCAGGTAAAACCCCGTCTCTACTAAAAACACAAAAATTCGCTGGGCGAGGTGGCGCATGTCTGTAGTGCCAGCTACTCGGGAGGCTGAGGCAGGAGAATCACTTGAACCTGGGAGATGGAGGTTGCAGTGAGCCGAGATCATGCCACTGTACTCCAGCCTGGGTGACAGAGCAAGACTCCATCTCCAAAAAAAAAAAAAATTGGATGATGAGAAGTAAACGCTAGAGCTCCTGCTGAAATAAACAGCTAGTTTTTTGCTAAATCCTAATCATTGTACGTTGAAAACATCTTTATGTCACCTGAAATCTCCGAGGAACCTAAATATATTTATTTAAAAACCATTTATCAGCCAGGTGCTGTGGCTCACGCCTGTAATCCCAACACTTGGGGAGGCTGAGGCGGGTGGATCACTTGAGGTCAGGAGCTAAGAGTCCAGGCTAGCCAGCATGGTGAAACCCCGTCTCTACTAAAAATACAAAACTTAGCTGGGTGTAGTGGTGAGTGCCTGTAATCCCAGCTACTCGGGAGACTAAGGTAGAAGAATCTCTGGAACCTGGAAGGTGAGGTTGCACTGAGCCGAGACCACACCACTGCACTCCAGTCTGGACAAGAGAGAGACTCTGTCTCAAAATAAATAAATACAGAAAAATAAAAATCATTTTCTAATTGCTCTACTATTTTCATGTCTTCTGGAGTGAATCAATATCCTGACTGTTGATCTGGCTGGCTGTCTTGAAATAAGCCTGTCTCTTTGTGGAAAACTGACAGCATTTGTGGCCACTGACATAATTTGAGTTTTTAAGTAAAAACTAGTTTTCTTCATGTGTTTTAGGATATTTGATACAGGCTCAACTTGATTGTCCCCTCCTGCTTCTATCCCTGTCTAGCGGCTTTATGGTCATGGTCATTTCTGCTTGGCCTTCTGAGTCCCCTAGTCCACAAACACCACACCTTATGATGGGACCCCCAAACCACCAACATAAGTGAACATATAAGTTATCACAAATCCAGACCTAAAGCCTACAAGTAGATTGGTCCAGGTCTTGAGTGGCTATATGTATCTCTTTATTTCTACACCTTTAAGTACTCAGCTTTATTTAAGTCATAAGTCCAGACAGTCAGTTGAGTTTTCTCCAGATTTATTAATAATTACCAAATTTGGGAATAGTCTTTCTCCCTGCCATATTTTCTGTTCTGTTTCTGGTCCCCAGTGATGTTTACCTCATCAATTCTCAATGTGTGGTCTGTGGACCCCTGAAAGCTCCCAAGAGTCTTTCAGGCGTTCATGGAGGTAAAACATTTTCCGAACAATACTAAGACATTATTTGCCTTTTAGACTGTGTTGACATTTGTACCGATGAAGCAGACATACTGGTGGGGAAAACTGCCCGGCTTAGTAAGAATCAAGAAGAATACCAAACTCTATTTCATTGCCACACGCTTGTAGTTAAAAAAAACAACAAAAAACAAAAACGAACAACAACAACAAAAAACACCAGTTTTACTTAAGAACGTCTGATGAAGCAGTAAAAATTTTATTAAACATTGACCCTTGAGTTCTCTTCTCAGTATGATAAAATGGGAAATGCAAATAAAGACTTTTGTTACATACCAAATACAATGGTTGTCTCCAGAGAATGCATTTAAGCAAATGAGCTATAAGCTGAACTAGTGACTTTTTTTTGTAAACATTAAATTCCTCCCATCTTCGCACTCAAACAGCGGTTTATGCTGTCTTCACTTTCTTACCACACTTTCATTCAGCCTACTAAAATCTGGCTTTTTGATTTTACTGAAACTGCTCTTGCTAAAGCCACCAACAGTATGATTAGTAAAACCAAGGGATGCATTTTAGTCCTTATTTTACTTAACCATTCTATTGCACCTAATGTTTTGGGGTACTCTTTTCTTGAAATTCTAATAGTGATGCCAAGGCATTATTTCCCTCAATTTTCCTAACCATTCCTTCTCTCCTTTGCAGGCAGATATCTGCTGTATCTGCAGCCCAAACTCATATTTTAAATTCTAGACCCATATATACAACTGTATCCTATAGGATACCTCCAAAAGATCTAAAAAGACCACAAACTCAATATATACAAAACCTCGGATCTTCCACAAAAATCTGCTACTCCTCCTCCTAATGACATACCTTGAATAATGATGCTAATGGCAACCAAGTCAGAAAGACAGCAGTCATCTTAGGGTCCTCCCTCCTCGTTACCTTCCATACATATTCTAATTTGTAACCCCCTTTTGTAAACCCCTTCAGTTCTACTGAAACTAATTTTAGGCCCTCATAATTCCTCAATCAACAGATTTCCCTTCCTCCAATTCTGACCTTTCCAATCCATCCTTTTAGAAATTTTCATTTTGTCAGCAGTGTAGAGGGATGATTTGGAAAGGTCAGAATTGGAGGAAGAGAAATCTGTTCATTAAGGAATTATGAGGGCCTAAAATTAGTCATATTATTGACTTGTTTAAAGCCTTTAAGTAAGTTCCCATCCCCTATGGCAGGGATTCTGGGCTTGAGTGGAATAAACACTTCAATATTCTGTACTCTGCACATATGCATTTTCCTAAGGGCCCAGATTCCCAAAGATTAACCCTAGAAGCAGCGAACCTCTTTGAAGTGTTTTCAGAATAATCTCAAACTATATCCTCCAACCCAGTATATATTCCAACTAACCCCCAATTACTTTTAAGTTCTCATACAGGGTTATGCTGCTTCAACATTTCCTACCACTGAATGTAAGATTCCTTCTGCCTAGAAAGTCACTCCCCAAGTGAACCAGTACCCATCCTTCAAGTGTTCGTTCAGCTATGAAGTCCTCCCTAGTTCCTCCAAGCAAATGCTCTCTCTCTCATTTCTTCTACTATTCTTTGCATACACCTTTATTACAGTTTATTATATGGCATTTTCATATTTTTTATGTCCTTCATCCTTAATAGATCATGAGAAAAAGACCATGTTTTATTCATGTTGGTATGCTACTGTTTAGTACAGATCTGGTATAAAATAGTCAAATATTCATTGAATAAATATTTACCACACCATTAACAATGCGTAGTCTTTTCATAAAAGGCTCTCCTGTGTAATAACAAGCTGTTCAAACTGAAAGTAGTATTTCCGTAAGATGCTTAAAAAGGGTATTTTTCAAAATACATCAGAACACGAATGAACTTATCACTAGTGCTTGAAATATTAAGGAAGAAGCTAAATCTACAGTTGTTTAAAAACTTGACAAATAATATAAGCACAGACATAAACAGCTGCCTCTTCATTTAAGTGGAAATCTAAATTATTAGTTATAAATTTAACTATAATCCTCAATGAGACTAAATCTAGATGTAAGACTTTCTTAACGTTTATATTTGATTAGCCTCGTTAATGCGATTTTCCTCTTGCAATTTTTAAATGCTTTAATCATAGTTTTCTTTATACTTAAATCTGGACTTAGGTTTAAAAAAAATCAGGTTTATTTATTTATGCGTCTTTAAAGTAGTCATTTGTGTGAAGTCAGCACTACTTCAGTTTTCAGAAAACACACAAAATGTTCAGTGAATGGTGAAAGCGTCTAACCCCTTGGGCGGTTACAATGGTCTAAGTAGAAAATCACATTAGGTACCCATCAGAGAAACCGAGTTTCAGTTGCTTTTAAAAACATCCTCGGTAGGTTATTTAGAACAGGAAATTGAAAGTTCTTATTCTTCTTCACCACTCTATCACTAAAGAAAAGGGCGAAAAAGCTATGGATGTAAATGCTGCTGTCTGTAAACACAACTTGCCTGCAGAAATACGTAGTGGGCCACGAAGTTTGAAGGAAGCCCGCAGTGCCAGGTATATTCACCAACTCCTCCAAGTGACTGATCATTGCCAAGGTCGAATTAATAAGTGTTCTTTGATGTTAATGATTGTGAGTGTTCTCAAGAAAGGACTAAAAGCTGACTTCCAAGCAGGATGTTGCTTGGAAATACCCAAAACACACTCGATGTCCATTCCTAACGTGTTATTAAGTGAACCGATCTGACTCCATGCGTTTTGTTAAAAGGCCTTTCCTTCGTTCCCCTGGCCCACAGTTTATTTTTGACTATTTTTAACTCGGAGCCCATCTTAAAAACAAATTAAGAACGGAATGCTCGCCAAATCACGTCGACAAGACAAAACCGGCTTCCCAGGGAGCTGGACCTCGAGTGGGCACCGGCTGGGAAGTACCCGCTGAGCCTCTCCGCAGAGCGCGACACCAGCCGCCGGGTTTCGGTTAGACCGCAGCAGGAAGTTTTCCCTTCCTCTGCGGGAAGCAGTGGAGCCAAGGGGAAATTTGAACTCCCACTCCACGGGGGCACCCAGAGGGTAGGTCCGGTGTGGGAGGGTGCTCCCAGGGGAGCCAGGCGGCCGAGGAGCTCGTGATTCGACGCCCGCCGCGGCGTCTCCGCCCAGCGCGGGCCCAGGCCGCGGCCTCCCTGCCCTCCCTACCGTCCACTCCCAGTCCCCGGGCGGCGGCCTCAAAGCCCGCGCGGCAGGGCAGGGTCCCGGCTCGCAGGCTCCCGTCTCCCTGCCTAGGGAGCCGCGCAGAGCGGCTGCGGGCCTGGCAGGCGCGGGCTGCACTCACCCACTCGAGGACCTTGATGAAGCCGAGTGGCTCCTTGAGAGGGTTGAGATTGATCTGGAAGCCGGACATCCTCTAAGGGAAGGAGGGAGAGAGAGTCAGGACGACGGGGCGGAGAAGGAGGGGACCGACGAGACCCGAGCAGCCCGGCGGCGAGGAAGGGCAGGCGGGGCGGGCGCGCTGGCCGGGCTCGGAGGCGGGCCCGGGGGGCGGCCGTGGGGCGGGCGGTGGGGAGCAGCGGCGGTTGAAGCAGCTGTCTGAGCTCTGGGACGGAGACGAGAGGGGCGCTGGGAGGCAGGGGGGCCCGGGGGGGGACCAGGAGGCTCCGCCTCAGGCCGCACCTGGCCAAGTCGACTGATCCGCTGGCGAACCAAGTAGATGTTGGGCGCCATGCTGCGTGCGCCGCGCCCCCTTCCCTGCAGTTCAGCCCCTGGCGCTAGGTCTCCCCCTGCGCACGCGTGCACGCGTGCGCTCCTCGGGCCCCCGCCGCGCTTCCGGACCCTAGCGACTGCGGAGCGCACTGGACCGGGGGCGCCCACGTCCGCGCCTGCGCAGCTGGGGGGTGCTGCCCTCAGAGAAACCCTCACTTGACCCCGAGCTCACCACAGCTGAGCTTATACACCGAAGCCGGCCTCTCCTTCCCTTCACAGATCTCAACTTTTATATGAATTTACAATGTATTGGCACAGATGAAGTCGCGTTTCAAGGCATGTGTTAGGGGTCTTTGATTAAAATTGCAAAACGACAGACTTCTGGCGACCATGCTGTGGGGTGCCTCGGAAGTGTGAATCACCAAAGATTCCTACGGAAATTGGGTTTATTTTCACAGTTAGCATCGCAGCCATGGTTGAAAAATGAATAAAGGTTATACCTAAAAGACAAGGCGTGGCCGGACAGGCCCTCGGTGACCTACACTTTCACCTGTTATACGCTGTCAGTCGAGAGTACTCTTTTTGAGGCATTGTTGGTCTCTTTCTTCAAGAAGCTAACTCCTTTAAGATTCGGCTTAGGTAATACTTTCCTCTTGGCACCCTGTTACGGGAGCCCCAAGGTAGTGTGATCTCCTTGCTGGCTTCCTCAGTACCTGGAAAGTTTCTGGACAGCTGGAATGTGGCATATTCGTGTATATGAAAAATCAGCTTCCAAGTACTTACCTGAATTTCAAGCACGAATATGATTTAGCAGGCTACTTGCCACTGAGGTTATTCTGTCAGGGTTGATAACTGTTATTGAACGTCTTTCTAGTAAGCGAACCCTTTCTCTTTCGAGACCTGTTTATCTCCTTGTTTGCTGTCCAGAGAGTGCAAAAAATACTTTTCATTTTCTATGCAGACAGAGACAATCTTTATTTTTATCTTGGCTCCGGTTCCTCAGTCCCCAGCACAGTCAGTCCTCAGTGAGCACCTAATACCAAATGGATGGTTGCAGATTTCTCCCACTAAGCAACAAAGCATCATAAATACCTCATAGGGCTAGGTGAGTGAAGGTGACCATACACTGCTACCTGGTGCATCTGAGACCACGATGAGCGGTGCTCCAGGTCTTTCAGCTTTCTCTCCCTTTTTTTTCTACTTTGTTTCTGTATCTTCCTCTCAGTACTTCTCTTTTTGTTCTCTTTAGCCCGTTTTTCTAAGCTTTTACTCTCATTCTGTTGAGGTCTTCTGGGTAGGCACCTGGGGATGGAGTAGTGAATAGCAGGACTATTTAGCTTGAGCTTCGTATTCACGAAGATTCAAATTAGACTATTAATGTTATTTCTTTTTCTTTTGTTCTTTCTTTCTTTCTTTCTTTTTTTGAGACAGAGTGTCACCCTGTCACCCAGGCTGGAGTGCAATGGCGTGATCTCAGCTCACTGCAACCTCTGACCCCCAGGTTCAAGTGATTCTCCTGCCTCAGCCTCCTGAGTAGCTGGGATTACAGGTGGGCACCACCACATCCAGCTATTTTTTTTTTTGTATCTTTATTAGAGACGGGGTTTCATTATGTTGGCCAGGTGGTTGGTCTTGAACTCCTGACCTCATGATCCGCCCGCCTCGGCCACCCAAAGTGCTGGGATTACAGGCGTAAGCCCCCGTGCCCAGTTCTTAATGTTATTTCAAAATGAGATATGCCTTGACAGATTAGAGATATGTTCACATGCAGCTTTATTAATTAACTTTAAAGATCTAAAACATACCATAACTTAGTAAACCAATATTGGCATCTCTTCTTCTTTTTGTTTATTGAAGGCCTTAGAAATTGGAATTGGCCAGGCCCTTTCTCAACTTCTGTGCTAAACTTTCTGTTGCTTCTGTCTGCGTCTCCTGCTGCTTGTTCAAGCCCACCAGTGGAAGGCATCGTGGTTACTTTTCCTCAGGAAACCTTCAGTGTTAGAGTAACTCCTTGAACTTTAAGAAGGTTCCTTCCTTGGCCGTGTGGCATGCAGTTTTAAAGATGGAGACCACTGAGGGTGAGCGGAACCACATCTGGTCACTTATCAGAACTCATTCGGAGAATCTCTCTGAGCAGAACAAAACAGAAGTGAGCCACTACTGCTCACCTTCAGTCATAGCCCAGCACTGCTTCTGCCAGTCAGCCGAGCTCAGGGGCCTACCTTCCTGAGAAGGAACTGGCCATGACTGGCAGAGCCAGTGAGATCTGATTGGGCGACAAGATAATTATGATTTTTTTTTTTTTAAATCTTCCCCGACAAGAGTGTTTAAACAACAGCATCTCATTGAAGGCACAACTGTTCAAAGTCTGGGATGAATGTTCAGATGACTGTATCACACTGATTACAACACTGGTCATTTTCTGATTTGTTCCTCAAATCTGAGGAAAAAGCCAGATGCTCTGGGAGCAACGTATTCCAGGTCTACTCTACTAGGGCTATTTGGAAAATAATCCCTATAATATAAAATGGTTCTGTCTATCTGAGGTAGTATTATTGAACTCTATCTGTGGTGGTGTAATTATGGCTAAGTTACTTACATAATTTGTCATTGTTTTACTTTCTCTCTGTGGCTTTGAACACATGTGCCAGACTGTGACACTTGGGATTTAGGAATGCTCAGAAGGCCAGAAAGGAAAGTATATTTAGGCAACCATATATTAGCTATATTAGGCAACTCATTGGCTAACTATACTATTTTTTGTTTTTCTCAATGGGAATACAAAGTTTTGGTCAGCTTATTGGCAAGATGAGACTTTAACTCATTCCCGACCAATATTTATCTCCTTTTCTGAAAAGATATTGTTTAATACCAAATTCAAAACCTGACTTTTGCTTATAAACTCAAATAAGTGTTTTGTTTTCACTAATTCAATAATCATTTTAGAAAAATTTTAAAATAATTATATTTAAATTGTGCAATAGATTGGTTCGATAGGCTCAGTAAATTATCTCAAAATAATTAATTTGAAGCCTCTTAGACTTTTCATTTTAAAACATATTTTGATTTACAAATTGCAAAGTACGAAGAGTTCTGTGTACACTTCACCCAGTTTCCCCTAATGTTAACATCTTCTATAACCATCATATATTTGTCGAAACAAAAAAATAAGTATTGGTGTATTACTACTGACTAAACTAAAGAATTTTTCAAGCTTCATCAGTTGTCCACTAATGTCTTTTTTACTGCCCCAGGATCTAATTCAGGAAACCGCATTTAACGTAATGAGTGTAATAGGTGATCAGCAACTGTCTGGGGCCAGTGGTGCAGGCAGTAAGAAGAATTTACCAAGATAGTTGTAGGTAAAGAAAGGCAGATTTATTTGAGAAAGTAGGAAAATGTATTGCAAGGGTGCAACAGGCAGGTCAGCGAAAGAGGAGCTGACTGCAAAGAGACAAAAGCTTGCTAGGAATTTTCTAGGATGGTGCTTGTGCTCTGCGCTTGAAGAAGACTTTGTGTAGTAATAATAATGCTGAAGTTGCAGTGAGCTAACTTGAATTTTTTTATCAGCCAAGAATCTGGTGATAGCTGGGCACAGGAAGATTGTGAGTGATTACGCATGAGGGCTATGTGTCCTGGACCATGAAGAAAGGCAGACTTATAGCTTATCTATCTGCTTTCTCGTTTTGCTTTCCCCTGGTCCTGCCAGCCTGAATCCTTTTCCCGAATTAGGACTCTACCTTTCTTCACGCCCTGACAGAGCAACAATGACTAATCTTTGGCATGTGGTTGAATTTCTCATCTTCCAACTGCTTCTTGCTGACCAGGGGTGTAGAGTTGGCCCTACCTAGGATTGTTAGTCCGTCAGGAGGTTATGTGGGCCTAAATCCCGGAATTGAGACTTAAATTGGGCAGGGTTGCTATGAGACTATGGGGGAACAGCACTTATAGCCTAAAATTTTGTTCTGCTGCATTCAAAGGAAAGTTATGGAGTTCTCTTAGTAGCTGATAGATTTGCTGTAGTACTATTTTGGTTTGAAATTGTTGTATCCTAGAAAACACAAAACCAGATGGAGTATTAACAATACATGATGCAAATAAACAAACTGATATGAGCTTTATTATAGGCAGAAGAAGTTGAGCAACCCATGGCCAAATTTAACTGGAGAACCTTTGAAATAGTTGTGCTAAAAAGGAATCTTGAGGAACTCTTTTTTGAAGGCCCTTTAATATTTTTATGCTCTCTGTTATCTTTTCTAAACTTTCTTCTACCTGACCTGAGTTACTGATGTAAAAGCAACAAGTTTTATTTAACAGCATGCAGTTGCCTCCTGCTTCAGCAGGAAGCACGTCCAACATGAGTTGGTTCTGCAAAACATCCCCTGCCAACAAGTTTACGGCCTGCCGTTGGGCTTCAATGTCTGTGACTGTAGCTTCCCAAGATTGCTGGACTAGGATGGTGAGATTATGAATACTGCATTTAAGCATGGGTATATCTGCAAACCAAAAGATTGCACAGGCTACAGAATGTCCTAGGTCATTTTTCTCTATGGCAGGATTATTATTGGTGAGGATGCCATATGATGGGAGACTAAGTACTGCTTCTGATGTCCTTTGGAGGGACCAACATAAGAAGGATTTTAACTTTTGAACTTGGCCAGAGGTTTCAAAGTCTGAGGAGTTATATATATGCACACCAGATATTGCTGCAACTATAGTGCAAGTGCTTCTTCACTTAATAGGCAAGGCTAGAAATACATTAGATTTGTATACAAAGAAGAACCCAGTTCCTTTTCATGAAACTCCTGAAGAGGAACCTCATAACCAGGCATAGGTGTGATTAGTTTAGATTCCAGTATGATTTGCATAAATAGAGGGATCGCATGGTCCCCCAGGATTAAATGTGGATGGGCGGTGACCCAGAAAGTAGTTATCCATGCATAAGGGGGTAAAAGTTAGACTTGTAGTGTTATATGAATGTGGGGCCTGACAGATATGATTTTTGAATATTAATGGGATAAGAGAAAATTGAGGAAAAGATGTAGATATATTAGTGAGGTTGAGAAGTCGTCCAGTTTTGACTGCTATTTCTATATATTCCATCTTGGTTGCTGAACTATTTATAGGCATAAAGGAATTGTTATAAATCTTTCTGGCATGAACTTTGTTGTTTCCTCATCATAGAGAAAAACTGGAGGTACACAGTGAACTTGTTAAGAGTCATTATATGGCTTCCATTCTGGTTTGTTTGGTTATAGCTGAGAGTGTAATTGCAATGGGCTTGTGTGTTAAAGCCCCTGGGAAAGGGCCAGACTCCTTGGAATTTCTAGCCTTACAGGCCATCTCTGGTGACCTCCCTATTTGCTTGGTCACCGTGGATGATTGGCATGAGGGATCAGTTGGCCTAGGTTTACCTCATAAACCTGTATTTTTGGTGTGCGTGTACCTGGTGTAGCTGAATCCAAAGCATTGGGCTTCTGTGTTAGCAATTTCTTCTATAGATAGTGGGACTGCTAGGAGAGTAATGTCATTCTCGAGTCACTGCCAACATGAGCATATCCAGCAGTTAGTGCTGTGTGTTGTGTTAGCAACCTGAGATATTACTGGTTAGAATGGGTGCTTGGTGCAGCCATGGAAGCAATAGTTAGCCATGATAGACAGAATAAACACAGACGGATATTTAAGGAAAATGACAATATACAGTAAACTCAGGGAGACAGGAAAGAAGAAAGGCTGTAAAGAGTATGAAAAAACCAAACACTTAGTACTTAGTACCTCAGCATATCAATGTTGTGGTATGGGGGTAAATAATTACTAGGACAAAGATGAAGAAATATCCCCCGGGCAGTAGTTTTGGAGGTCTCCCCTGCAAATAGTAATCGTGTACTATCTCCCTTATAAAAGCATTAATATCAAGAGGGTGAAGCTGCTCAAGAGAGGCAGTTGGATAGTTACTGAGAGCTTGCAGTAGAATTGAATAAAAAGAGTCAGCTTTAAGAATAACGTTTAAGGGCTGGGCATGGTGACTCACACCTGTAATCCCAGCACTTTGGGAGGCCAAGGTGGGCAGATAACCTGAGTTCAGGAGTTCGAAACCAGCCTGGCCAAAATGGTGAAACCCTGTCTCTACTAAAAAAAACTACAAAAATTAGCTGAGCGTAGTGACACACACCTGTAGTCCCAGCTACTTGGGAGGCTGAGGCAGGAGAATCACCTGAACCCGGGAGGCAGAAGTTGCAGTGAGCCAAGATTGGGCCACTGCACTCCAGCCTGGGTGACAGAGTGAGTCTCTGTCTCAAAAAAAGAAAAAAGAAAAAAAAAAGAATAAGGTTTAAAGGAGGTGCTGGATTTATTTCCATCAACTTTAAGGGAGATTTAAAAATTCTAGGTTGTTTGGTTTAACAAAACCTCTTTTACCTTTTTTTTTAAATGTAAATGAGTTTCCAATGTTTACCTTCTAGTTAGACCGTAAATAATGAGTATCATCTCAGCAGTAGCAGCTGAGTAACAGCAGGTTTAAAGCAGGCAGAAAAAAAGAGAGGAAAATAGAGAGCTTTAGAAGACTCTACTTAACTCTATAGTGCAGGTTAACCGTTTGAGCTATGAATTTTTTTTGTTGTGGTTTGCCCATCAGTTTAAATGTGCACAAAATTATAATAGTGAAAGAGATCCGATCTAGCCGACCTGCCCCTCTTGCCTTTAGCTTGTAAGCTGCCTTAATCATTCCAGGGCTTTTGGGCTGAGTTAATTTTAGAAGGCATCTAGGTTATAGTTTAATGGTAATAGCCCTTCCCCCAAACTCAAACACCTTTTCAAAGCTAATGAGTGGCCATCAGGCCAGGGGGTGGAAAGGGGCCTGATTTCTGCTAAGGCGTAGACGTAGACTGCCAGCCATGCCTGTAGATAACACCACGATTGTAGGTTTGCCTTTTGAGGTATCTTTTCAGGTTTTTTGAAGTCTGACACCCATGGCTCTACCTGGACCCACCAATCCCACTCCTGTGACCTCACTCAAAAGCGATTCAGTGTGCAGGAGGACAGCTTCCACTCCCTGTGATTTCTTCTCTACCCCAACCAATCAGCAGCAACCCCAGCCACCCCACCCCTCCCCTAAACTGCCTTTGAAAAACCCCTAAACTAGGATCTTTGGACAAGGTTGATTTAAATACTAACTCCATCTCCCACGTGGCATGGCTGGCCTCATGTCTATTAAACTTTTTCTGTGCTGTAATGCTGTACTCTTTCTTTGTACAGCAGGCAGGAAAACTCCTCGGGTAGTTACACATCCAACCCACAACTCAGGACTCAAACTCCTGTATGGCTCTCCTTCTACCAGATGGGCCTGGGGCTCAGATGTTCCTTTTATACAAGGAATGAATCTCTGGGTTGGCCACTCCTGTATTCCCTCACTGGGAACACATTTTCAGGTGTATCTGCTGTACAGGGCCATTCTAAGGGTATGCTCAAGTTATTCCTCCCAGGGGCATTTACCCTACACTTTGACAAGAGGTTTAACCTTCCTAAGTTTCCATTTTCTCATCCCCATTTTGCAGACGGGAAATGAGAGTTGTAGTGGGATTTAAATTTTATAATCATAAGAGATCATTTAGAAGAGTGTCTGGTACAGACTAAGAACTGAGGAAATGTTACCCGTTCTTGCCACTGTGTTCCAGAAACAGTGGAGTGGATGCATCAACCTTCTGATCGGGTGGGTAAGCAGCAGCAAAGACTTACTGCTAGAACAAAAGTCATTTAAGGAAATCAGACTTTGGCTAGAGCAAATTAGAGTTGTAAGGAAGAATGTTCCATTGATAAAATGAAAGAAATATGAAATGAGAATATAATTCTTGAAAGCAAATTAAATGCAGTTTTTCATTACTGAAAGCTATGTGGGGCAGAGGTCTTACTAATCCTCCCTGTGTGGGTCTACTTTTAATCTATTTGTGTCATCACCATTTCAAGCTTAGCTCACATTTAAGCCATGAATAAACAGGGAAAATCCTCTAATTTGTAGAGGTTAATTTTATTTTATTTTATTTTTGAGCCCGAGTCTCACTCTATCACCCAGGCTGGAGTGCACTGGCCCAGACTCAGCTCACTGCAAGCTCCGCCTCCCAGGTTCAAGCGATTCTCGCGCCTCAGCCTCAAAAGTAGCTGGGATTACAGGCGCCTGCCACCATGCCCAGCTAATTTTTATATTTTTAGTAGAGACAGGGTTTCACCATGTTGACCAAGCTAGTCTCAAACTCCTGGCCTCAAGTGATCCACCCGCCTCATCCTCCCAAAGTGCTGGGATTACAGGCATGAGCCACTGTGCTGGCTGAGGTTATTTTTATAATAATCATTACAAGTACTGTAATTAAGTTATTTAAAAAAGGCTTATTGTATAATAACTATTTTATAATAACATAACTTGACCTTTGAATAGTGTTTTGCCTTTTTCAGAGAACTTTCAGGGTCATTTTTTTATGTGATCTTTGAGTTAAAGGATGGTGTAGGAATTGTAATCCTCATTTTGCTAATGCAGAAACTGAAGTTCAGAGGGAAGAAAGTGTGTTAGGAAAGGCTTCATAGGGGAAGTGACACAGCACTGTAGCTTGAGAGATGTGTAGGTGATTCCTCAAGTAGATGGGGGCTGAGTGGTTTTCAGCAGAGATGCTGCAGAGGGTAGGGCAGGTAGGGCATAGTGATAGAGGAGGGGGAGTTCTATAGTGGCACCAAATACTTTGATATATCTGATGCTTTGGGTAAGGGGAGCAGTGTAGAGTCAGGGCTTTGTGTATCAGGCTAGGAGTTTGGACTTTATTCTCTGCCAGGGAGGTGCTTTCAGGCAAAGGAGAGTAATATGATTAGATTTCAGTTTAGGAAGATCACTATGTCAGTAGTGTAGAAGCTGAACTGGAAAGATGTTTAGGTGGTAGGTTCAAGCTAGCTGATATTTTCTAATCCTATTGATCATGGGGTCTCAGTTCCCAGGTATGGTGACAATGAGCAAGTGTAGACAGCCAGGTTGGCACTAGCAGCATAAACTGCTTGTGACAAAAGCGCAGCATTTAGACACAGAAACCACTGGCTCCTGTCCTAGATTTGTCAGATCTACAAATTTTCCTGGAGCACTTACCGTTTAATTTCCTTTGGCTTACCTCATCTGTGTAATGAGGGTATTGGTATGGCACCAGCTTTGCATATGTTAACATTGATGAAATACTTCAAATAAAACAAATCGGAACTTGGGAATGAAGATAGATATGAATATGCTACAGGCTGGTCCCAAAATCATAGCAAAGGATGGAAGGCTTAGCAGGTTGCCTATGCTATATAAACAGGGTTGATAAGAGGTTTTAAGATCCAGTTTTGAGCAGCCTCTATCATAAATAATTATTCAAAGGACCATGTTTTATTGTCTTCCTGAAAAGCAGAGTGCCCACAAAGATTTACACAGAGTTTTCAAGTTTAGCATTGTATTATAGCCAGCACTCTCTCTTGAAATCAGGTGGGAAGCAAAACAAAATGTCCACTAGTTCTCAATGAATGGTTTATTTATCCTATTTGCAATTGCACAGAGAACTGACTTCCTACGAAGGAGAAAACAGTTGATAGATCTTCTGAGACAATAAACTGGGTGAACGAGGGGCTTTGTTTTAAGCCTGCTAGATAGAATTTCTCCAGGATCTGAACTTCCTGCATCTAGGGTGGGAAGCCCAGAGAAATGTACAGTAGCCCTTCCCTCCTAATTCTAACCCTGCAGAATTTGTGTCAGAACCACCAAGATCAGATTCTGAGTGACATCAGAGCATTTATTAGGAGAGAACAGATTACTGAAGGTGACCACTTTCAATATTAGCTAGTCACATACCCAGGATGTCTATAATCTTATCAACAACAGAAATCAATCTTCTAACATGATGCAAAGAGGGGAAAGAAAGAAATGCCTGAGTGGAGGCTGGCCAGGAAAATTCCAATGCTGATGAACTGAAGGCAATGGAAGTTTGTATATCATTTCTCTAGCAGGCATAGGAAGGTACTTTACACAGTAGGTGGGTTTCTAGAAAGTTAACTATTTTTATTTATTTATTTTTGAGTCTCGCTCTGTCGCCCAGGCTGGAGTGCAGTGGCACAATCTCAGCTCACTGCAACCTCTGCCTCCCAGGTTCAAGTGATTCTCTTGCCTCAGTCTCCCAAGTAGCTGGAACTATAGGCATGCGCCACTGCACCCAGCTAATTTTTGCATTTTTAGTAGAGATGGGGTTTCGCCATTTTGGCCAGGCAAGTCTCAAACTCCTGACCTTAGGTGATCCATCCACCTCAGCCTCCCAAAGTGCTGGTGGAAACTTAACTATAACTATAATTTTTTCAAATGGAATTTTCTTTTAAATATACTTTAGGACTTAGTCACTTAAAGGAACGTTTTGGAGAATCTGCTTGTGAACATTCTTTTTTTTTTCTTTTTTTCTGAGGGTCTCACTCTGTTGCCCAGACTGGAGTGCAGTGGCCCGATCTTGGCTCACTGCAACCCCCACCTCCCAGGTTCAAGCGATTTTCCTGCCTCAGCCTCCTGAGTAGCTGGGATTACAGGTGCGTGCCACCACGCCTGGCTGATTTTTGTATTTTTAGTAGAGATGGGGTTTCACTATGTTGGTCAGGCTGATCATTGAATTCCTGACCTCAGGTGATCCATCCACCTCAGCCTCCCAAAGTGCTGGGATTACAGGCGTGAGCCACCACACCTGGCCTGCTTGTGAACATTGTTTATATTTCATGGGCTTGTATTTTTTTATACTTTCCACCTATTCGAATTTTTTAAAGTGATAAACATTTGCCATTGTCTTACAAGCTCAATAAATTGGTCTTTACTTTCTGAAGCAATTTGTTATTGTTGCTATTTTCCTTGAGGGAAAAGCAAGGTTTCTGTGTTTGTATTTAAACCCCTCTGCTTTCTTATTTTTCTTATTTTTTTTTTTTTGTTTTTTTTTTGAGACGGAGTCTCACTCTGTCGCCCAGGCTGGAGTGGTGCAGTGGCGCGATCTCGGCTCACTGCAAGCTCTGCCTCCCGGGTTGACCCCATTCTCCTGCCTCAGCCTCACGAGTAGCTGGGATTACAGGTGCCCGCCACCATGCCTGGCTAATTTTTTGTTGTTGTTGTTTTTGTATTTTTAGTAGAGACGGGGTTTCACCGTGTTAGCCAAGTTGGTCTGGATCTCCTGACCTCGTGATCCACCCACCTCAGCTTCCCAAAGTGCTGGGATTACAGGTGTGAGCCACCGCGCCTGACCTCTTATTTTTCTTTGTTGATTTTTTCCTCTCCTAGTATGACCAATGGTGAGAAGCCTGAGTTTATTGACTTTGACTAGGAATTTACTAACTTTGATTTTGTAATCGAGGCAGGGGACCACCTTTTTGATGAGGCCTGAGCGAATAAGAAAAGTCTCAATCACCCCCCCACCCACCTACAGAAATATATATATACCCCATGCCACTGTCACATTGACCCTGAACTGCCATCATAATACATTCTCTATCTTAGGCTAACGGCTTCATGTTCTAAAATACAAATACCCTGGAGAATTATTGGATTAAATGGTCTATTACAGCATAATGCTTTAATGAGAAATTATCTGAATATTTTTCTCCTCGCAGTAAAAAAAAAAAAAAAAAAAAAAAAAAAAGGGAGTTTTAATGGGAGTATACCAAGAAAGAGATGGTCTTGGAATCTGGGCACCATCCCAGGAAGACAGACTTAACTAAAGGCAAAAGTTCTAGGCTGCCGAGGAGCTGTAAAAGGGATACTGAATGCCTGGGAAGTATGATGGAGAAGCTGCTCAGTATTGAAGAAATGGAAAATGCAAAGTAGAGCTAAAGCAAACTTGGATTTATGATACAAGTTAGCTTAGGGAAGACTGAACTCTTAGTATCTTTAATTTCATTGTTTGCCAATCATTTGAGAAGAAAAACCTGAACATTTCATACTTTCCTTCTAGTATTTATTGATCACTCATATGTACTGGATACTTTGTTAAGTGCTGATCATACAAAGTAGAACAAGATATTCTTGTCCTTAAAGAGTTTATATTTTAAAGGGAGAGATAGGGCTGGATGCAGTGGCTCATGCCTGTAATCCCAACACTTTGGAAGGCCAAGGCAGGTGGATTGCTTGAGCTCTGTGGTTTGAGACCAGTCTGGGCAACATTGTGAAACCCCATTTCTACAAAAAATACAAAAATCAACTGGGCATGGTGGCCTGAGCTTGTAGTCCCAGCTACTCAGGAGGCTGAGGTGGGAGGATGGCTTGACCCCAGGAGGCGGAGGTTGCAGTGAGCCAAGATCACACCACTGCACTCCAGCCTGGGTGACAGACCCAGGCCCTGTCTCAATAAAATAAAATAAATAAAGGGAAAGATAGGACAAAAACTATATATATTTTCAAGTTGTGATAAGTGCAGTGAAGAACACAAAACAGGTACTTTTGGTATATTTTTTTGTTTTCTGCTTTACAATTAGATTGCCCTGTGAAATCTATGGTAAAACAGAGATAAATTGGTAAGGGCTGCAGTCTTCATAATCTACATAAAAACTATGATTGACTCAGGTCCTATATAAGGAAATTTCTGGGGATAATCCTGTGACACTCTCAGTACTCTCTGAAATTCTGTAGAGCGAAGAGCTTGTGGATTCTGGCAGGAAGAGCAATCAAGGTGAAGGTGAAGATGTTGAGCTGGAATCTGGACAACTATGTCCGCAAAACCCAGTTGGACTTACAGATTGTTCCAAGAAACCATGATCCTACCTTACATCCTTTTGAGGTCCTGCAAGAATATGTAAGAGTTTTAAATGCTACCAAACTGGAAGGAGTATTTGCAAAACCATTCCTTGCTTGGCTGGATGGTCACTGAGATGGAGTCAGTTGCTTGGCAAAGCATCCAAAGAGCCTGGCTACTGTCCTGTCTGGGGTATGTGATGGAGAGGTTAGAATGTGGAACCTGACTCAACTGAAATGTATCCGTATAATACAAGCACATGAAGGCTTTGTACGAGGAATATGTACTCGCTTTTGTGGGACTTCTTTTCACTGTTGGTGATGACAAAACTGTGAAGCAGTGGAAAATGGATGGGCCAGGCTATAGAGAGGAGGAAGAGGCATTACATACAATATTAGGAAAGATACTGGGATTGATCATCACTGGAAAGAAGCTGTTTTTGCCACATGTGGACAGCAACTAGACATTTGGGGTGAACAAAGAACTAATCCTATATGTTCAATGACCTGGAGATTTGACAGTATAAGTAGTGGTAAATTTAATGCAATTGAGACATTTATCTTGGAAAGTTGCACGTCTAATAGGAATATAGTACTATATGATATGAAGCAAGCTACTCCTCTGAAAAAGGTTATCTTAGATATGAGAACAAATACAATCTGTTGGAACCCTATGGAAGCTTTCATTTTTATGGCAGCAAATGATTATAACTTATTTACTTTTGATATGTGTACACTGGACACTCCTGTAATGGTCCATATGGATCATGTATCTGCAGTGCTTGATGTGGATTACTCTCCCACTGGGAAAGAGTTTGTGTTTGCTAGTTTTGATAAATCTATTTGAATCTTTTCTGTAGACAAAAGTCAAAGCAGGGAAGTATATCACACAAAGTGAAAGCAACATGTTATCTGTGTAAAATGGACTTCTGACAGCAAGTATATTATGTATGGATCTGATGAAATGAACATTCACCTATGGAAAGCTAATGCTTCTGAAAAATTGGGTGTGCTTACATCACAAGAAAAAGCAGCCAAGTATTATAACCAGAAACTGAAGGAGAAATTTCAGCATCATCCTCATATACAACCAACAGCTCATCATTGACATCTACCAAATTCTGTCTACAGCCCAATTCAGGAACAGTGCATCATGAAGGAAGCTTGTTGACGAAAGGAAGTGAGTCACATTAAACACAGCAAGCCTGGATCTGTGCCAATTGTGTCAAAGAAGAAGAAACACATAGTGGCAGTTGTAAAATATTTGGTATTCCTAACAATCCTGATGTGTAATTACTTGTTACTTTTGATTTGAGAACTCTGCAAATAAAAATGCTGGGACTAGATTAATTGTAAACATTTCAGTTATATATGTAGAGCTTTATCATTGCTCCTTTTAGCTACCCTGATAAATGATTCTTAAAGGTGGGCTAACTGATAAGACTGTCTAACTGTTTTATCCTTAATCTGTGTTCTTCTTTCATTGAAGGATATAGTACTTACAGTACTTGCAACTAACTCATTTTTTCCGGGGTTTTATTTTTTTGTTTTTTTTTTTGAGACAGAGTCTCGCTGTGTCACCTAAGCTGGAGTGCAGTGGTACAATCTTGGCTCACTGCAAGCTCTGTCTCCCAGATTCAAGCAATTCTCCTGCCTTAGCCTCCTGAGTAGCTGGGACTACAGGTGCGTGCCACCACGCCCAGCTAATTTTTGTGTTTTTAGTAGAGACAGGGTTTCACCATGTTGGTCAGGCTGGTCTTGAACTCCTGACCTCGTGATCCTCCTGCCTCGGCCTCCCAAAGTGCTGGGATTACAGGTGTGAGCCACCGCACCCAGTCATTTTTTCCTGTCTTTTTTTTTTTTTTTTTTTTTTTGAGATGGAGTCTTGCTCTTGTTGCCCAGGCTGGAGTGCAATGGTGTGATCTTGACTCACTGCAACCTCCACCTCCCGGGTTCAAGTGATTCTCCTGCCTTAGCCTCCTGAGTAGCTGGGATTACAGGTGCCCGGCACCATGCCTGGCTAATTTTTTTTTTGTATTTTTAGTAGAGACAGGGTTTCATTATGTTGGCCAGGCTGGTCTCGAACTCCTGACCTTGTGATCTGCCCACTTTGGTCTCCCAAAGTGCTGGAATTACAGGCATGAGCCACCATGCCTGGCCTTTTTTCCTTTATAGATATATTTACTTTCTCTCTGATCTATTATCATAGATACTTTACATTTGAATTGACATTTAAGACCAAACATTTCTTCTAATACCTTTAATATTACTTTGAAAATGATTGCAATGATGTTTCTTCCTATGATTCCACATAACATTTAGAAGAGTGATGTCAACTTTTATAACTGAATTTATTTCTATTGCTTTATTTTATTTGGCTTTTGACCCTTTCAAAACAATCAGCCTGCATTTATATAACTTTTATAAATAATATTATAATATGGGTCAAGTTAAGATAATAAAACTTCCTTTCAGCATTGAAAAAAAAAAGAAATTCTGTAGACTCAATGTTCTAAACACTGAGGGGCTCCTCAGAGCCGATTCTAATAATTAAACAGGTGAGATTAACTCCTGCCTGTGTGGTTTGATGTTAAACCCTATCTTCTGTTTGCTATGCCCACCTCCTATACAATCCCCATCCTCCTGTTACATATCCCGAAATTCCAGGCTTGAGAATTCTAATAGACTGGCCTAAAAAGAAGAAAACAGGGAAATGTGATTAGTCATGAAGCAGCTAGTGACAAGGAGAGAGGAATGAGGAATATGCCCAGAGCTGTGGAAAAAAACGAACAAGAAAACTGACTGAAGATACTCCATGTAGGAGAGTGAATTCACACCATTTCAACATCAGTAACTTAGGTAATGAGAAGAGGGAGAGTGGTCAACAGAATTCCTTTTAAGTTTAATAGTGTAGAGGCTGCGTGCAGTGGCTCATTCCTGTAATCCCAGCACTTTGGGAGGATTGCTGGAGCCCAGGAATTCAAGACCATCCTGGGGAACGTGGCAAGACCTTCTCTCTACATAAAAAAAAAAAAAAAGGGAAAAAAAAAATTAGCTGGGCATGGTGGTGCACGCCTGTGTACAGCTACTGAGAGGGCTGAGGTGGGAGATTGCTTGAGCTCTGGGAGTCAAGACTGAAGTGGTATGTTGCATCACGCACTGCGCCTGAGAACCAGAAAGACCTGTCTCAAAAAAAAAAAAAAAAAAAAAAAAAAGAGCATAGCATGGGAATCCCATGCACGAAACTCGAAAGTAAGCCTTTGAGGACTTGTTGCTCAGCATTAAAGGGAGGTACTATAAATAGGTACTATGCATGCATAGTCCTAAACAGTTTCTTAGCTAAGCCTGTGATTACTAAAGCCATTAGAAGTAAGAAGACAGGGAGATAACTTAATGTTATTTTTATGTTAAAAGGTTAATTGTACTGTCATTAATAGAATACCAAGGAACTATGTAAAATATGTTTGTGTCTTGTTCTCATGTATCTGCTAGTGAAAGAGGCAAGATAATTAATTAGAGCAATCAAAACTATCTTCTCAGGTCTTTTAGTGGCACACATTTTTGTCTGCCCAGCATTCCTTGTGGGAAACATGCTCCTCCTCCAACACTCCAAAGTATTTCTGGTCATGTGGTTTGGGCCAGGGATGAGTATGTGATGTAGGCTCAGGCAATCAGTATATTTTATTCCTCTCATCACAGTGACTGGCTCGTGAAAGAGTATGTAGTGTATGATGGACCATTTGAAAGTCTCTGGGTGTTTTACCAGAGACTTTCCAGAAAAATGTCCCTTTTTTGGATCATAGGCTCTAAAATCTCTAGAGGTCTGGAGCAGCCAGGATCCATCCATCTTGCTGCTACATGGAGGGGGCTAACTTGAAGATGAAGCAAAGTAAACATAAAGAATGCTAGGAAGAATAGGGAACTGGGGAAGAAAGAGTCCAAACAGATATTTTGTCCATGCTAAGAGATCCTTGTGTGAATGAAATTCAGTAGAAGGATAGATTCCTATTACCCTATTAGCAAGGGGACAGTTGGTGGGGCGGAGGGGGTATGACTCACCGTAGAACCACTTGTCCTTGTCAGGAGGGGCTAAACTCCCCCAGGAAATTTACAGTGGTAGGGGAATGATGATAACAAGTAACCAGTCTGGGACTTACTTGAAGTTATTTGCCTTTCGGTAACTTCAAGACTGCTGAATATGTATCCACTTTCCTGGAAGCCTTCTTGTGCCCTCTGCTGCCTTAATGTCAACTTGAGTTACCTGATTCACCTAAGATACTGTCGAAGTCCAACATAATGGTTTTGTTGTCTTACTCAAGCGTCAGATTTTAAGATGTTTGGAGGCAGGGCCTGTATCTCCCACTTCTGCATTTTCATGTTTTGCACAACCCCAGAACCCAGTAAGCATTTCAGTGATGCTTGAATGAGTGAATCTGATAAGGCATATAGAAATAGAAGCCCTGAAATATTAGCCTGAAAAATTCATGGCTTTGCATTAAAGTACTGCCTCTCCAAGCATCCTCTTAAAAAATACAAATACCCAGAGGAAACATAACATGTTTAACTGATGACCAACAATTCTCATTTTTGGCAGTTATCAGAATGAAGGTGTCAGAGGTGTTAAACAAAACAACTTCATCTTGAATAGGAGGTAGGTAAAATAAGGATGAAACTTACTGGGCTGCATTCCTGGATGGTTAAGGCATTCTAAGCCACAGGACAAGATAGAAGATCAGTGCAACATACAGGTCATAAAGACTTTGCTGATAAAACGGGTTACAGGAAAGAAGCCAGCAAAAACCCACCAAAACCAAGATGGTGACAAGAGTGACCTCTGGTTATCCTCACTACTACTTTCTCACCAGTGCCATGACAGTTTACAAATGCCATGGCAATGTCAGGAAGTTACCCAAGGAGGTCTGAAAATGGGGAGGCATGAATAATCCATCCCTTGTTTGGCATATCATCAAGAAATAACCATAAAAAGGGGCAACCAGCAGCTCTCGGGGCTGCTCTGTCTATGGAGTAGCCATTCTTTTATTCCTTTACTTTCTTAATAAACTCCCTTTCACTTTATTGTATGGATTCACCCTGAATTCTTTCTTGAGTGAGAGTCAAGAACCCTCTCTTGGGGTCTGGATTGGGATTCCTTTCCTGTAACAAAGGGAACTATAAAAATTGGATTTTAGGCCAGGTGCAGTGGCTCACACCTGTATTCCCAGCACTTTGGGAGGCTGAGATGAGCGGATCACCTGAGGTCAGGAGTTTGAGACCAGCCTGCCCAACATGGTGAAACTCCGTCTCTACTAAAAAAAATTACAAAAGTTCACCGGATGTGGTGGTGCACACCTGTAATCCCAGCTACTCGGGAGGCTGAGGCAGGAGAATCGCTTGAACCCGGGAAGTGGAGGTTGCAGTGAGCCAAGATTGCACTACTGCACCCCAGCCTGGGTGACAGAGTGAGACTCCATCTCAAAACACAAACAAACAAAAACAAAATTGGATTTTAAAGAACACTGTTTGTATGAAAGAAAGGCCATAGATTTGTGTAACTAATTTGAAAAATAGTTTGCCATTATTTCCTAAAGCTGAACTTTCATCTATGTATGACCCAAAAATTTCACTCCTAGGGATGGGACCAAAAGAAACTGCTGTGGTTCAAATGTGTTCCCCAGATGTCAGGTGCTGGAAACTGAATCTCCAATGCAAGAGTGTTGATAGGTGGGACTTTTAAGAGGTGAGGGAGTAACGCTGTTATTGTGGGACTGGGTTATTTATCTCAGGGGTGGGTTCCTGAGGGATGAGTTTGGCCCCTTCTCTTGTGTGAACACTTTCTCTTGCCGTGTGATGCCTTCCACCATGTTGTGATGCAGGAGATTCATCCCCTTGATCTGGGACTTTCTAACCTCCAGAACTGTGAGCCAAATAAATCTCTGTTCCTTATAAACTACCCAGTGTGTGATATTGTGTTATAGCTGCATAAAAAGGACCAAGATAGAAACTTTTACACATGTAAAACAGGAAATGTGTACAAGAATGTTCATAGCTGCCCTGTTTTTGATGCAAAAACTTGAAAACAACTGAAATGCCTGTTAACAGGAGAGTAGATGAATAAATTGCAGTGTATTTACACAACTATTGTAGGACCATAAAAACAAACGAACCACACTGATTCACAACAATGTGGATAACTCCTAGCAATAACATGGAGTGAAGAAAATAAATGCCCCAAATTTATATGATATGATATATAGTCATACGCCACATAATGGCATTGCAGTCAATGATGGACTCCATATATGACAGTGGTCCCATAAGATTATAATGGAGCTGAAAAATTCCTATCACCTAGTGATGTTGTCCTGAGGAATTGACTAACAAGAAGTTTTTGGAAATGGAACAGGAATGCGTGGCTGAAGAAGAGGCAAGAGAAAAGGAAATTGCAGGAAAGGAAAAAGAAGAATCCCCAAGAAAATTCATGAAGGGTTTAGCAGAACATTTGCAAACCTCAACAAGCTCCTTAAAATGTTTAAATCATAGACCCCAACACCCCAATTAAGTTTTCATTAATAGAGAGGAATGTTCATAGTGCAGTATCTGTTTATAAGCAAATCTTTGGCAAAAAAAAAAAAAAAAAGAAACAAACCAAGAATACCACCATGCACGTATTTCTGAAGAGTGACCCTCCTCAAGAAGAACCACAGGCAGGACCTTCAGGAGGAATTTCGGAAGAAGACACTGTTATCATAGGAGATGACAGCTCTGTGCATGTTATTGCCCCTGAAGACCTTCCACTGGGACAAGTTGAGGAGGTGGAAGACAGTGACATTGATCAGGACGCTGTGTAGGCCTAGGCTAAAGTGCATGTTTTAAGTTAGTTTTAACAAAAAAATTTGAGAAGTAGAAAATAAAATTTAAAATGGAAAATTTGAAAAAAAGCTGATAGAATAAGGATATAAAGAAAGAAAATACAATGTGTTCCTGTTTTAAGCTAAATGTTATTTTGAGAGTTTCAAAGTTTAAAAAAGTTTATAAAGTTAAAAGTTACAGTAAGCTAATTTATTATTGAAGAAGGAAAATATTTTAAAATAAATTTCCCATCGCCTAAGTGTCCAGGGTTTATAATCTCTACAGTACTCTATAGTAATGTCCTAGGTCTTCACATTTACTCAACACTCACTCACCTACTCATCCAGAACAACTTCCAGTCCTGCAAGCTCTACCTATGATAACTGCCCTATATAGGTATGCAATATATGAATCTTTAACACTGTTACTTTACCTTTTGTATGTTTAGATACCCACATACTTAGCATCGTGTTATAGTTGCCTACAATATTCAGTGAGGTGACATGCTGTGCAGGTTTGTAGCCTAGGAACAATAGGTTATGCCATTGCTAGTGTGAGCCTAGGTGTGTAGCAGTCTACACCATCTAGGTTTGTGTAAGTGCTCTCTGTGATGTTCACACAATGACGAAATCACCCAATGATGCATTTTTTAGAATGTATTCCTGTCATTAAATGATGCACAATGTATTTTCTAGAGTTACAATTAATATAAAATAAGCTTTATAGAAATACATATAGGTGCAATAAAACTATATTTCAAAAGCCAAGGAATTCTCTGGATGATGGT
>NW_016806087.1:3528427-3571210 GCF_001698545.2 Rhinopithecus bieti
AAACAAACCAAGAATACCACCATGCACGTATTTCTGAAGAGTGACCCTCCTCAAGAAGAACCACAGGCAGGACCTTCAGGAGGAATTTCGGAAGAAGACACTGTTATCATAGGAGATGACAGCTCTGTGCATGTTATTGCCCCTGAAGACCTTCCACTGGGACAAGTTGAGGAGGTGGAAGACAGTGACATTGATCAGGACGCTGTGTAGGCCTAGGCTAAAGTGCATGTTTTTAAGTTAGTTTTTAACAAAAAAATTTGAGAAGTAGAAAATAAAAATTTAAAAATGGAAAATTTGAAAAAAAGCTGATAGAATAAGGATATAAAGAAAGAAAATACAATGTGTTCCTGTTTTAAGCTAAATGTTATTTTGAGAGTTTCAAAGTTTAAAAAAGTTTATAAAGTTAAAAAGTTACAGTAAGCTAATTTATTATTGAAGAAGGAAAATATTTTTAAAATAAATTTCCCATCGCCTAAGTGTCCAGGGTTTATAATCTCTACAGTACTCTATAGTAATGTCCTAGGTCTTCACATTTACTCAACACTCACTCACCTACTCATCCAGAACAACTTCCAGTCCTGCAAGCTCTACCTATGATAACTGCCCTATATAGGTATGCAATATATGAATCTTTAACACTGTTACTTTACCTTTTGTATGTTTAGATACCCACATACTTAGCATCGTGTTATAGTTGCCTACAATATTCAGTGAGGTGACATGCTGTGCAGGTTTGTAGCCTAGGAACAATAGGTTATGCCATTGCTAGTGTGAGCCTAGGTGTGTAGCAGTCTACACCATCTAGGTTTGTGTAAGTGCTCTCTGTGATGTTCACACAATGACGAAATCACCCAATGATGCATTTTTTAGAATGTATTCCTGTCATTAAATGATGCACAATGTATTTTTCTAGAGTTACAATTAATATAAAAATAAGCTTTATAGAAATACATATAGGTGCAATAAAACTATATTTCAAAAAGCCAAGGAATTCTCTGGATGATGGTGGCCCTGTGTGTGTGTGTGTGGGGGGGGGGGTGAGGGGGGGGGTGTGGGGTGTGGGGTGTGGGATGTGGGCACTGTATGGTTAGATGAAGTTTATGTCAAGGTTCCAGATTTTGTTTTGGATGGTAGGCTTCCAGGTACTTACTAAGAATAATGAAATAAGAAACTAAGCACAAACATGACTAGAAAGCCTGACTTTCCTAGGAAACTGTCTGAGGCTGATACTTTATTTGGAAAGTGCAATCTCAGAGCATTGATAGTAGGGGAAAGTGAGGCGAGGAGAAAGGATAGGGATTAATGCCAGGGGTGCTTTGGCCTTGCTTCATGAAGAGCTCTGCTGGTGAGTTGGCAGGTGAGCCTGTCCAGCCACATGGGAGTCTTCAGGTGGGACAGGTCTGCCTTGGAGCAGTCCTTGGGTGGAAGAAGGGAGAGGAAATGAGTAGATTGGGTCTCTAACTGGAAGGTAAATTCTCTGGGGTACTACCTCTGGGTTGCTTATCTGGCCTCTTTTGGTGGCAGCCGGGAAACTAAATCTCACATCTTGTGTTTTAGTTAAGTCTAGAAGTGGTGGGAGATGCCAGAATCTCAAGCCTGTGACTTTTCTTCCTAGCTGCCCAACAGCAGCAAGGGCATGGTCCCAGCCCTCCCTGGCAAGATGCTGGCTGGCCCCAGGCAGAGTAAGTTGGTGCTATGGAGGCAACTGAGTCAGAGCTGGCAGCCAAGCGTCTATGGGATGCCATGTGAGCAGGAGCTTGGGAGTCAGACTCACGTTTGAATCTCCGTGTGAACTTGGATCAATTTCTTAACTTCCCTGGAGCCTCATCTAGAATGTGAGAGTAGTGATAACTACCTCCAAGTGTTGTTTCTCATATTAGAAAGGGATAATGTACATAATGCAACCAGCAGAATCTTTGGCATCTAATAAGTGCTAAAAATATGTAACTCCCCTTCGTCCTACCCCTGCCACGAAGCACAACTGAGACAGTACTGGGGGTTGAGGGTGGGCAGACTTGGCTTAATTCTCCTTCTCTCCTTGTCCCACCTGGCCCATTTCCTGGCCTTGGGCAACCCAAGAACACTGGGCCCTGTGTTACAGGATGAAGGGGAGAAAGACACTTTGCACCCCCTTCCTAAGGTCAACAGTTCTGAGGCTGTACCTTTCTTCTGTGCCCTGGGTTTAAAGAGGGATCTCAAACAGATATGGGTACTCCAAGCAGGCATATAAGCTGCTGTCCTGTTGAAATAATATTCATCAAATATTTGTCTAATATTTACTTTGGCTGGGGACAAAACTGGCCCAGCAAGACAAAGTCATCTTTCCCCAATATGTCAGGGGTTGGGAATGGAGGCCCAACGTCACTGATGGCAGATTTCCAATTTATTTCAGGGCTGTGTCTGCCCTCTTCTGGCATGCTACCATGCCACCTGTTCACCTGGTTGTTTCTTATATGTCTAGAGCCCCACAAAGGGTGACTAGGTCAGCCAGAGCTCTTGCTAGGCTTCACTGTAATTCAGGATTACTTTTACTCTTTGATCACATAAGAACGTTCATTTCCTGAATTGCCTGTCTTACACGTTTAAGTGCTCGTGTATTTCATAATACCACTATAGAATCTTGCATTTGAATACTTACCAGGGACTGAAATAAATTCACACTGCTATTTTGCTGGTGAAGTGTCCTATTGTGTAAGTGAAGTTTTTAATTTTGTAGATTTAGATGAGTAAGTTAAAATTTTCCTTTCTGATTCTTAATTTGTTTTCTAATTTGGGGTAAAATGAAGTTAGGTGGGGGCGGGGGAGAGACTTTCAAAGGGAGCTCTTCATATCAGTAATGTATACTTTATACACACTCCAACTCCAAGACGCTTCTCCTCAGAGCCGTTTCGAGGGCAGAGAACATTCCTGATCGCTAGGTTGCCCCTGTTCCCTTTTGAGTTAATCCTGTGGCCTCCACAAGCATGTAGAAAATTGTGGAGAAGAGACACTCCTTATGCTCTCACAAATTTTATTTGGCCTCCCCATTCTGGCTCACTTCTTGTGAATGCAGATTCAGTTGGCCCCAATTTCTTTTTAGCGGGCAGGAGTCAAAGGCATAGAATGTTGTTGAAAGGTTTTGTACTACTGTGCAAAGTAGTACTGTACAAATTATCTTCTGCCTCTTTCCCATAAGACCTTTTGAGCAAAGCCCAATTCTAGAATTCTGCAATTCTGCTAGAACTTTCCTTTGGCTAAATTTGATTGTTCCTAAAAAATCAGTATGCCGGAGGACCACATTTTATTTATTTTTTTGAGACAGGTTCTCACTCCTGTTGCCCAGATTCGAGTGCAGTGGCACAATCATGGCTTACTGTAGCCTCAACCTCCTGGGCTCAGGTGATTCTCCAACCTCAGCCTCCTGAGTAGCTGGGTCTACAGGTGTGCACCACCATGCCCAGCTAATTTTTTGTATTTTTAGTAGAGATGGGGTTTTGCCATGTTGCCCAGACTAGTCTTGAACTCCTGGACTCAAGCAATCCACCTGCCTCTGCCTCCCAAAGTGCTGGGATTACGGGTATGAGCCACTGCACCTGGCCAGAACTGCATTTTAGTTGTCCTAAGTCATCTGTGTCTTAACGTGAATGGCAGACAGCTTGTGTCAGTGGCTGCTCTGAGGACAGCCCCAGAATGGAGGGCAGGAGAGCCTGGAATTAGGTAGCTCAGGACTCAGAGAGAACTCCAACTTTGGTAGGAGCCATCCCGGACCTGCCTACAGTTAGTAATATTTTGACCCTGAAAGCCGCCTCCTCCTCCTTGCAGGTGTAAGCTGTTCGTTAGCCTTTAACTTTCAAATTAAAAATGTTTATTTAGGGTAGTAATGGAAAATAGAAGATAAGTTAGCAAAGCCAGCAGAAGTTGGAGAATTCATAAACAATAAAACACCAGAAAAGTGTTACCCAAAATGCAACTTTGAAAAAAGATAAACATTAAAACAAATCTTGAGAGCCAAGAATAAAGGTCCCTTGAGGGAAGTAACACATGCCATGATTTTTTTGCACTCTCTTTCTCTTTTGCCCTGTGATACTGGTCCATCTTTTATGAAGGTCATCTTTTATGAAATTCAATAATGATAACTAATGTTAGGGTGTCTCCTGAGGCAATATGAGATTATATGGTAGGTAAACAGTAGGCTGTTGCTGACTCAAAGGAAAGGATCACTTAGGAACACAATCAGCCCAGTGCCGGTGGTCCCTTTTAGTCAGAATCCTCAATCTCTGTGGGGATCACCGTTTGGCCTGGACTTTATTGAGCTGCCAGATTAAAGGCATGAGAATTGAGCCTCATTTTTTCCCATTTCTATTCTTAGATAATCCATTCATTCTTTTTCAATTTACCAGGACCAGTCCCAGAAAATGTTGAGAACTGGGTGTGAGTAATAATCACTGATATTATATGGTTCCTTGTAGTTTGCAAAGCAGCTTTACATACATTATTGCATTTAGTCCTCCCAATAACCCTGTGAAGCAGGTGTTATATTATTATTATCATCACAGTTTCATAACTGTGGACACAAAGCTTAAAGAGATGATAGGACTTGCCTAAGTTCAGAGAGAGAGGGAATGGCTCTCAGCTCAGGTGTTTTGATCCCAAGTCCTGTTGCTCCTCAGTTCACCTTGAATCTGAGGAGCTGCCATTTGTCCACCATGCTCCTCTCACTCTTATTAATAAGAACAAGGGTAATAGTGGCCAATGCTTGAGGGGTATTCACATGATACCAAGTACATACCATTTAATCCTCACACCAATTGTATGATACAGGCTTAATAACTGATCTTATTTTACAGTTGAGTAAACTGAGGCTCAGAGAGGGTAGGTAAGCCTGAGAGAGGTGGGATATGTCGACCAAGGGTCATAGCTAGTAGGTGGTGGAGACAACATTTAAATCTAGACCTGTTTGGTGTCCATGCTCTTAAACACGCGACTCTATGACCTTGCTGTCTCTTTGGTTTCTCTTCCAAGGTTTCTGGCTACGTCCAAATGTTTGATTCAACACAGCAGAAGCATACAGGCTGCTTTCAAGGGCAAAGAAGCAAACTACAGGCTGTGGGGAGGACATAGAGAATGAACAATGGGTTCTCCCGGACTTGTAAGAGTGGGAAGCACCACTGACCTGCAGACGAGGATTGACAGAACAAAACAAACAGTAATGATGGGGTGCAGACAGGCTACCCCCAAAATATGGTACCTCGGCATATTGAACAGTGTAAGCTGAAGGAATTGGAAAAAAACACATAAGCAGGAAGGTCTCTGTGACCTTTGTCCAGCCTTCTTTCCTGAGGCAGGTCCTAAAACCTAGAAGGCCTCTCTGACTGTCCCCTGCAGCAGGTCTTCAGGTGCTCATGTGAGAGGTGCCCTCCCCACATCTGGAGGAAAAGAGCATCCTTACCTCTGAGGACACAGGACACAGAGAAAAATCTGAACAAACAGGCCTGCCTAAGTTCCCCCGGCTTATTACCGTTACATCATACTCTTTTCCCTCGCATATGTCTCCACGACCATCCACTCTTCATCAAACCTACTAGAAAAAACAGGTTTCACTGTTTCTTCGGGTCTTCATTTCCTTATGAAGGCTCCTGTACCCATAAAACTTACATTTAAACAAATTTATGTTTTTTTCTTTTGTTCATCTATCTTTTATTAGAGGGGCCTCAACAATGAGTCTAGGATGGGTGAGGAAAATATATTTTTAGTCACTACAATAACAGATGCATTAGTCAGAAGGGACATGGAGCCTACTGGGGGACTGGAAAAAAGCTGGATGGATTAACCCACATCCAGGCATTGGGGACTTCATACGGATCCTCTGGCCTGAATCATTTGCATTTCATTGCAGGATGGCAGCGCTTAACACGAAGGCATTCCTTACCAACAATGACCTATCATAAGGCATGCGGAGGGCTCAGGGTCACCAGCTGGGTACAGGAAGCTCCCGGAAACACCCTATGAAGGCAGCAGCCTGCTCCAGACAGGGAACACAGACTGAGAGTGTGAACACAGACTGAGAGAGTGGCATTTGTAGCCAACGAGAGTCTCGTTGGCTACAAATGCTTCTGCAGTAAGCAAATCCTAAAAGATAGAACTTCTTTGACAGAAAGGCCATAATATACTTGAATGTTACTTAACCCAGCAATCCCATTACTGGGCATATACTCAAAGGAACAGAAATCATTCTATTATAAACATACATGCATGTGCATGTTCATCGCAGCACTATTCACAATAGCAAAGACATGGAATCAACCCAAATGCCCATCAATGATAGACTGGATAAAGAAAATGTGGCACATACACACCATGCAATACCATGCAGCCATAAAAAGGAATGAGATCATGTCCTTTGTAGGGACATGGATGGAGCTGGAAACTGTTATCCTCAACAAACTAACACAAGAACAGAAAACCAAACACTGCATGTTCTCACTTATAAATGGGAGTTGAACAATGAGAACACATGGACACAGGGAGGGGAACAACACAAAATGGGGCCTGTGAGGGGATGAGGTGGGAAGGAGAGCATCAGGAAGAATAGCTAATGCATGCTGGGCTTAATACCTAGGTGATAGGTTGATCTGTGCAGCAAACTACCATGGCACACATTTACCTATGTAACAAACCTGCATATCTTGTGTGTGTACCCTGGAACTTAAAATAAAAATTAAAAGTAATTTTAAAAAGCAACAAACAGTTCCTCACCACCGTTAAGAGATATTTAGCTAGTTTCCTTGCTGACTGAGCCTGGCAGAGGTGAGGGAGGATGTTGGTGAGAAAAGGTCTGGGAATGAGATGATTTGTCCAGTCCCATAAAAGGAAANGTCCTTTGTAGGGACATGGATGGAGCTGGAAACTGTTATCCTCAACAAACTAACACAAGAACAGAAAACCAAACACTGCATGTTCTCACTTATAAATGGGAGTTGAACAATGAGAACACATGGACACAGGGAGGGGAACAACACAAAATGGGGCCTGTGAGGGGGATGAGGTGGGAAGGAGAGCATCAGGAAGAATAGCTAATGCATGCTGGGCTTAATACCTAGGTGATAGGTTGATCTGTGCAGCAAACTACCATGGCACACATTTACCTATGTAACAAACCTGCATATCTTGTGTGTGTACCCTGGAACTTAAAATAAAATTAAAAGTAATTTTAAAAGCAACAAACAGTTCCTCACCACCGTTAAGAGATATTTAGCTAGTTTCCTTGCTGACTGAGCCTGGCAGAGGTGAGGGAGGATGTTGGTGAGAAAAGGTCTGGGAATGAGATGATTTGTCCAGTCCCATAAAAGGAAATCTCTGGAAGAATTGGAGCAGGTGGGAGAATCTCCATCTCTTTCATCTTCCATCGCTCCCTGGGGAAGCAGCGGGGCGGTGCTTCTCCCAGTCCTGGCTCCTGGTTCGCAGGCTGGAGGCACATTAGAATCACCTGAGGGGGCTTTTAAATCCACCCGTGCCTGGGACCCACCCAGAAACCTCTGGGAGTGCGGCTGAGGTAGGGAAGTTTTTAAAAACTCTTCAGGTGACTGTGAAGCAGAGAGCATATTACTGCTCGAGAGTTTCAGAACCAGAAACAAATAAGTGACACAGGTGTCCAGTGAAACTTTCCAGCATTTCGGTGAGTTTGGAAGGGAGCAGGCATTATAGAAAGATTTTTAAAGAGGGGAAGTGGGACCCTGAGAGGAGGAGCAATTTGCCTGGGTCAGTGGCAGGGTTGGGGAAGGAGGTAGCCTCGTTTTCTTTTTCATTCCCATACCCTTTTTTTTTTCCTGGTGGCATATTATAGATTGTTCTGACAGCTTAGCTTTGTATGTACTCAGCCATGAAATTTCCACTCCGTCACTGGACAACCCCTCTAGTTAGACCTACACACTGTTGTAAAGCGTTTCCTGGCAGGGAAACCCAAATATTTCATTTCTAATTCTTAGCTCTTTGCAAGTCTGAGCAGTGGGTCATGAGACTCCCACAACTGTTAAAAGGAGCCAGGGCCCACGTTTCATGCGTTCTGTACAAAGTACAACCCATGTGCATGCAGTGAAAATGCAAACGTGAGGGTGGCATTCAGACCTATCACAGTCTCAGCTTTCAATCCCGCTGTGAATCCAGCGTGGCTGTCAGGGGATCTACAGCAGTTAATTCTTTCATAATTCAGAGCTAAATCTCCAAGGAGGCCTGGGCTGGAGAGGCCACCTGAATGGTGGCCTGCTTAAAGGTGCGGTCATGTTTCCTGATTTAACTGGGTCAGTTTGGTTGTTTATTTTTGCCGTTTGATTTCAGGGCAGGGTTGGCTTCAGTGTGCTGGCAATTCCCAGATAACTTATGCTCTGAGGGACTGAGACAGGTGTTCAAGAACCCCCAGTGACTATTATTTAATTTTGTTCCTCCCCAGCCTCATGGTTTATATGAGTTGTTATGCGACAGAGTTCTATTTTTAACCGCAAACATGCTCTGTTCAACTGGAATCATGTTCTTTAGACACTGCATTATGCAAGCTGGCTCCAAAGTTTGCCAGGAGTGCTAAACTAAACTGTGACAATTCCCAGCCGTAGTCACTGACACCCCCACAGTGAAACAAACAGCATGCCTACTTGCTTCAAGATAGAGTTTCAGTTGTGTTAAATAACTGCCTGGTGCTACCTGATGAGAAAGCCATCTCTGGCTGTTTGGATCAGCTTCTCTGATCTTGTCTCCTGTCTAATCCCAGAATAAATCCTTTGGGTCTTGGGGGAGGATGTTAAAAAGGCTCTGATGAAGAAGATTAAACCTGAAACAAGTCATAATGAGGCATAAACAAGGTAATGTTCATTGTAAGGGATCTTCCCAGGTTCTAAGCAGGAGAGGAGAAAAGATGGTTTCGATGGAGGGCATCTGTTGAGAAACCCCTCTGATGTAGATGTTCCTGTGGAGTCATTTATATCCAAAAGTTAGGACATTAGACAAGTGCACTGGTGGGTTCTCAGTGTTTTCTTTTTCATGGGGTGATCATAAAGAAGTAGTTCTCAAGAATTGCATCGAGCCAGGGATCTTCTGACTTCTGAAGATTGACATCTGGTTTATCTAAGATGACCCAGGGAAGGGGTGGAGCTGGAAGTCTCTGCAGGGAGATTGTTAGTATTTGCTGGGATTCTTTGGTGGCAAGCAACAGAAATAAACTCTCAAGAAGAGTTAATCTACTTTAGCAGAAAAGGACTTTTTAGAAAATAAGTTCCGTGAGAGCAAGGGCTAGCTTGTTCACTGGTATTTCCTCAATAGAACAGTACCTTGAATATAGTAGGTACTCATTGTCTTAGTCTGCTCAGACTTTTTACAAAATTCCTTAAACTGAGTAATTTATAAACAACACAGATTTATTGCTTACAATTCTGGAGTCTGGGATGTTCAAGATCAAGTTGCCAGCAGATTCGGTATCTGATGAGAGCCCGTTCCTCATAGTTTGTGCCTTCTGTGTGTCCTCACATGGCAGAAGGGGCCTGCAGGCTCCCTTACACCTTTTCTATAGGGCGCTAATCTCATTCGAGAGGCCTCCTAAAGGTCCCACCTCTTCATACAATCACATTAGGGATTAAGTTCTATAAATTTTAGAGGGACACCAACATTCAGTTCATAACGCTCAGTAAATATTCATGGACTAAAAGAAGTTATAGGGTGGATCAAAGCATTGTTAGGAAGATTGAGAACCAGTTTTGGAAAAGGATAAGAAAGAGAGCATCTCTGGAGGGGCTAAGGTAGCAGGAACTAGGTCCCTGACAGTCTCATCAGGACACCACTGCTGTAATAACTGCTTTCCAAACATTCTTATATTTGTAAGTGTCTACACTCATGCTTCAAAATCCAGACTGAGTGTATATTAATCAGGGTTCTCCAGAGAAACAGAACCATCTCTCCCCCTCTCCCCGTGTGTGTAAAAGAAGGAATTGACTCATGTGATTGCAGAGACTGGTAAGTCCAGTCTGGCAGGTTGGAGACCCAAGCAGAACCCATGTTCCTATTTGAAGGCCATCAGACAGGAAGAATTGATGTTGCATATGAAAGCAGTCTGCTAGAGAATTCTCCTTACTTAGAGGAAAGTTTGGTCTTTTAATTCTATTTATGCTTCAAGTAGTTGGATAGGACCACTCACTATGGAGGGCAATCTTCTTGACTGATTAAAATGTTAATCTCTTTCAAAAACACCCACCCTTGCAGAAACACTGAGAATGTTTGGCCAAATATGTGGGCACCCTGTGGCCCAGTCAAGTTTACACACAAAATTAACCATCACAGAGAAGGAGAGAGACAGTGCAACTAGCTTGAGTCGTGTGCCCACCCCTTTAGCTGGTAGAAGGCAGGGTATTTTGTCAGTTCTAGAGATCTGGAACCATGGGGCAGAACTGATTTCCTAAAGGGAAAGTGGAGAGCTGTTACCAGTAGAAGGAGAATAAATAGTGGGAAGCTACAAAACAACTGGCTCTTCTTGAAGTATGGTTTTATTTTTCTTCTTTTGTTACTTGCTTCCATGTGAGTAAACATCAAAACACATCTGTGCTGTTTTTCTTGACTTATTCCAGCTCCTCTATACAAGAGGGAGAACAGCTGGGATAGGGAAAAATATATTTTTTTCTTTTCTCTCTTCACCTCCAGTCCTCAGTAGAGGTGACTGAAGGGTGATGGTTACCTTCAAGTCCTTGCTCTTGGGGGTCTGTGCTAATGATTGAGCACTCGAATGCTGCCTCACTCTGAAGAGGTCCCTCAACACTGTAAAAGGCATTCACAAGACATCCCTGCCCTGGAAGAGTTTGAATCTGTTGGACTTTGTGCATTTTTCTTATTTTCTGTCCTTCACCTATTAGTTGTGGCTGCTACGAACCCATATAGTTCTTCTGGAATTAAAGAGACATGCTTCCCTCAAATAGCTTTACATCTATTGGTCAGAGATGGTCATAATGTACTGAGTTTGTTAGAATGACACGTTGCTATGTACCAGGAAGTTGTCACAGGGCACATAAGTCTACCATGTCTATAATGTGAAGGATGCCTCGTTAGATGCAGCACTCTCATGCAGTGTACAATCTGTCTACTTTATATGGCAGGCCTGAACTACTGAGGGAGAGAGAGACCACCAGAAATCAGGAAAGCACAACTTATTTAATGCTCTTATGAATGGTTCGTGCTGGGGGATGGGTGGAGTTCCCTTTATTTGTGTTCTGACCAATAGCTGAACCACTGATCAGATTCAAGACAGAACCTTGAATCCAAAACTCCTTTAGTGTGGCAAGTCTACCATAGTTCCTGAGGAAGCTGCCTTCGAGGAATCAGGGACCACTGCTCTACTTTTAAGAGAATTCCTGAGAGACCTGCATATCTCAGACCTGACAAGCTGGGAGTGGCAATGGGCATATTGCTATTCCAGGATACAACTGCTGTGAGATCCTCTTCAGAGGTTTATAAGCTTGACTTCTCATTAGTACATTGGATATAAGGCATGACTCACTGCCAACTCTACAGACCCAGATAGCGTAGACAAGATCAATAGTCTAAAATCAGATTTTAAAATGAACAGAAATTTAATGCTTTTTCTTGTATGCCAATGGATCACATGGTACACATCCTGGGGTAGGCATAGCCCACTTTGTAGACCACTGATCTAGAGCCTGGTACTCCCTTTACTACACCTGTGCAGGCAGGGCTAATTGACTACAACACGTGGGCCTGGAGACATCCTCACCCTCCATTACAACAAGTGGACACGTGGTTTCTAGGCCAAGGGTTGGCAAATTATAGCCCATTGGCCATATCTGGCCAGCCCCCCGTTTTTGAGACACAGCCACACTCACTTGGTTATGTATCATCCATACGTTTTTTCACACTATAAAGGCAGAGTTCAGTAATTGCCACGGAGAGCAGATGGTCCACAAAACCTCAAATACTTACTCCTTGACCCTTTGTGGAAAAAGGTTGCTGACCCCTGCTCCGGGTGGGCAGTATTGATCCCCGTGTGTTGGTAATGAAAGGTAAGACTTGTCTGCTGCCTCTGCTCTGGAGTTCGGCCGGAGTTTGCAGCATAGCTCGTTGTGCTAATGAGGCTCAGCTTGGCCCTGCCTTCTGGGGATTAGCACCTAATCCCGGCTAGCTTTCTTAGAAAGCTTATTCACTGGTCACAAGGATGCAGAGAAGTGAGTGTGGATGAAACTGGTCCTGGTCACCTGACGTCCATGCCTTACACGGCGTGGGTCAGCTGGGTCCTCTCTGCTACCTACCTCCAGGGGATGTGCCTGCTACTCAGCACAAGTAACAGAGCAGTCACATGGCCTCCCCCACTGCAGGGCTGCACAGCTACCGCACATCCCCAAAGGGGTGGGGCGAATGCATGCTGAAATGTTTGTGTGCACATGTGAGTACATTGGTTAGGACTAGCCCCAGCTCGAGCTAATGCAAGCATGGTAGACACATGCGTTTTTGCATATCCATGCACCCTTCTTTTAGGAACTGCTGCTAGATGAAAATCCAAATATCTAATTCCTAGCAATTAGTTTGGGCTTGAGTGGTATTCATTTTTATTTCAGAACTCAGGTCCTAGGCTTTATATTATTTAGATTTCACTCCCACGTGACAAACTGCGGCAGATTCTCTGAGATGTCCTGATTCTCGCTGGTGAGAATGGCAGAGACTGCTGGTTCCTTACTCAACAGCCATCTACCCTATAAGCCCTGATTTTGAGATAGTCTCTGCTACCTAGGCTGGAGTGCAACCTCCACCTCCTGGGTTCAAGTGATTCTCCTGCCCAGCCTCCTGAGTAGCTGGGACTACAAGTGTATGCTATTATGCCCGGCTAATTTTTTGTATTTTTGGTAGAAATAGGATTTTGCCATGTTGGTCAGGCTGGTCTAGAACTCCTGGCCTCAGGTGATCTGCCCACCTTGGCCTCCCAAAGTCCTGGGATTACAGGTGTGAGCCTCTGCACCTGGCCACTCTAAGCCCTGATTTTACTGGAAGCATGTCCTTTAGTGAATTGTGCATCTGAAACAGGGACAGACATGTGCTTCATTTGTACTTTATCCTTTTTGTCCTTGGTGCAAACGTATTACATGCCCTAAAGCTGGCTGTTCGGGGCCATGAAAATTGCAGAAGTCATGGCCCTTCCCGCTTCAGTCACTGAACCAACACCAGTGCTCACCTACTTCAAAATTTATCATTCCATGAGAGGAAAGGAAAACCCCACCTTGTTTTTGGTTTGAACACAGCTGGATCAAATTCCTTACTGATGAATGAAAATATTAAGGAAAAGCTCAGAGTGAACAAGAAATAGGAGATTAGCTTTCCTTACAGATGCACAAAATTACACAGCAGGCTTGGGTTTTTGTTACTTTTCTTTTCTTTTTTTTTTTTAATTTTGGAGCAGGGTCTTCTGTTCCCCTGGTTGAAGTGCAGTGGTGTGATCATAGCTTAGTGCAGCCTTGACCTCGTGGGCTTAAGCAATCCTCCCACCTCAGCCTCCCGAGTAGCTGGGACTATAGGCATGGGCCATCGTGCCTGGCCTAAGCCTGGGTTTGAGGTCTACATCTGTCATTCTGTCATCCTGTGCCCCAGAGTCAGTCACTTCCTCTTAAAAGGTCCAGTGTCAAGGCAAGACCACTGCGTTCTGAGGCCCTCTTAATCTCTAGGCCCGGGCATAAAATATATGGGAGATTTCCACCTTTCCTCACGGGGCTTGCAGGCTGAGGGAGTGAGAATTTCCTTTCCAGCAGCATGGGCAAATTCGTAAAAAGAAATAAATAATTTGCTTGTTTCTCATGGCCACCAAAGCTCAAAGTCTAGTGACCACCAACCAGTCCCTCCTCAGTGAGGCTGGTCGAATCCAGAAAGGCTTTCTCTGGAAGAGCCCGGAAACCTGCTGTCTCATTTCAAAAGCCATCTTCCTTCCCCGAGACAAACATGGTGGAAAGGAGGCCTGACTGATAACACTGAGGGTTTTGGGGCTAGATTTTTTTCTGCAGGCAGTTTTGGACATTTATTTTAATCTTCTTTATGTGACCTATAAAACACATTTAGAAAAGTATACTAACTGGTTGTAGTGGCTGATACCTGTAATCCCAGAACTTTGGGAGGCTGAGGCAGGAGGACCATTTGAGCTCAGGAGTTCACATAGTGAGATCCCCATCTCAACAAAACATCAAAACATTAGCCAGGTGTGGTGGCATGCACCTGTAGTCCCAGCTACTCAGGAGGCTGAGATGGGAGGATCACCTGAGCCTGGGGAGGTTGAGGCTGCGGTGAGCTGAGACTGTGCCCCTGCACTCCAGCCTGGGTGACAGAGTGAGACCCTGTCTCAAAAGAAAAAAGTATGTTAAACACAATGAACAGTTACTGTTTGTTAAAATAAAGTAAACCCCTTATTCAAGAAACAGAACTTTGTGAGACCCCTGGAGCCCTCCTGCCTATCCCTTCTCAATTTCAGTCTCCCCTGTTTCATGGTAACCACGGCCTCTTTTTTTTTTTTTTTTTTTTTTTTTTGCGCTTGTCACCCAGGCTGGAGTGCGATGGTGTGATCTCAGCTCACTGCAACCTCCGCCTCCCAGGTTCAAGTGATTCTCCTGCCTCAGCCTCCTGAGTAGCTGAGATTATGGGCACCTGCCACCATGCCTGGCTAATTTTTTGTATTTTTTAGTAGAGACGGGGTTTCAACATGTTGGTCAGGCTTGTCTTGAACTCCTGATCTCAGGTGATCCACCAGCCTCAGCCTCCCAAAGTGCTGGGATTACAGGTGTAAGCCACTGTGTCTGGTCCCCCACTGCCTCTACTTTTATGGTCATTCACGTCTTTGTTTTTCTTTAAAATTTTACTACATACATATATGTCCATGGCCACTATTATTTGATTATACCTACTTTTGAAATTTATAAAAATAGGTCCATACAGGATGTGTTCTTCATATCTGACTTCATTCACCAACATGATGTTCATGAGGTTCATTCTTGTTGCACATAGCTGTAGTTTATTCACTTATTGTCACGTAGCATTTTATCGCATCAATAGGTTTTCACAAATTCGTATCATGGCACATATTTACTTGTTACCAATTTGGGGATTTCAAGAATAGATCTGCTCTGAGCAGTCTTATCCCTGCCTCCCTGTGCATATTTCAGTAGGGTGTCCACCCTGCAGTAAAATTGCTGGGTCATGGGTTATGCTCTGTTGGCTTTGCTAGGTGATGCCAAAGTGATTCTGTGGATTTATACTCATAGCAACTGTACATGAGGGGTCTTCATGCCCCACATCTTTGTCAACACTGGAGAATGCTATTCTGTAAGGTTAGCTACTCTGGGTGGTGTGCATGGCTATATCTGTGTTTGTGTGTGTGTGTGTGTGTGAGAGAGAGAGAGACAGAGATTTTCTAACCTAATTTTCATTATTGCATTAGCCTAATTTTTTATTAAAAATTTCTTTTTTTTAAAATTTTTTTTGAGATAGGGTTTCACTCTGTTGCCCAGGCTGGAGCGCAGTGGCACAATATCAGCTTAACTGGGCTCAAGCGATCCTCCACCCTCAGCCTCCTGAATAGCTAAGATTAAAGGCACATGCCACCATGGCCAACTAAGTGTGTGTTTTGTTTTTTTTTTGAAACGGAGTCTTGCACTGTCACCCAGGCTGGAGTGCAGTGGTGCGATCTTGGCTCACTGTAATCTCTGCCTCCTGGGTTCAAGTGATTCTCCTGACTCAGCCTCCTGAGTAGCTGGGATTACAGGCATGTACCACCATGCCCAGCTAATTTTGTATTTTTAGTAGAGATGGGGTTTCACCATGTTGGTCAGGCTGGTCTCAAACTCCTGACCTTAGGATCTGCCTGCCTCAGCCTCCCAAAGTGTTGGGATTACAGGCGTGAGCCACTGTGCTCGGCCCCAGCTAATTTTTTGTGGAGACGGGGCTTCGCCATGTTACCCAGGCTGGTCTTGAACTCCTGGACTCAAATGACCACTTGCTTTGGTCTCTCAAAGTGCTGGGATTGCAGGTGTGAGCCACTGCACCTGGCCAAAAATTTCAGACACAGAATAATACAGAGAACACATGCCTCTGGCTACATCAAAAATTATTAACATCTGGCATATTTACTCTATCATTTATTTGTCAATTGATCTAGTTATCTATCTACCTATATTTATCTATTTTGTGTGTCACTGATTTTAAAATATTTCTTCATAACTCCCCTAAAAGAAGGAATATTCTACCATTTTATGACAATAATCAAGAAAATAAACAATTTCTTCATATACAATATTTTGTCCATGTTCAAATTTCCCCAATTTGACCTGAAAATGCATTTATAGCTAATTTTTTGAAATCGGGATCCACCCCAAGGTTATGCATTGCATTTGTCATTGTGTATTAAGTCTTTTAATTTTTAATCTCCTTTCTGTTGTTGTTGTTGTTGTTTTGTTTTTCATGACATGGGCTTTTAAAAGCCCAGACCAGCTGTCCTGAGAAGTCCCACGTTCTGCATTTGTCTGATGTTTTCTCATGGTGTCCCACTTGTTCTTCTCTGTAAGCTGGGAGTTGGGTCTAAAGCCTCCATTAGATAAGTCTCAGTGTGGCTTTAATGCGCATCTGTCGGATTTTTTTTTTTTTTTTTTTTTTTTTTTTTTTTTGAGATGGGAGTTTTGCTCTCATTGCCTAAGCTGGAGTGCAATGGTGAGATCTCAGCTCACTGCAATTTCTGCCTCCTAGGTTCAAGAGATTCTCCTGTCTCAGCCTCCTGAGCAGCTGGGATTACAGGTGGCTGCCACCACACCCAGCTAATTTTTGTACTGTTAGTAGAGATGGGGTTTCAGCGTGTTGGCCAGGTTGGTCTTGAACTCCTGACCTCAAGTGATCCGCCTGCCTTGGCCTCCCAAAGTGCTGGAATTACAGGCATGAGCCACTGTGCCCGGCCCCATCTGTTGGATTTGTAATGAGATCAGGCACCCTTTTGTGCATTTACTGGCCATTTGGAATTCTCCTCTCTGAGGTGACTGCTCAAGTCTTTGCCTATTGTTCTGTTCGCTATGTGTCTTTTTCCTGTTGATTTGCAGTTCTTTATCTTACACATGTGTTGAAAATGGCTTGTCCCACTCTGTGGTTTGCCTTTTTACTTTTTTTTTTTTTTAATTTCCCACCCAGGCTGGAGTGCAGTGGCATGCTCTCAGCTCATTACAACCTCCATCTGCTGAGCTGAAGTGATCCGTCTGCCTCAGCCTCTGGAGTAGCTGGGACTACAGGTGCTCGCCACCACACCTGGCTCATTTTTGTATTTTTAGTAGAGATGGAGTTTTGCCATGTTGGCCAGGCTGGTCTGGAACTCCTGGCCTCAGGTGGTCCACCTGCCTTGGCCTCCCAAACTGCTGGGATTACAGGTGTGAGCCACCATGCCTGGTCTACCTTTTTATTTTTGTAAGTGTATCCTTTGGTGTGCAGAAGTTTTAAATTTTAATGTCCAATTTATCAATATTTCTGTAACCTGTTAAATAAATCTTCCCTAATCTGAGGTTACAAAAATGATTATAGATATCTCCCTGATCGCCTTCCATAACTGGGTCTAAGGTCCTCCGGGAAGTGTTGTTTGTGCATGGTGTGAGGTGGAGGCCAGGTTTCATTTCCTCCTGTAACGACATTAAGAACATGGTCCTTTCCCTAGCCCTCCACAGTGCTCCCTTCCTTGTAACCTGAGGGCACCTGTGTGCATGGGTCTGTTTGGGAGATCTCCATTCTATCCATTGGTCTATTTCTCTAAATTTTTATAACAATGCATACTTTCTTAGCTGCCATAGGTTTATAATAAGTCCTGATGCCCACCTCTGAATTACTTTAATGGTGCTGTGGCTAGGATTTTGACCTTTCACAGGAGACTTGGCTCAAATCTCATGCGGTTTTTTTGAAATAGGATTATGGGGTTACTATTCTTTCCTGGGCTGTGATCTTGGAAGTAACTTACTACATTTTCCAGTTGGTCCTTTCCAGGGACTCTTTTCACTTGCGTCTTATTAAATAAAGATTTGATTTGAGACCATGGAAGTCCAGTGTTTGGAATGCCCATGTCTGTTATGTTCTACTTATTGGGACAGATGGAAATACAGGAAATACAGAATCTGAAATAGCTGGTGACCTTTTAAGAAAATCCTGATTTTGAAAATGGGTGCCTTAGAGGCTATTTTGATCACTCCTTTGGGGGCTGCACGCTGTAGAGAGAATGAACTCTAGAGTCAGGTTTTTGGGCTCAATTCATGGATACACCAGTTACTAGCCCTGTGACCTTGGGCACATTGATTAACCACCTTGGCCTCAGTTTCCTCATCAGTAAAACGGGGATAGAAATAGAATCCACCTCATGGGTATTTGTGAGGATTAAATGTGATTATATACGAAAAGGGCCTGGCACAGAATAAGTGCTTGGTAAATCTTAGCCATGATTTTTTTTGTTGAAAAGAATTCATCTTTCCTCCAAGGGCTTTGAGACTAACCTAGGAGGTAGCAAAACCCATTCCTCTTGTGTTTCTGAGGTGCAGAGGCTTTACTTGTTGGAGACTCAGCACAGGCCATGATGATGGTCCTAACATCACCACCTGCCCCTCAGCACTCAGAAAAGTAGTTGTTTGTGGCTGTTGACCTGAGGCAAAATTGATACAAGTAGAGTTTATTTGGGCCAAATTTGAGGATTGCAGCCAGAAGCACAGATTCAAGTTGTCTTGAATATGCATTCCAATTAGCAGCAGTGAAAAGCGATTTTTTTTCCCTGAGATTACAAGTGGATTGTGAGACAGGGTCTCACTGTGTTGCCTAGGCTGGCATGCAGTGGGATGATCACAGCTCACTGCAGCCTCCACATCCGGGGCTCAAGTAATCCTCCTGCCCCAGCCTACCGAGTAGCTGAGACTACAGGTGTGCGCTACCATGCCTGGCTTATTTTTTGTAGAGATAAAATTTTGCCATGTTGTCTAGGCTGGTCTTGAATTCCTGGGCTCAAGCAATCCTCCCACTTTAGCCTCCTGAAGTTTTGGGATTATAGGTGTGAGCCACTGTACCTGGCCACAAGTGAATTTTTAAAGGCAAAAAAGGGGCATGGGGAATGGGGCTGACACAAAGTTGTCAGAAATTCTCATGGGTTTACAAAAATATTGATTAGTGATTGGCTATCTATTGTTAAGCTATAGGGTGTGTATTCTAGTGTGAGGTGTGGCATTATTAGGCTAATTTATAGCTAAATGTGGAAAGAGCAAATAGTCTCAAGAGATGAATACGTAGCTCAAAGCAGGGAGTAGGGCATGATTGTAGTCTCATTTTAATGTCTCTCTGGGCCTGATAATTAAAAGGACCTGCATTCCTCAGATAAAAGCTCTCTTTTCTGCCCCTGGCTAATAGTTATCTAATATACTCGACTCCTTTAGTTCTTTGAACCTTACATTTCCAAGGTCATAGAAGTTACAGATGGCAGGAGTCAGAGGCATAGGCCAGGCCCTGTTCTGTGCTTGACCACCTTGTTGCTGTGGTAGGGCATTCGCCACCCTTTGCACCTCTCCCGGTGCATGCTTGACCGCCTTGCTGCTGTGGTAGGGCATTTGCCATCCTTCGCACCTCTTCTGGTCCATGCTTGACCATCTTGCTGCTGTGGTAGGGCATTCGCCACCCTTCGCACCTCTCCCAGTCCATGGCGCCGCATCGCTGGAGGCAGAGTTGTTACAGATGCCAAATATGGGGAGAAACAGTTTACATTAGGTTTACTGGGGAGCCAAAATGAAAGACTCCAGTGGAGTGGAGCAATGAGTTTACCCCTTTAGAAGACTGGAAAGAAACTAAAAAGGCAGGCATCTCCTCAGTGCACTGGAAGAGGGTGAAGGGTGATGTGATCCTGGGAAAGCTGGGGGCTGGGGTGGGGGAACTGCACTGGATGGTCAGTGTCGGGCAGAGTCATCGGCACGCCCAGCCCACCACTGTCCCAAGCCAAGTCAGTTGATACTGGTCTAGAGAAGTAGCTTCAGTGTCTGGTCTCAAAGCGATCCTCTGAAGAGTGCCACTACCTTTCAAGTCCTTTTAGAAATGGAGATGGACTGGTGGTGGCGTGGGAGGGCAGACCTAGGTCTGGTATCTCAGTGGAGCCAGACAGAAGGGCAGGCAGCTCTAGTTACATCAAAATAGCAATGTATTGTTGAGGGGTTGGAATTACACACGTACAATTGAACTATTCTATCTATAGGATCCCATTTTATGATAAATACATATTTGTGTATATGTATATCCAAAAAGATCCGCCAGGTTATTTCTGCAGCTTTAAAAGAAATTGTCTTTGGGTGGAATTATTAGCACTTTTGATGTTCCTCTATTTTTTTTTTTTTGTATTTGTACTATATATCTGCATAACTTTCTGGTTAAATGAGTTTATATTTATAATTTAAAAGAGAAGAGGCATCATTTATTTGGCTGCACCTCCCTCAACTTCAGATGTAACTTGTGGGGGGTGGAGGACAGGGCAGGGAGGCCAGCCGGGGTGTTCCTCCTAGAGTCGGCATTGATGGTCAGGCCTCACTCTGTTGCCTACATAGGTTGGTCACTGCCCAGCTCCTAAGGTGTGAAGTTCCCTCCTGACCCCTGGCCCCTCACTCTAAGGTTCTAATGTTATTTCTATTTCAATGTGGGGATGAGAAATAAAAACAGAAGCTGCCTATCTGGATCAGGGAAAGGCGAGAGGGTGTCTTTCTTCCATCTGGGTTTTCTCTGTGACTGTGAGCTGGATGCTCACGGAGCATGGGGCAGGGTAACCTCCTGCCATTTACAGTGGTGGAGTTGATGTCAGTGACTTAAGAAAATTAGGGAATAAATGTTTTAGTTATTTTCTCCAGTAACAGAAGGAGGGAGGAGTCGAGGGCAGGTATGGTGGCTCCAAAATGTTATTGGTGTCAACCCCTCCTGTGTATGCCTGCCACTCCTGTGGGTGGCTCTCAGCACTGAGCTCACAAGATGACTGCTGGAATGACTGCTGGACCATCCGTGCTGTGGCCGTGTCCCTGTTTCAGTGGGGATTGGACAGGAACAGGGGCAGCTGCACCTTCCCAAAGGCCTCATCCCCAGGCTCGCCGGCATATTTAGTGACACTAATCTGTGCAAGAGGCTTGGAATGCAGTTTTTTGTTTTTGTTTCTTTTTAAACAAACATATTGTCCAAAGTTCTGTTACTAAAGGAGGAGGAAGAATAGACTTTGGGCAGGCAACAAGTAGTGTCACGTAGTCCAAAAGCTCTGATTCTCACAGAAAAATCCATAATCCTTAAGTGCTGCAGAGATTTCAGGATCAAAGTAAATTTGTAAAAAGTTGAGAAACCAAAGGTGTTACAGAGTCCTACGGGAAGAGTTTGCTGGACAAGGCGGTTCTTTGGCTGTAGTTGCTGAGCCAGGGTCTCGCTCCACGTTCAGCCTCAGGGCTCGGTGGGGTTGGGGTTAGCCTGATCTGCAGCTAGGCTGGCACCTGTCAGTGCCTGGATGATTGTTCCAACACAGGCAGTCTGTAGGAAGCTGGCACAAGAGCTGGCGGTTCTTGTCTGTCATCCCCTATGTTTCCTTCTGTCCCCACTCAGTTGGGTCTGCCTGCATTCTTTTGACAGTCGCTAAAGTCACAGACATACTGGACCTTGCAGTTTTTAGAGGGGACCTGTCATCTTTCAATAAACAAGAGGGAAGATCTTTGAGCAGTGAGTCCCAGAGACCCTGTTAAAAAGAAAACTTTAGACAAGTTTAGCAGAGTTTGAGAAAAAAAAAAAAAAAAAAAAAACCTCCGAAAACAAAAAAAACATGACGTGTAAATCAGGCAGCCCTCTGATTCAGAACGGGTTCTAAGAACTCGGTCAGCAATGTGATCAGGTGTTATGGATGCATGGAAAACGGAAGTGAGGTACGTATAGGGTTTAACTGGTTCTGGCTCAGCGTTTGCCTTATATGATCGTTGGTGGCCTGTGATTGAAGGAAGCTCAGTTGCTGTGATGGTGGAGACTCAACTATTTCTTATAAAAACATACTCCTAAATTTGGGCTTTCAACTGGTTTAAGTAGTAAGCCAGGCTGCCTGCAGTTAGTTAAGTAAGGACTTGGGTGCAAAGGCTTCCTCAGGCCAAATTTAGGTTATTTTAACATCCCCAATGGCCAGAGACAGGCTTCTTGGAGTAAAGTGAAGTAAAGTGAAGCCAACTGCTTGGAGTAAAACTGTGATGAAATTTCCTTTTGAAACATGTACTCCTTGAAATTTGGAAGACATTTGGGGCTAATAGATGTTCTCTGTGCCTGAAAATAAGGATGGCTTCTTCCAAATCGCAGGTGAGTCAGCCCTTCCCTGGAAAGAACTTGCTGACTGCTGCAGTTAGGGGCAGTCCACAAAAGAAAAACAGGAGGCTGCATCAAAGCACGGACTCCTCTCCTAGAGAACAGAGAAGAAGCTGGCCCTCAGAGGAAGGAAGGTGGCTTTCCAGGAGGCAGATGTTGAGTCAGGAGGAAGGTTGCTTCAGGATGTTGTGTTAAAACAGAACAAAAAACAGGCTGGGCGCCCTGGCTCACGCCTGTAATCCCAGTACTTTGGGAGGTCGATGTGGGCGGATCACTTGAGGTCAGAAGTTGAAGACCAGACTGGCCGACATGGTGAAACCCCATCTCTACTGAAAATACAAAAATGAGCTGGGCGGGGTGGCCGGCACCTTAATCCCAGTTACTTGGGAGGCTGAGGCAGGAGAATCGCTTGAACCGGGGAGGCAGAGGTTGCAGTGAGCTGAGATCGTGCCACTGCACTCCAGCGTGGGCGACAGAGAGACTCCGGTTTCAAAACTAACCAACCAAACAAAAAAACAAGGAATCATCTGACCCCCACCCCCAGCAGAGGCTGAACTTAGAACAAGTACAGATCCCATCAGAACTACGATCTCTTTCAGATCAAAGAGCCTGATGGTACATTCTAGCTTTGCTTGTTCTCTGATTCTAGACATTTTCTGTCTTGAAATAGGAGATTTCCTGGGGTGCGCCCACCCGCCTTGCCTCAGCTCTCAAATACATCCCAGGAGCAAGGAGCCCTGCGGCAGGCAGTTGCTCAGCGCTCAGCCCTCTGCTGCCCTCTGCTGGAATGTTGCTGCCAACACCACTAGCGCTTATCCTCAAAGCTCTGGCCAATTCCTGGTACTTCTTTTTGATCTGTAACAGAAAGAAGCTGACAAGCAAATTACAGACCTTTGTGACTTAGAACTGAATGCTAAGTAAAATCAATGCTCCATTAACACAGAATGAGCAACATGACTGTTAAAAAAGCAATGATAGGGTCGGGCGCAGTGGCTCACGCCTGTAATCCCAGCACTTTGGGAGGCCAAGGCAGGCGGATCACGAGGTCAGTAAATCCAGACCATCCTGGCCAACATGGTGAAACCCCGTCGTCTCTACTTAAAAAAAAAAAAAAAAGCCAGGTGTGGTGGCACGCTCCTGTAGTCCTAGCTACTCTGGAGGCGGAGGCAGGGGAATCGCTTGAACCCAGGAGGGGAGGTTGCAGTGAGCTGAAATGACGCCACTGCACTCCAGCCTGGTGACACAGCGAGATACTGTCTCAAAAAAAAAAAAAAAAAAAAAAAAGGCAATGATAGGGACATCAGTTGCTTTTTAATTTAATTACCAGGCAAGAAAGACCGTAAATTTCTTGTACTTAAGAAATGCTTCTCAATGGCCATATTGTGCAAAATATTGTGCGCATACTAAAAGGGACACATGAAACAAGTTATATACTCTCTGCTTGCAGGAGTTTATAATCATATAACTCAGAAGGAGGGGAAGTCATTACAAAATGAGACAGATCCAGATATACCCCACGAAAGAGTACCAGATAGTGATGGGCTCACATCAGCTAGAGATCAGGGAGGTTGTGGAAAAGCAGCCGATGCAGCGGGGCTATGAGGAGGTGCGAACATTCTGGGGAGAAGACAACAGGGACAAGGTCTCAGCAGGAGGGAAGAATGGTGTGTGTATGTACGTGTGTGTGTATAAAGTACTGTATATCTGTGCCCATATGTTTGGAAAGAGTGTTATCAGGTTGCCTTGGGTTCCTTAGAGTCTAATTCAAAAAACCATTGAATGCTTCAGGTAGAGTTGGACCAATAAAGACTGAGCAGTTTTGGGAGGCCGAGACGGGCGGATCACGAGGTCAGGAGATCGAGACCATCCTGGCTAACATGGTGAAACCCCGTCTCTACTAAAAAATACAAAAAAAACTAGCCGGGCGAGGTGGCGGGCGCCTGTAGTCCCAGCTACTCGGGAGGCTGAGGCAGGAGAATGGCATAAACCCGGGAGGCGGGGCTTGCAGTGAGCTGAGATCCGGCCACTGCACTCCAGCCTGGGCAACAGAGCGAGACTCCGTCTCAAAAAAAAAAAAAAAAAAGACTGAGCAGTGAGATAATATTTTCAGATAGGAATAGTTGCCCCCTTCTGACTGTTTAACAAAACCCTTTTTACTGTGAAATAAAACCAGCTATAGAAAACCACACAAAAGACAAGTATAGCTTAATGAATGATTACAACGTGGACACCCAAACACAGCAGCCTCCCACACCCGTAAGTAACCACTATTCTGACTTTTATAGCAATTACTTATTTGCATTTCTTTCTAGTTTGTCATCTAAATGTGTAGTCCTAGACACTGTAGTTTAATATTGTTCCCCCTTTTGAATATTGTCATGTGTCCTCAAGTTATTTTTAATTTACGTGTTCCCCTCCATCTTTTCCTTTCCCTTTAAATGTATGGGCTTAAGAATCTGGGCCACTTGACTCATGATCTTGATCTTAGATTGCGTGTACGTGGTCATCTCTCATGTTCCTCTGACTTTTGTGATCCTGCAGATGGGCAGCTGGATCCAGAGGCTGTCTCACCTTCAGGCTTGAGCCCTTGGTAAGATGCGAGGTAGTGAGGCTTCTTTCATCTCATAATCTCTCTTTTATGTGCATGATGTTAGCAGCCATCGATTCTCAATGTCTGCATGGACTAACCCATTGGCTGTTGCGAAACGGTGATACTCTGAAACAATAATCTCTTTGTCGTTTCATTTGTTAGTTAGAATACATCCATAAGGAGAAGCTTTGCTATGGCAGCAGTTCTTTAGAAAAAGGTAATTCTAAGCATCTTGTGTAGTTTTGGATAGTCACACCCTCCTAAGGCTGAGCCCTTAGTAGTTGGCTCTCTCAGAATCTTGCAGAGGACAAACTGGCCCTGGGAATAGTGGCCCAGAACTGCTGCCACTGGCCATTTGTGGACACAATCAGAGGACTCCTACCCCATCCACCACTCTTCCAGTGACCTACTCCTCATGGGTTGGGATAGCTGTTTCTGTCCATATGGAAGATTAAACACTCTAAATTATCTTCCACTTGAAAACCAGAAATGAAATGCTAGACAAAACAACATCTTTAAAACATGTAATACTAAGCTTCTTTAAAAGAAATCTGGAGAGGTCAAAAAACAAGAAGGAAGCAGGAATCCTGTGAAGTAATACCAAGGGCTTCCGCTACAGACAGGAGACTTTCAGCTTCCTTTTGTTAGTTGCAGGGGAGATCGGGGTGGGGCGAGGGTAGGTGATAAGACTAGGGCATGCCCAAGGGGTGAGTGTATGTTAGGAGACTCTTCTGCATAAGGATGAGAACCCAGCAGGCTACAATGTGATGGCAGGAGTGAGCAAGAAATAAACCTAATATGCTGAAGAGGATAGTAAGGAGAATTCCCCATTTCAACCTTGACACCAGATGGGAGGGAATAAAAATCTCTCCCATGAGAATTTGTAATGACAAGCTGGCTCTGTTAGAGTTGTCGTCCAAATTTGTGTAACCTATGTGGTAAAAAACAAAACCTCAAACAGACAATTACATTTAGAATGGTTCTGGGTTGAGCCTGGGTGCAGTGGCTCATGCCTGTAATCCCAGCACTTTGGGAGGCTGAGGTGGGCAGATCACCTGAGATCAGGAGTTGAAGACCAGCCTGGCTAACATGGCGAGACCCCATCTCTACTAAAAATACAAAAATTAGCTGGGTGTGGTGGCGTGTGCCTGTAAGCCCAGCTACTCGGGAGACAGGTAGGAGAATTGGTTGAACTCAGGAGGTGGAGGTTGCGGTGAGCCAAGATTGCACCACTGCACTCCAGCCTGAGAGAAAGAGCGATATTTCATCAAAATAAATAAATAAATAAATAAATAAATAAATAAATAAACAAACAAATAAATAAGGAATGGTTCTGGGTTGATAGTGTCCCCAGGAAAATGGCAGAAGCAAACATAAGAACTTTCTGGAGGATTGCAACCTGAACAATGGCTTCTGAAATTTCCTATGGTGAATTTCTTTACTTTTAAGTAAGTGAGCATTTCAAGGTCAAAAATCTTAAAAAGAAAAGGGAAATGAGGCACCTGACTGAAGGTCAGTTGGAAAAATTGATATCCAAAATAGACTCTAAAGACTTTGAGTATTAAAATCATCAGATGCAAAATATAAAATAGCTGTATGTAATATATCTAAATAAATAAAAGCAACTTGAAAATATGATTGGAAAAGAGACTGTAAGGCATGACCAAGCAAATTTGCAAATGAAATAAAATTTCTAGCAATAAAAAATTAATAATTGAAAATAACTCCAAGGACAGATTAAATATCAGATTTTAGATGAAGCTGAGGAGAGAACTAGTGAATGGGAAAATAAATTCAAAGACGTTATCCATAACATAGATCAGAGGGATAAAGACACAAAAACGAGACAGGTAACAAGACATAGAGGATAGAGAAGAGTGTCTAATAGATGACCAGCTAGAGTTTCAGAAGGGGACAATGTCAATGAGGCAAGGTTGAAGAGACAATGGCTGAGAATTTTCCAAATTTGATGATAGCAGATTTCATCAGATTTAGAAAGCCCAAGAGATGTCAAGTAGTATAGATAGAAATAAGGCCCACCATGGTGGATCACACCTGTAATCCCAGCACTTTGGGAGGCCGAGGCAGGTGGATCATGAGGTCAGGAGATCGAGACCATCCTGGCTAACACGGTGAAACCCCGTCTGTATTAAAAATACAAAATTTAGCTGGGTGTGGTGGTGGGCGCCTGTAGTCTCAGCTACTCAGGAGGCTGAGGCAGGAGAATGGCATGAACCTGGGAGGCAGAGCTTGCAGTGAACCGAGATTGTGCCACTGCAATCCAGCCTGGGTGACAGAGCGAGACGCCATCTCAAAGAAAAAAAAAGAAATCTACCAAGATATACCATAAGCAAACCATGGAACACTACCACAGAGATGAGATCATAAAAATAGCTGTATTAAAAGAAAACAGTTAGAGAAGGTTGAGTCTTAATTTTTTTTTTTTTAATTGAGACGGAGTCTTGCTCTGTCACACAGGCTAGAGTACAGGGGCTCCATCTTGGCTCACTGCAACCTCTGCCTCCCGGGTTCAAGCAATTCTCCTACCTCAGCTTCCCAAGTAGATGGCATTACAGGCATGTGACACCATGCCTGGCTAATTTTTGTATTTTTAGTGGAGACGGGGGTTGCACCATGTTGGCCAGGCTGGTCTCGAACTCATGACCTCAAGTGATCCACTGGCCTCGGGCTCCCAAAATGCTGGGATTACAGGTGTGAGTCACCATGCCTGCCCTAATGTTTTTGATGCATAATATTTGTATATATTTACTGGGAATGTGTAATATTTTATTACACACACAGACTATGTAATGATCAAGTCAGTATTTAGGACATCCACTGCCTCAAGCATTTGTCATTTCTAGGTGTTGGGAGTATTTCAAGTCCTCTCTTCTAGCGGTTTTGAAATATATAACACGTTGTTAACTCTAGTCACCCTACTCTACTACAAACATTAGAATGTATTCCTTCTACTTAAGTGTATGTTCATACCCATAAACCTACTTCTCTTCATTCTCCTTGCCCCAACACCCTTCCCAGTCTCTGGCAACTATTATTCTACTCTCTGCCTCCACAGGATGAAAGTTTTTTAGCTCCCACATATGAGTGAGTACATGTGATATTTGTCTTTCTGTGCCTGGCTTATTTCACTTAATATAATAACTTCTAATTTCATCCATGTTGCTGCAAATGACAGGATTTTATTTTTTTTATGGCCAAACAGTATTCCATTGGGTACATATTACTGCATTTTCTTTACCATTCATCCATTGATGGGGACCCATGGATTGATTCCGTGTCTTTGCTATTGTGAATAGTGCTGCAATGAAACATGGGTGTGCAGGCGTCCCTTTGATATACTGATTCCTTTTTCTTTGGCTAAATACCCACTAGTGAGATTGCTGGATTATATGATAGTTCTATTTTTCATTTTTGTGAGAAATATCCATATTGTTTTCCATAACGGCTAACTTACGTGCCCACCGACAGCATATAAGAGTTCTCTTTTTCTCCGCATTCTCCTCACCATCTTTTCTGTCTTTTTGGTAATAGCTATTCTAACTGGGGTAAGATTATATCTTATTGTAGTTTTGATTTGCATTTCCCTGATGATTAGTGATGTTGAGGATTTTTAAATATACCTGTTGGCCATTTGTATGTCTTTTGAGAAATATCTATTCATGTCCTTTGCCCCATTTTTAAATTTAGTTGTTTTCTTTTTTGCTGTTGTGTTCCTTGTATGCTTTTGATATTAGTCCCTTGTTGAATGAATAGTCTGCAAATATTTTATCCCATTCAACAGGTTTTTTTCTTCACTCTGTCGATTGTTTCCTTTGCTGTGCAGAAGCTTTTTAGTTTAATATAGTTTCATTTGTCTATATGGATACATGTAACATGTCTGTGCTTTTGAAGTCTTAATCATGAAATCTTTGCCTTGGTGAATGTCTTAGTGATATTTTCTTCTAGGAGTTTTATAGTTTTGAGTATTACATTTAAGTCTTTAATCAACTTTTGAGTTGATTTTTGTATATAGTGAGAGGTAGGGGTTTAATTTTATTCTTCTGCATATGGGTATTCAGTTTTGCCAGCACCGTTTATTGAAGAGACTGTCCTTTTTCCGGTATATATCCTTGTTGCCTTTGTCAAAAATCAGTTGGCTGTAAATACATAAATTTTGGGTTCTCTCTTCTGTTTCATTGATCTATGTGTCTATTTTTATATCACTATTGTGCTGTTTTGTTTGTTATAGCCTTGTAATATATTTTGGAGTTAGGTAATGTGATGCCTCTAATGTTATTCTTTTTCCTCAGGATTGCTTTGGCTATTTGGGCTCTTTTTGGGTTCCATATAAATTTTAAGATTGTTCTTTCTATTTCTGTGAAAAATGTTATTGGTATTTTGATAGGGATTACATTGAATCCATAGATTACTTTGGGTAGTATGATCATTTTAACTATATGAATTCTTATCCATGAGCATTGGATGTCTTCCCATTTGTTTGTGTCCTCTTTAATTTCTTTCATTAGTGTTTTATAGTTTTCCTTGTGGAGGTCTTTCACCTCCTTGGTTAAATCTATTCCTAGGTACCCCCTTTTTTTTGGTAGCTGTTATAAATGGAATTGCCTTCTTGATTTTCTTTTTCAACTAGCTCGTTCTTGGTGTATAGAAATGCACCTGATTTTATATGTTGATTTTTGTATCCTGCAACTTTACTGAATTAATTTATTAGATCCATGAGTTTTTTTGGTACAGTCTTTAGGTTTTTCTAAATAGAAGATCATGCCATCCACAATGAAGGACCATTTGACTTCCCTGTTTTGCATTTGGATGCTTTTTCCTTCTTTCTCTCGCCTGATTGCTCTAGCTAAGACTTCCAGTACTATGTTTGATAGGAGTAGTGAAAGTGAACATCCTTGTCTTATTGCAGTTCTTAGAGGAAAGGCTTTCAGCTTTTCCCCATTAAGTATTACGTTAGCTGTGTGTTTGTGTCTTTGTCATGTTGAGATATGTTCTATGTCTAGCTTGTTGAGTTTTTATCATAAAGAAATGTTGGATTTTATCAAATGCTTTTTCTGTATCTATTGAGATGATCATATGGTTTTTGTCCTTGATTCTATTGATAAATCATGTTTATTGATTTGTCCGTGTTGAGCCTTCCTTGCATCCCTGAGATATTTCCCGCTTGGTCGTGGTGTGTTATCTTTTTTGATGTGCTGTTAGATTCATTTTGCTAGTATTTTGGTGAGGATTTTTGTCTGTGTTCATCAGGGTTATTGGCCTATAGTTTCCTTTTTTTGTTGTGTTCTTGTCTGGTTTTAGTATCAGGGTGATGCTGGCATCATAGAATGAGTTAGGGATAATTCTCTTCTTTTCAATTTTCTGGAAGTTTGAGGAAAATTGGTGTTAGTTATTCTTTATAAGTTTGGTAGAGTGGCAGCAAAGCTATCCAGTCCGAGCTTTTTCTTTGTTGGGAGACTCTTTATTACTGATTCAATCTCCTTACTTGTTACTGGTTTTCTATTTAAGAAGGCTGGTTCTTAATAGCAAAAATGGAAGCCAGAAGACAGTAGCATAAGAGCTTCAATTTAATAATAGAAAATAACTTTTAAACCATAATTCTAGACTCACATAATATTTCTCAAGCATTAGGACAAAATTAAGAGATTTTTAGAAAAACCCCAATTTAAGCATTTACTAATAGACCTTTACCAGAAGAAAATTCAAGCATGAACTTGAGGAAGAAAGAGAAGGTGCCACAGAGGTAAAAAAGAATGATAAACACAGATACTGGTAAATGTGTGGATTTCAATACACTAACATTGACCCTGTAAAATAATGATTTTAGTAAGTCTGTATTTGTGGAGGCAAAACAAAATAGGCCCAAAATACTGAAACAAAAATAGCATATAAGTTATTAGTGTTATGATTAGCAAAAACATATTCTGTCCTTCTAGTATTGTTTGGAAGGAAGGTAAGGATATTGATTAACTTTAGTCTTTATAAGAATATGCATCTTAAAACATCTGGGGGTAAAACAGGAGGGGATAGAGAAAGAAGAACAATCAGTAGATCAGTAGAAACCTACAGTCAGTAATCTGCAATAGGGATCTGTAGAAAATTAAGATGATAAAAATAAATTGAAACTTACCTTTAATCCCAACAAAGGTAAATGGACCACAATTCAGTTACAAGGTAAAGAATGTCAGATTGAATTTAAATAAAATTATGCTATTAAATGAGACATAAGGATACAAAAAAGGTGCAAAGTAAAAGGATAGAAAAGCTGGTAACTTCAAAATAATTAAAGATAGACTTTACTGGAAAGTTATAATAATTGTAAACTTGTATGTATCTAATAACACAGTATCACAATATTTTAAGCAAAATGACAAATCTACCGGGAGAAAGTGACAAATCCATCATTATAGTGCAAAATTTTAACACATTGCTCTCAGTAAGGTTTGGATTAAGCAGACAAAAATCAGTGAGATATAGGAGATTTGAACAGCACAATTAGCATGCATTGTATAAAGAACATATAGGAACAGTTGGAGAATATGCAACTTTTGCTAGTACATAAGAAATATTAATAAAATTATCCACATGCTAGATCACAAATCTAGCTTTTACAAATTTTGGAAATTCAGTATCATATAGAACATATTCTCTGACAACAATCCAATTGTGAGATATAAATATCTAAAACTAAAAAAAATCCTCTGTATCATTCAGTGCTCAGATCAAGAAACCACTGTAGCTATTTTGAGCAGAAAAGGTCTTCATACTAGGAATCAAGCGATTACAAAATTGTTGGAAGGCATGGAGAATTGAACTTTAGGTGGGGTTTATGGAGATGTACTCAGAACAATATCCCAAGGGCACTGCCTTGGACTCTGCCAGGGCGGGAGGGTGGGAACAGGTTTCCTGTGGCAGCTGTCGTGCCACTGGGAACTGGTGAGTTGAACAGACCACTGGACTGTGATTCAGGCATCTCAGTCTGTTTGGGCTGCTATCAGAAAATACCTTAGATTGGGCAATTTATAAACAATATAAATGTATTGCTTACAGTTCTGGAGGCTGGGAAACCCAAGATCAAAGCACCAGAAGAGTGTGTGTGTAGTGAGGACCTGTTTCATAAGTGGCGCCTTCCGATTGTGTCCTTCTATGGTGGAACCCTCTTTTCTTTTTACTTCTTTTTCTTTTCTTTTCTTTTTTTCTTTTTTTCTTTTTTTTTTTTTTTTTTGAGATGAGGGTCTCACTCTATTGCCTGGGCTGGAGTGCACTGGCATGATCACAGCTCACTGCAGCCTCAACCTCCTGGACTCAAGCTGTCTTCCCACCTCAACCTCCCAAGTAGCTGGGACTACAGCAGCACACCACCACGCCCAGCTAATTTTTGTATTTTTTGTAAATACAGGGTTTTACTGTGTTGCCCAGGCTGGTTTTGAACTCCTGGGCTCAAGTAATCCTCCTGCCTCAGCCTTCCAAAGTGTTGGGATTACAGGTGTGAGCTGCTGCACCTGGCAAGCCTTTTTTAAGGGCACTGATCCCATCTGTGAGGGTGGAGTCCTTATGGCATAGTCACCTCCCAAAGACTCCCACCTCTTAACACTTGCTTTAGAGGATAGATATCAGTGTATGAGCTCGAGGGGATATGAATATTCAGATCACAGCCCAGGGATCAGGAAGCAGCCCCTGCTGCCATCACAGCTGCTGCACACCTGCAAAGCCAGTGCCTGCACATGAGAACTCTGAGTTCAGTGTTGCCACCATCAAAACCAACTCTTCTTTTTTTTATTTTTTTGAGATGGAGTCTCGCTCTGTCGCCCAGGCTGGAGTACAGTGGCGCAATCTCGGCTCACTGCAAGCTCCGCCTCCCGGGTTTACGCCATTCTCCTGCCTCAGCCTCCTGAGTAGCTGGAACTATAGGTGCCCGCCACCTCGCCTGGCTAGTTTTTTTTTTTAATTTTTTAGTAGAGACGGGGTTTCACTGTGTTAGCCAGGATGGTCTCGATCTCCTGACCTCGTGATCCGCCCGCCTCGGCCTCCCAAAGTGCTGGGATTACAGGCTTGAGCCACCGCGCCTGGCCAAAACCAACTCTTAACACTCAAAAAACCCAGAGAGACTAGACATGGGAGCACTATGGAAGAAAAACAAAACATTCCATGACCTTGCCTGTCAGCAGGAAGAGGGCGTTTACTTCTGTTCCTCCTTTCAACATCATGTGTAGGTGTGTCCAATAGAGGAACTAATTCACATCAGAACTGTAGCTGCAAGGGAGCCCTGAAATATGAAATTTTTCACTTTTGGACTCTAGTACGTCTTTTTTTTTTTTTTTTTTTTTTTTTTTGAGACAGAGTCCTTGCTCTGTTTGCCCCAGGCTGGAGTGCAGTGGCATGATCTCGGCTTCACGCAAGCTCCATCTCCTGGGTTCACGAACATTCTCCTGCCCTCAGCCTCCTGAGTAACTGGGACTGACAGGCGGCCGCCACCATGCCCAGCTAAGTTTTGAATTTTAGTAGAGACAGGGTTTCACTGTATTAGCCGGGATGGTCTCGATCTCCTGACCTCGTGATCCACCCGCCTTGGCCTCCCAAAGTGCTGGGATTACAGGCGTGAGCCACTGCCCCCGGCTATCTGGACTCTAGTACTTCTGTAGTGTAGAAAGAGGTTTGTAGAAAGAGGATAAATGCCAGTTTACCAAATCCATCACCCCTCATAGGTCAAAGGAAAAAATTCTGATGTAAATAGTTTTAAAGTTGAACAATAAAGTACAACATATCAAAACTTGTGAGGTACAGCTAAAATGAAACGCAGAAATGGATAGTTTAAGTGGTTATATCAGACAAGAAAGGCTCAACATCAATGAGATAAGATTCCAACTTAAAAAATGTAAGAATAAACCTGGCATATCATACCCAAACAAAAAGAGCAGTTTAGAAATATTAAGAGCACTATATTGACATAGGAAAGAAATAGTAGAGAAGATCAACAAAACCAAGAACTGGTTCGTAGAAAAAAAGCAGTAAAATAGACTTCAGGCAAAATTATCCCATAAAAAAGAGAAAAGATGTAAACAATGATAGGAATGAAAAGGGGAATAAAACAGCAGATACTGCAGACATTACGATACTAAAAGGAAATTATGAATAACTTTTTGCAAATAAATAGGAAGGTTTAAATTATTACATTCTTAGAACAATATAACTAAATTAACTCAAAAATAAGTAGAAAATGAATAGTTTTATGATCTTAACCAAATTGGATCAGTTGTTAATATCATCCCTTGAAGACACCAAGCTCAGAAGGTTTTATAGGTGACTTTCACCAAACTTAAAAAGAGTAGATAATTCTGCTTATAAGCAAACCCTTTCAGGGAACTTATTTCAAGAAGAGCTGGATTTTAATAGAATTCTCTCTATTTTAAATGTTGGCAATTATTTAAACATTTTTGTCAGTGCGGGCAAAACAAAATATGTCTGCAGGATGGTTTCAGCCCACAGTCTGACAGTTTACAACCCCTGATCTAAACCTTACACAGGAGAGCTGATCCAAATCATAGTGCAATTAAACGGAATGATTTAGTTCCAACATTAAGAAAATTTGCTGATGGAATTATGAGACAATGATATGCATTTCCAGAGGTGGTTTTGGAAATAGGCTCTGAAGGCTAAAAATTATAGCTGACTGAAGTACTCCTAATAAGACTCATGTGCATCTTGCCTGGAAGCAGAGGGATGGACCAGATGATCTTTCTGGGTTGTTTCATGGACTCTTCTAGTCTTTCTAACAAATGCAGTTTTCTCAGTGCATCCCTTCTGTGTTACCATCTGATCCCGTAGTAAACAGTGATTTCATGCTTCCTCCAGACAATCTTGCTTCAGGAAAAAAGGGTTAGAATATTTAGGCCCAGTTTGGGGCTGAGAATCTTTCACAGCATACAGTTACTTGCATGTCTTTTATTAGGAGAGTTAATGTCGTGTAGTTATTAACAGCACAGACTTTGGATCCAAATTCTCTTCATTTGACCTTGCTTCTGTCACTTCATGGCGATATGGCTTTTCCTTGCTTTTGTTTCCTCAGTGGTGAAATGGGAATAAGATAGGATCCCTGTTTTAAAGGCATTCACACTGGAGTTGTGGGAGACAGACAAAAAAAAAAAAAAAAAAAAAAGTGCTGGGGGTGGTGTCTCACATTGTACTCCCAGTACTTTGGGAGGCCGAGATGGGAGGATTGCTTTTGAGCTCAGGAGTTTGAGATCAACCTGGGTAACATTACGAAACCCCATCTCTACAAAAAATACAAAAATTAGCCAGACATGGTGGCGGGTGCCTATAGTCCCAGCTATTTGGGAGGCTGAGGTGAGAGAATAGCTTGAGCCCTGAAATGGGAGGAAGTCGAGGCTGCAGTGAGCCGAGACTGCACCACTGCACTCCAGCCTGGGCAACAGCAAAACCCCATCTCCGAAAAAAAAAAAAAAAAAAGGATGCATAGTATGTATCAGCTAGCAGACTCTATTTCCCCATCCTTGAGTCTAGCCTTGGCCATGTGATTGGTGAGGCTAATAGCATGGGGCAGAAGTGCTGGTCCTCTAGTCCTGAGTCTGAGTCTCAAGTGTTGGTGTGTTCCCACTTGCTTGCTTGTACTTCAGTTATCGCTATGACTAATTTGCTAATCCCTGGTGGAAGGAAAGATAGGTGGAGCCGAGCTATATTCAGCCTAGATTATTCAATCCCTAGCTGCCTACAGAAGTATGAATGAGTCCAACAGAGACCAGCAGTACTACCCAACCCTACCTAGACTAGCCACCTCCCCAGCTGACTGGCAGATGAAGGAGAATTAACAAATTCCTGTTATTTTAAGCCATGGAGTTCCGGGTGTTTTTTTACACAGCCATAGCTCACTGATATAAACAGCTGAGATTTATTAAGGTCTACTTTTTGCCCAGGACTCTTCATTTTCACAACACCCATGGGGTAGGTACAGGGCATGCTAACTTAATTAAAATGTAATTAATGGAAATTTGATATAGTGCAATAAAGATATTAATAAAATCGTGCTTTGTGTGCAAAGTTTGAAATGAGGCAAATTTCTATTATACATCTCGCCTCCTCCCATTGCTCCTCCACCCCCAACCAAATCTTGTCAAGCATCATGGAACATCAAGGTTACATGACTGGTTGTAACCAAGGCTGACTGGTTGAGTGTGTTGTAAGTGGTGCCTGCTTGACGGCAGAAATGTTTGATATTCTTTGTCTGGATTAGCTTAAATTACTGCATTTTGTATAATGAGAAGTCTATATTGAATTTGTCACATAAAAAGAACAGCTACTTTGGACTATCGTTATTAGCTCCAATGAACAGATGAGGGAAGTGAGACGTAGAGAGGTTAAGATCATGTGGTTAGTAAAAGGGTACTGCCTTCTAGGATGATGGACAATGCCAGAAGTTAGAGAAATTCCAAATGCCTAAAATGGTTTCTCCTCATCACAGGACACAGTTCAGGAGTATCTAGTCACTGCAGGGGATGTGACTTCAGGCTGAGAGGGTCGGCTCAGGTTTACCAGACCATGTGTCCTTTGCTTCCTGTCTTCAGATTCTCAAATTTCTAGTGATTCAGTTGTTGATTTTGCATATTCTCCCTGGCCTTTGATATTTTCAACCTTGTATTTAACACTACTAGTAATGCGATTGTCCTCTGCTCCCTGTGTCCATGACTTTTAAGCATTTCCTACTTTATTAATGTACTTCGTTAATTTGGATTAAATTTAAAAAATCATCCATCTCTGTCTTTTCCGTTTTTTTAGCAGTGTTCTCACCTCTGCCCTCAGGCTCATAGAAACACCAACATGGCACATGTATACCTATGTAACAAACCTGAACGTTGTGCACATGTACCCTACAACTTACAGTATAATAAAAAAATAAAAAAAAAAAAAAAAAAAAAAGGAAAGAAACCAGGCCTAAATGGGAATAAATTCCTGGCCCTTTGTTGCCCTCTAGTGGCCTCCTGAATTACTGCTTCATGTATTTGACGTTTAATCCACTGTATTCTGGAAGCACTTGTCGGGACCAACAGTTTTAAAGGATATATAGTTCATAACTGCATTTCATCTGTCACTGGATCCAGCCTCCTTCATGATAATAAGTTATGTGTTTGAGGAAAGCTTAGACATTTAAAGATTTGAGGCAAATTGATAAAAGTTATTTCAGAGAACCCCAGGAAAGTTCTGCTCTAACGTTTTGACCTCCAGTTGAGTCCTGTGCTGACAGATATTTTTCCTCTCAGTGTTAATGAGAAGCCAATGAATAAGTCAGGCAACATTTACTGAGCACCTATCAAGTACCGCACACTCTTTTAGATGCTGGGACCTAGGTGGAAGAAAGGTGTCAAGCTGTTGCGTTGCTTTTCAAAAACTATTCTGCTATTATCATTTTAAAAAACTACCAACCAACCACCCCACTTTACATGACTTAGGTGAAGAGGAAAAGTTCCTGTTGCTTTTTCTAACCCCAAGTGAATCTACGTCACTATTGATAGTCCTGGCTTGGTTAGTTGTAATACGGTCGGAGAAGTCACCAATAATGGGTTAAATAATGTAAGATTTATGGTAACCAAATTTTTCATAACAAATGTACAATGAGCAAATTCAATTTTCTACAGCAAATAGTAAAACAAGTGTCATAGTTTCTGGGTTAACAGTAAACCATGGCAGCTAAAATAGAATTTTGCAAGAATTCTTGTGGCAAATGAAGGACCCAGTTTTATGATATGACTTGAAAGGGCCTTTACTCCAACTTGGCTAAGATTCATCTTTTTGGTGTATTTGAGACTAGCTGGGCTTGCTATTCTCAAAGCATTTGTGATGATAGTATTTTATTTTTTAAAAGTTTCTTAATGACCATTTTGGAACATGTAGCTTTGGATTTCAAGTATAATCTTAAGACTGAAAAAAGTCCTGCAGTTTATAGCTTTCTATTTTTACATGTAATGCTGATGGCCAAAGTTGCTGCTGTTTAGGAGCTTGACTTCTTGTCGGGGAGAGAGCCCATGATCGGGTAAGTAAGTAAGCCCAGGGGAGCAATGCCTGGTTAAAAGTCAGACTGGGCTAAATGTCACAGTTCTCTCTGGCTCTGTCCCTAGATCTTTGGGCTTCCACGACTTAATTTAGCACCTGCTGTGGTACTGCACCAGCTGGTAAATCTTCACAGGGTCTATTGTCCCTGACTGGCTTCACCTGGCCCTGGGCCCTGGTGGGGGATTGGAAATGTCCTCCTGACCGGTGTTAGTTGGGGGTCACTTCCTCATGCCATGCTGAAGGCATGCGACCTCCCCTCCAGGAGTCAGTGCTTAGCACAAGTCTCCTTCTGAAACGTCAGTGCCTTTTGAGGAGTTTCCCTCTGTCTGTCGGGAAGAGGGCAGAGGGGAGTTTGTGGAGATGCTGAATGTCTACTTTAGGTAGTCAGTCTCCCTCTCTCAGGCCCCTCCCATGAAGAGCTCCATGCAATGAAGCAGGTCCAGGTTTTGTGGTTGATACGTTTTGGCTCTGTGTCCCCACCCACATCTCATGTTCAATTGTAATTCTCAGTGTTGGAGGTGGGGCCGGGTGGGAGGCAGTGGGATCATGGGAGTGTTTCTTGTGAGTGGTTTAGCACCATCCTCTTGGTATGATGATGAGTTATTGTGGGATCTGGTTGTTTAAAAGCGTGTGACCTCCTGCCTTGCTCTCTCTTGCTCCTGCTTCCGTCATGTGAAATGCCTGCTCCCCCTTCACCTTCTGCCATGATTGGAAGCTTCCTGAGGCCTCCCTAGAAGCAGAAACCTCTATGCTTCCTGTACAGCCTTCAGAACCATGAGCCAATTACACCTCTTTTCTTATAAATTACCCAGTCTCAAATATTTCTTTATAGCAATGTGATAATGGGCTATTTGTCTGGTGGGGGCCTGAAGGTTGACATAATTGTGTGTGTGTGAGTGGTCTGTAAGCAAAAGAGCACAGAATTTGGAATAAAAACTAGATACAAAAGGGAAAATTTATTTAGAATGAGAAAGACGTCATCAGAAATTAAATTTTTTAAGCTAACAAATGCCAGAAATGTCACAAAATCGGGTTGCCTTTCTTGGTGGCTACGAGAAATGGACTTGAAAGAGAGGGATGGCAGTTGGAGAATTAGCAATGCCAGAGAAAGGTGAGAGTTCTAGAGGCCCATGAGTGAGCTGGGGGCCTGAGAGTGGCTGTGAGAGGAACAAGTTCCCTTCAACTTTTGGAGCACTGGCCCTCAAATGGCAGGAGCATCAGGTGGAAACTGGTTCAAAATGCTAATTCTAGGTCCTCACCCCAGACCAACTGAATCAGAAACTCAGGGAGGGGTCCAGCCATCTGTGTTTCGATAAGCTCCCCAGAGGATTTGGAAGCATACTCAAGTTTGACACCTCTGATGTAGAGGAGAGTGGAACCCTGTTGTCCATGTGAGCATCTCCTGTTAAAAACATAATTACTGGCCAGGCGTGGTGGCTCATACCTGTAATCCCAGCACTTTGGGAGGCCAAGGTGGGAGGATAGCTTAAGCCCAGGAGTGCAAGATCAGCCTGGGCAACATAGTGAGACCCTGTTTCTACCAAAAAAAAAAAAAAAAAATTAGCTGGATATGGTGGGGCGCACCTGTGGTCCCAGCTACTCAGGAGACTGAGGTGGGAGAATCGCTTGAGCCCAGGAGGTTGAGGCTACAGCAAGCCGAGATCATGCCACCGCATTCCAGCCTGAGCAACAGAGTGAGACCCTGTCTCAAAAAACGTGGCTGAAATTTTTTTTTTTAATAATGTATTTTGTGAGGTGTGAGTGTAGTGGTGCCCTCAGCTACTTGGGAGGCTGAGGTAGGAGAATCGTTTGAGCCCAGGAGTTTGTGGTTGCAATGTGCTATGATTGCACCTGTGAATAGCCACTGCACTCTAGCCTGGGCAATGTAGTAAGATCCTGTATTTAAAAATATGTCCAGATACACACACACACACACACACACACACACACACACACACACACACATAGGCAATACATACACAGATGATATCTGTCATAAAGCAAACCAACTCATACAGCTTTTATGTCATGGTTGAGTGTCTGAGAGATAAGTGATACCATCCACCATGATTGGGTGCTAAAGAGAATACATTTTAAGGCGAGTGTAGAAAGGAAAATTCTCAAATCTCAGTATTCTCTATAGCATAGTTTATTAGCCAGAGACACATGGTAGATTGTTTTTCTGCTAAATTTATGCAAGTGATTGTTAAAATTTTGCATCATTTACAAACAACCACAACCACAAAATTGAATTCAGGGTAGAAATTTATTTTATTGTTTGCCATTAACTGAGCTAACTTATTTTTCTTTTAACTTCCCATTTTTTTCCAGCTTTTCCTTCTGTGTTCATGGTTGGGGTGTTAATAGCATGTCTAAGCTAATTGCACTCCTGATGGTCTAATTCTAGTCACTGTCATTTTTGGCAGGAAAATTCTGAGTTTGGCATGCTCTCACACTGCACACAGGCATGCTAAATTAGCTGGGAAGAATCTGAGAATGCTAGATTTTTATAACCAGGCAGAATAAGTCCAAAAATACCATCAAGGATTGTACAGAACAGTTAAGAATTCTGCTTGGTAGGCACTGGGCATAGAGCTGCCAAAACAACAAAACAAAACAATAAAACCTAAAAAAGAATTGCATCCACTCCAGGGAAAGCTTGTCTGATGACCTCTCTTGCCACTCTGGTGTTACCGGTGTGGGCCTTCAGGATGTGTATTCATGTCTTAGTGAAGGGGTCTTTGGGCTACGCATGAAATGACAGAAACCCAACTTGAACTGATTTTTACAAGGAGAGAATATATTACGTCTCATAACTGAGAAGACCAGGAGGAATCAGGCTTCAGGCATGGCTGACTCTGGGGGCGCAAATTATATTGTGTTAGGTAGTCTCTAAAATAGCTCTCAATGATCCTGGCCTCCTGGTACTCATTTCCTGTGTAATCCCTCCCCTTGAGTGTAGTTGGACCTAAGATTTGCTTCTAACTAATAGAGCACAATAAAAACGATGGGATGTCGTTTCTGAGATTAGGTTGCCGAGGGACTGTGACCTGGACCTTGCATGCCATTGCTTGCTCTTCTTCTCACAGAGTCCTCCATCTGCAGGAATCAAGTTGTCATGTTGGGAGTAGTCCTATGGAGAGGCCCTGGTGGCAAGAAACTGATGTCTCCAGCTCTCAGCAAGGACCCGAGGCCTGCCAATGACCACGTGAGTAAGCTCAGACTCAGGTGTGCTCTGAAACCTGCTGCTGGGTGAATGCAGTTCTTCCCGCAGGGAGCCCTGAGATGACTGCTGCCTCTGGGGAGACCTTGAATTAGAACCACCCAGCTAAGCTGCTCCTGCATTTCTGACCCACAGAACAGGTGAGATGGTAAATGTGTTGCTTTAAGTGGCTTCGTTTTGGGGTAATTCATTCCTCACACTCAGTAACCAGTACGAATGCCATCTATGGGTGGTCTCTCTCCAGTTCCCCCAGAGCTTTCCTCTGGCCTTCATGACCAGGCAGAGATGGCGAAACAGTGGCAGGGAACTCCAGACTCATGGCCTATCTCCCTCAAATAGTGACTTTCTCCTTTGCAGTAGATAAGGAACAATTCCTGGGTTTGAGTCTCATGAAACTGACTTAGGTCGCTTTCTGCTGGATCCCTTAGCATTGGTTTTTCTTTGTGCTGTTCCCTCTGTTGGCTTGGAAATGTGAGAGATTATAACTGGAAAATTCCAGGTCAGCCTTTGTGGCCTCTCCGTTTCACCTCCCTGAGTTCTAGCCTATGCCAAAAGTGACACTGGAGTTTCTTCTGTTTTTTTTTTTTTTTTTTTTTTCCATTGGTGAAGCTCGACAAAAATTGAGGTGGTGGGACAGAGAAGGACAGACAACTTAGATGAGGCAGTGGTAGGCACCTCTGCCACTGAAGAGTGCTATTGTTAATTTATCTATTAATAGTTATGAGTGACTACTAAAGTGTTAGTAGTTTTAATTTTCCATCTTTATGACCAAGCATTGATTAGTTTCTATAAGCCTCCTGGGCCCAGTGATTGGCTCAACTGCTAAAATTATACCATATAGTTATATAAACATGGACCAAGCGTTGACTGGCTGCTGCAGAGCTCTGTTCCCAGTGGGCCTCATGGCTGCAGCATTCATCCTGAGTTTTGCCTTCCCACCTCTAGCTGGGAGTGGAAGAATGTCCTATGCAAAGGCCGGGGCTATAGATTTAGGGACCTGGGTTTGAGTCCTGGTTAGAGTGTTGCCTTGGCCTCTTTGAGTCATAGTCTTATTATGTGAAACGAGAATTTTAGTGCCTGCCTCATAGAGCTGTTACAACTGTTAAATGACACAAAACTTACACTGTTGTTTATATTTACTTATTCCTGGAGCATAGTAAATGTTTTATATATTGTCCATAGAAATAATGTTTTAATGTCCCTCTTAAAATGCAGAAACTGGCCTAGTGCAGTGGCTCACGCCTATAATCCCAGCACTTTGGGAGGCCGAGATGGGCAGATACAAGGTCAGGAGATCAAGACCAGCCTGGTCAACATGGTGAAACCCTGCCTATACTAAAAATACAAAAAATAGCTGGGTGTGGTGTCACATGCTGTAGTCGCAGCTACTCAGGAGGCTGAGGCAGGAGAATCTCTTGAACCCGGGAGACGGAGGTTGCAGCGAACCAAGATCATGCCATGACACCCTAGCCTGGTGACAGAGCGAGACTCCATCTCAAACAAAAAAAAAAAAAAAAAAAAAGAAAAAAAAAACAAAACCAAAAAA
>NW_016806087.1:3572530-3591607 GCF_001698545.2 Rhinopithecus bieti
AGATCTTGGCACACCAGTAGAGACCCCCTTTTGGCTCGCACTTGCTGAATAATCAATCTGTGCTCTTTCTTTTTTAGCCAGCTATGGATGGTCCTAATTGTTCTAATCTTCAACTCACATAGCTCTATATTCCCCACGTGGATGCCATGAAAGCCTTTCTAAACGCTTTGTTAAAATTCACAGCCTATATCTACATTATTATAACTATCATAAAAAGAAAACAGGCCAGGCGCAGTGGCTCATGTCTGTAATACTAGCATTTTGGGAGGCCAAGGTGGTCAGATCGTTTGAGGTCAGGAGTTCAGGACCAGTTTGGCCAACATACTGAAACCTCCTCTCTACTAAAAATACAAGAATTAGCTGGGCATGGTGGTGTATGCCTGTAATCCCAGCTACTTGGGAGGCTGAGGCAGGAGAATCACTTGAACTTGGGAGGCAGAGGTTGCAGTGAGCCAAGATCACTCCATTGCACTCCAGCCCAGGCGACAGAGGGAAACTCTGTCTCCAAAAGAAAGAAAGAAAAAAAAAGGTCCTTCTATATCATCAGCTGTCCCTTTGTTGAGCAGAAGTTTCAAGAGGCAGGTTCATTTATTACTTGTGAGTGATACTATTGCTACCATGTAAGAGTTCCTGCTTTTCCACATTTTTGTCAACACTTGGTGTTATCAGATTTTTTAAAATCAATTTTTCTGAGGGTAGAATGGTATTGCATTATTTTTGTAATTAGAAATCCCTACTCATAGTGAAGTAGAGCAAGTTTTATATTCATTGACAATTTGGGTTTTCTTTTATATGACTTGCCTGTTTATATTCTTTGCTTATTTTTTGAACTTTCATTTTAAACTTAATATATCTTGGTATTTCTAGATATGTGCACATATAGAGTGCTTGTATTTTGTTTTTAACAATTGCAGAATGTAATATTTTATGGATATAGCATGATTTATTTAACCATATTCTTCCAATATTTAGTTTTTTCCTAGTTTTTGTTTCCTACTATAAACATTGCTTTACTTGATGACATTTGGCTAGTATATCCACAGATAGGTTCCATTCCAGGAGAGAAATTGTAGATTGTTTTTTAAAGTTTGTGCATTTATATTTTAAGAGATATTATTAAACAACCTTCCAAAAATGTTGCACCAATTTACACTCCTCCCCCAACAAGTATCTCATCTGTTGTGATGATGTGTCAGGACAGGGCTATCTGTGTTCTTCAACTGACTAGGCCGTTTGTACAACATGGCCATGGCATTGTCTTCACTTCTCTCTCTTCTTTTTCCAAGAGAGTTCTCTCTCCATGGTACAATCATCCTCTCTTGCCTAGCTTTCCACAGGATTCTGGGGGAGACTGTATTTTCATTTAGCAAGTATTTGCTCTCCCTCCCCCGTACCCCTGCCACCCCTTTATGAGAAGAACACATTATCCCACTGATGTTGGATTGGCCATGTGACTTCCTGCAGACATCAGAATGTGAGTGAATGAGACATGAGCAGAGGCTTTACGTGTGCTTGTGTGGCTTAGCTTCCCCTCCTGTGCTGCTGCCATTTTCCATGAGAAGAGCATGCCCCAGGTGGTCCTGGTTTCAGAGTGAGAGACACAGGGAGCTGACTGTAGCCTGACCCACAGCCTAAAGCAGTCATGCCAGCCAACCCACTGATCTGTGAGTGAGAAATACATGCTTTCATTGTACTTGCCAAGATTTTCGGGTTTGGGTTGTTACACGGCATGATTGCAACAATGCTAACTAATACAAGCTTCTCACATTTATATTTTTAAAATGCTATGTACTTGAAAACATATTTTTATGGAAGTGCATAGCATATTTATGATTGTGTTACACAGGTTTTCCTGCTATCTTTATTTTTCTTTTCCTTATTAGATTGGTTATCCCCTCTTTTATTTTCCCTTGTCCTACCTAAAGAAGCCTCCTTTCCTTTCCAAGTAATCCATGTTAACAGCCAACTATGCAGCCATCTATATTTTCTCCATATTTCTTATATACTTGTATACAATATGAATGCATATATGCAGGAATGACATACAAAATACGTAGCAAATATGTACTGGCTGCAGTATGCACAGTACCAACCAAACACAGTGAACACTTGCTGAAATAACCAATATGGTTTTATCAGTGTACACTGACTGAAGACCAGCCCAGCACACACACATACACATATGCACAATAGAAATTTCTGTCATTATTTTGTTTCACAAAAATGGAGCAATATTATGAACACTTTTGCCCTATATTTTTAATTATTGTTTTCCACACAATACCTCATTCCTTAAATTTCAACTCCAATATGGCTCTATTCATTCCTTTTAATTGCTGTATAAAGCCATATTGAATGGACTAGATGTATCAGTGTTTATTCAACAGTACCCTATTAATGGGCTTTTTCTTTGTACTGGTGTTTTTGCTACTGGGGACGACGCTGCAATTAGCTTTCTTATGCAAATATCGATGTGTCCTGGTGATTTTATCTTGAGAGCATCAAGTCCCCTGAATGGAACAGGTGGATTGATTGATTGAGTGGTTAATTTTGTTAGATGACATCAGATAGCTTTTCAAAATTCAGTAACAATTTATACTTTTTACCATCAAGATTTAAAGAAACACTTTCCCCTACATCCCACTCAGCTATAAGTAAGTGGCTTTCTGATTTTTGCTAGTTAAGTATAGGTATACAATAATGATCTGCATTTCCCAAACTGCTAGTGAGCTGAACACTTTTTCATGTGTTGGCTACTTGGATCTTCTCTCCATGTCTTTGCTCATTTCTCCGTTATAATTTTTATATCCTTGTCAATATGTAGAACCTTTTTTTTTGCACACTGTGGGTATGAATCCTATGCCTACATTGAAATACATTTTTTCTCAATCTACTATGTGTCTATTGTTTTGGCGCAGGTTATCACTGCCCTGGCAAATGCTATCATGAGTTTAGGAGTGTGCTGCATCTTATGTCTTTCTTTTTTTATATAAATAATATTTGTACATAGTATTGAAGTAGATGTGACATTTTGTTACATGCATAGAACGTGTAATGATCAAGTCAGGGTATCCAGGATATCTATCACCTTGAGTATTTCTCATGTCTATGTGTTGAGAACATTTCAAATCCTTCTATTTTGAAACATACAATGCAGTGTTAACAATGGTCAACCTATTCTGCTATCAAGCATTAGAACCCACTCCTTCTATCTGTTTGTGTTCATCAAGCCACCTCTTCATCCCACATACACACCCTGCCCAGCCTCTAGTAATTGTCATTCTACTTTCTATCTCCATCTCATGTCTTTATATCTCTCTCCCCCTCCCTCCCTCCTGCCTCCTCCCTTTCCTCTTTTTCCCCATTTCTCTCGGTGCCTGTTTTCCTTCCCTTCTGTCTGTCTTCCTTAGGATCTCCTTTTTTCCACCTCCTACTCTGTCTGCTTCCTTTCATCCACTCCTTACCTCCTTGCTTCTCCAGCTCCGTGGGAATACTTATTTTCAGTGCAGAGAGCACTGTCTTTTTCTGCTTGTGTCACTTACAAAACCAAGTCAGACCCAAGAGGTATTGTGGAGCAGCCCAGTAAGGGTTGTTAAAGCAGTGTGTTTTCAAAATCGGCTGAATGTAAGATCCTTTGGGAAGGTTTTTCTTTTTATATGGATCCCCCAGACCCATCCTCAGAGATTTTGATTCTGTAGGTCTGGATGGGTGTTGAAGGATATTTATTTCCAAATCTATCCAGGTGATTACAGTACCTGGCCGTCTGTGGGTGAGTGTTGGCTCAGGGAAGTTGGACAAGTGCTCTCCAGTGTGGGAGTAGCTTGCTTGGGTGATTGGACGTTGCAGTCATAGATAATTGGCTTCCACAACCACCTAGCTCCGTACAAGACAGCAGGAGGGGTTCCAGTGGAGTAGAGACAATGGTGAAGTCGTGGTCTACTGGCCTGATTCTGCATCTCAAAGGGCAGCTTAGCTTGAATGCAGCTGCAGTGTGGCGAATGGGCACAGGGAGGCAGTGTGGCCCTATGTGGCTCCAAAGCCCTCTGATTCTGCATGAGGCCTGACTCGGGCTGGGACCCAGGCTCCAGGAAAGCTGTGAGCTGGTGAAGGGCTCTCCCACTGCCTTCTTCCCCGTCCACTCTTAGTCCCTGTCCCACAGAACCTGGCTTTCAGATGATTAAAGTTCATCCACCATTTACTGAGCATGAATTATCTCATGTCGAACACTGTCCTAGGTTATTTCGTTTAATCTTCATAACAAGCCAAGAAAGGCATATGATTTCCACCCTACACAGAGGAAGCTGCAGTTTGGGGAAGTTAATTAGTTTCCCAGTGATGGCAGAGCCAGGATTGAGACCAAAGCCTCTCTGACTCCAACCCCAGTTGAGTGGAATTCTTTGCATTCAATAACTGCTGCTTAATACAGGTAACCATTAGCTGATTCTGAACATATTAATAGGTGCTAATTTACCAGTTAATTTATTAATGCACGCTGATTATTTCCTCTTCCTTCCTTCTTTAAAGGGATCAGTAAGAATCACCGAGTTACCTGGGAAAGCTCAAAGCCTGAGGTCTGTTTGGATTTTAACAGGATCTGAAGAAACAAAGAATGAAATAGCTGATGGTGAAATAGTGGCCATGGGGTTGCCTTCTTCATTCAGCTAGGCCAGGGGATCACACTGGGAGTCCGCAAACCGAATGTAGGATTTTATTTGGCTAACATGATGTTATTTAAAAATCTAAATTCCAGTGGTTTTGTTGTTTATTTAGAGACAGTCTCCTTCTATCGCCCAGGCTATTCCAGTGGTTTTAGGTGGGACATCTGCTTTGCAGTTTATCACAGTCCCACCCTTCCCCTTTCTGTACATCTTTCTGGTTTGCTCATTGATGCTACCTGCCTGGCATCCGCTAACAGCAGCACCGGGCTGACGAGTCCTGTCATACTCCTGCAAGATGAGAACTGGCTTTGGGCCCCGCCCCATCTCTTTCCCTTGCTCCACTTCCTTCCCAGGTGCTTCCCTCTCAGGTGCTTCCCTCCCAGGTGCCATCGTCGGCCCTCACACCTGTGATGGGTGCATCAGTCAGTCTGCTCTGCTGCTTCTAGCACCCAGATCAGTCCCAGGTTTGCCAGAGCTAAATTTAACCTGCAGCTGCTTCATCAGATGCTTGGGTATTTTCAGCCCTAGGAGCCTCGGGTGGCTGGAGCTGGAAGTAGCTGAGGGCTGCTGGCCAGGGCTTACGTCCAGTGTTGTGGATTGAAATTAGCATCCAGGTTGCTCCAAGGTCTTGGCTACCCCCCACACCACGCTTCCATTTTTCTTAACTGAAGATGAGGAGAAGAGAGGGAAGGCAAGAACTGGCAGAGAATAAGACAACACAAAATAGACCCTGGGATCCCTCTGAATTTGCCCCATCATTCCTCCCTTCTCTACAGCCAGGAATGCCCCTCTGGTTGGTGGCCTAGCAGAGGGTACAGTCTGCATTGCACAGTGAAGGGCTGCCAGCTAGCCTGTTCTCTCCTAAGCCACTGTTCTGGGGAGCCGCCAGCCTTGCTCTGAGCTCTAGCGTTCTTCATGTGTCTGTCATTCAGTGTCCTTTCCTGACCTGGGCATTCACTGACAGGACTATGTTCCCCAAAGCCTTGGCCCATGACCTCTGAAAGTTCCCTGCTGATGTGTGCTGTGGAGTCGATAGTCCCTCTGGCCAAGCAAGCAGAGGCATGTGCAAAACTGCAGGCTGTCAGTGGCATTTACAAAGAGCAGAGGAATGTGGGTCCAGAGATGGGGCGGGTGACCTTGAGGGGCGGGGAGGAGAGGACATGCATGTGGAGTGGGGTTGCAGCCCCTAGGTCCTGGGGCCCTGGGATGGAGGAGGTGCCTGCTGGGCATGAACCATTCTGCTTATCCTCAGCTGATGTCCTTGGCAACAGGCTGTCAGCCATCATCAAACCTCCTGTGAAGTCAAGTGTAGCAAATCTTCCCCCTCTCCCTAAATCCTACATGTCCAAGGCAGGAGATGTTCCCCTGACTACTTCTTTAGTAGGTGCCCACTGGGTGGCACCTCTAGCCCACAGCTCCAGCAGTAGAAGGGCTGTAGGGATCCTTTGTTTGGATCTGCTCATGTTACAGGCAAGCTGTAGCCCTCAGAGGTTGTCAGTTTCATGGCTGGAACCCTGACCTCCTGTTACAGGTCCTCAGCACCCTTCTCTCTTTCACACCAATATTCACAATACCTAAAATCAGGATTCTGTTACCAGGCACTATTTCATTTTATTTGTTTGAGACAGGGCCTCGCTCTGCCACCCAGGCTGGAGTGTGGTGGCTTGATCACGGCTCACTTCAGCCTCAATTTCCCTGGGCTCAATCGATCCTCCTGCTTCAGCCCTCTGGGTAGCTGGGACTACAGGCATGTGCCACCACGCCTGGATAATTTTCCATTTTTTGTACAGACAAAAAAAACAACTGCTATGTTGCCCAGGGTGGGCTCCAACTCCTGGGTGCAAGCAATCCCTGCCTTGACCTCCCAAAGTACTGAAATTACAGACGTGAGCCACTGTGCTGGGCCCACCAGGCACTGCTTTAAACACTTCTCAGGTATTAACTCATTTAGACCTTGCATCCACCCTGTGTGAGGTAGGCACTGCTATCATCCCCATTTCACAGATGAGGACACTGAGACTCAGGTAAGTGACTTGCCCAAGGTCATACAGGAATTGGAGCTGGGTGTTCTGGCTCCAGAGCCCAGGTTCTTCACCACTGTGCATACTGCCTTTCATGGGACTTCCCGGGACTGCCTATTTCATGTCCATCTCCTGCACCAGATTGTAAACCACTTGATGAAAAGGATTCTGTTTTAGTCCCCCTTGGGTCCCCAGATTACGCCAGAGCTCAACACAGTAGAAGCTCAAGCAAATGTTGGTTGAACGAATGTGTGAATGAATGGAAGAAGAAAAGCATCAGTTAAACCATTGTTCCTTACCCTGCAGTTCTTGGAACCAATGTCTCTGAGAGCTTCCTGAGTTTAGGGCGGGACATTTTGGCCTCTGGGGAGAACCTAGCTGGGTAAGAAAGCAGCCCTTCCCTGGGTGGGACCCTCCTGGCTTCTCACTCCGCCTGTGTGGCTATGAAGCAGGAGCACTGCATGTTTTCTTCTGCAGAGCAAACACCTGGGTTGATTGTTTTGGCAACTGTCCTGTAGACTGAGGAGCACGTGGAGCGTGTGGAGTGTCCAGCTGACTCCTGTGACTGTGGCATGAGCATCACTTCTGTGTGGGGCCAGAGGCAGTGAGGGCTCCCTCTTCTGTGCCTCAGCCGCTGTGTTCTTGAGGCTCAGACCCACAAAGGTTTCTGAGTATTCAGTTTTCTGAGGCTAATGCAGGGGGAGGGACCCAATGTGGGTAGGGATAAGTTTGGGGCGGAGTGAGGGATGCCGAGTAGATGGGGCTTGCACTGGGCCCTGGGAAACATACTGAGAGTCAGAGATTTGCATGCAGCTGTATTGCATGTAGACTGGGGAAGCCCCGTGGGGAGTCAGGGTGGCTCTTCAGAGGTCCTGAATTGAGGCAGTGGGGCTGAGCTTTATACCTTCTTCATCCACCAGTTGTGGGGACATAGTGGCTGCCTCAGAGATGGGAGCAGACCTTGGGCAAGCAGCTCCTTAATTAGAAGCAGCATTCCTAGAAAGGAGGATTTGTGAGCCATCAGCAAGCAACACTTGGGCCAGCGTGGTGGCTCATGCCTGTAATACCAGCACTTGGGGAGGTCGAGGAGGGAGGATTGCTTGAACCCAGGAATTCAAGGCTGCAATGAGCTGTGATCACCCCACTACACTACAGCCTGGGCAGCACAGTGAGACCCTGTCTCTAATAAATGAATAAGCAACACTCCCCATTGTTCGGGAATGAGGTGCTAAGTCTTAAAGAAGGATCTGGGGAGGTACCACAACATCTGCCAGATGCATTCACCTGGAAGATGACAAGAAACAGCTATGGCTGTTTCTTCAGCCCATGGCTGTTTCTCTTGTCATCTACCAGGTGAGTGTGTCTGGCAGTGGATGTTGTGGTGACTTCCAGGTGAGTGCATCTGGCAGTGGATGTCATGGCGACGGCAAGAGAAACAGCCACAGGCTGAAGCCATGCTGAGAAGCAGCAACAACAGGAGAAACAATGGTTCTGAGTGCCAGGATCACCACTTAGCAGCAGAACCTCCTGGGAATTTGTTAGAAATACACATTCTCAGCCCCGTATCAGATCCGGTCAGGAACTCTGGGGAAGGGGCCCAGGAATCTCTATCTTAACAAGCCCTCGAGATGATTCTGATGCAAGCCAAAGTTTGAGAACCACAGTTCTAGACTACCCCATTGGCAGGACTGATTGAAGACTTCAAAAAGTATTTATTGGGTTCACATATTTTGTAGAAGGTGGCATTTAAGGCATGTTGTAGATTGAATACAACCCTTTCCTCCCTCTTCCTGACCCTGATGGAAACTCTGGACCAAGTATGAGAACGTTAAAAAGCAACAAAGTACATGGAGCCCGTCATTGCGTTGGCCCAAATCCTGCCTCTACAGGAAAAGGGAACAGAAGATAGATTTTTATCCAAGATTTGTCACATCTGTTGGCCTCCAATGATCAGCAAAATAAGACATTAAACTAGTGCTCTCCAATCTTTTTAAAGTTGTAATATGCTAATAACTGATGGGTTAAATTACAAATCATGATCTGTCCCCAAAGACTCTCAATACTTGTAATTACTTAGAAACAACAATTAGCCTTGGAAATTAATGATTAAAACCAACACAATGTATCACTAAACTATGCCCTCAAAGCAAGTAGTAGTGTTTGACGAACCTCCGAGTAGGACAAAACACTTGTGAAAAAGTTAATTTAGGTAGGCTAATTTAAAAACCAGCATAGGCCCTCTTTTGGATCACCATTTATGTAAAATCATGTTAGTATCTTAAGTTTTAGCTCCTGTCTATTCAAGACAAATGATTAATTTATTAAATTTTAATTTTTCTGAATCGACACTTAGATTGTCTTTTTTGGTTGCTTTAATTAACGTGCTTCTACTTTCCCTCTCTTTGTGGTTGCATGGTATCTATCAGTAGCCCACTCCTTTATTTTCAACTTCTTAAAATCATTTTGTTTTACATTTCTTTTTTGCATATAGTACATAGCTGGATTTGTTTTTAAGCCAACCTGACAGTCTGTTTTTTAATGGGTTAATTCAATTTGTTTATATTTAGTGATAACTGATACTACAGTTGACCCTTGAACAACATGGGTATGAACTGGGAGACTCTACTAATATGCAGACTTTTTTTCAACCAAAGTCGGATTGAAAATACAGTACTCCCTGGATGCGAAACCCACTTTAACAGAGGGCTGAATTTTCACATAGGCAGGTTCCACAGAGTTGACTTCAGGACTTGGGAATGAGCAGATTTGGGCATCTGTGGGGGTCCTGGAACCAAACCCCCAAGTGTAACAAAGGATGACTATACTCACTTTCCTTCTGCCAACTTAAGTATGTTTACTGTTTGTTTTTTATTTTTATTTTTATATTTTTTTGAGATGGAGTCTCACTTTGTCACCCAGGCTGGAGCGCAGTGGCATGAACTCGGCTCACTGCAACCTCCGCCTCCTGGGTTCAAGCGATTCTCTTGCCTCAGCCTCCTGAGTAGCTGGAACTATAGGTACATGCCACCACGCCCGGCTAATTTTTATATTTTTATTAAAGACGGGGTTTCACCATGTTGGCCAGGCTGGTCTCAAACTCCTCCTGACCTCAGGTGATCTGCCCATCTCGGCCTCCCAAAGTGCTGGGATTACAGGTGTGAGCCACCGGGCCTAACCTGTTGTTCGTTTTATCTTGCTGGTTCCTCTTTATCCCTTTTCTTATGGTTTGGTTATCACTTATTCCCTTTTTCCCCATTGTTAATTTTTAGCAGCTTCATTGAGGTATAATTGACATGTATAATAAACTGTGCATTTTAGAGTATGCAAGCTGATAAGTCTTGACACACGTACAGGTCCTAAAACAATCACCAAAATTCACATGATGAACATATTTACCATCCTTAAAAGTTTCTTAGTGCCCTTCTGTAGTTTCTTCCGCCCATCAACTTTCTGTTATAATTTGTACTTTAAAGAATTTTATGTAAATGAAATCATACAGTATGTGGATGTGTATGTTTTTGTTTGGCTTCTTTCAGTCAGCAATCTTTTGTTTTTGAGATTATAAATTGTGTGCCAGTAGCTTCTTTGTTTTTATTGCTGACTAGTATTCCATCGTACACATATGCCACAGTTGGCATTCACCTGTTAGATCCATGGTATGGATATGCCATAGTAAGCATTCATTTACCTGTTGATTAACATTTAAGTGGTTTCTAGTTTTGTGCTGTTACAAATAATGCTGCTATGAACACTCATGTGTAGATCTTTGTGTGGATGTACATTTTCACTTATCTTGGCTAAATACCTACAGTTGGAATGTCTGGATCAAATAGTAGGAGTATGTTTAACATATTATGAAATGTTCATACTGTTTTTTTTTTTAACTTTAATTTTCTTTTTTTTTTTGAGAAGGAGTCTCTGTTGCCCAGGCTGGAGTGCAGTGGTGTGATCTCGGCTCACTGCAACCTCTGCCCCTTGGGGTCAAGCAATTCCCCTGCCTCAGCCTCCTGAGTAGCTGGGATTACAGGCGCCTGCCACTGTGCCCGGATAATTTTGTGTTTTTAGTAGAGATGGGGTTTCACCATCTTGGCCAGGCTGGTCTTGAACTCCTGACCTCATGATCCACCTGCCTCGGCCTCCCAAAGTGCTGGGATTACAAGTGTGAGCCGCTGCGCTCAGCCTCATACTATTTTTAAAGTCATCGTTTCACAGATAGCGGGTCTGTAAAATGACTCCACTCTCAGCGTATGATAATTCAGTTTATTCACACATCTCCCACATCCCACATCTCCAACCTTAGTATGTTTAGTCTTTTTAATTTAAGCGCTCTAATAGGTGTGTCAAACCTAAATAACAGAGGGAGACTCTGAAAGAGAGATTTATTCAGGAATGGGCATTGAAATGAGAGTATGTTGGGTGTATTCAGGAAGATAAAGGAAGGCAAGAGTTTTTAAAGATAAAACAAAGAGGATTATGTAAGTTGTTTTCGGACAATTATCCTTGGCTACTAGGACCAATAGCAAGGGTGGCATCAATCCAAGGTTGGACAGGCAGTTGGTAGGCAGATGTCCTTGTCGAAGTAGTTTCTTGTAAGGTAGTGGCAGCCTTTGTGCAAGGTTATGGTCTTTGCAGAGTCTTTTGTGATAGTTCCTGTTATAAGGCATATGTGCATAAAAGCCCTTCCTTCATGGCCTTCCCCGGCTCCATTTGTCAGGGTTTTGATACAAGTGACTCCATTTTGATTCTGACAACTTTTGCAGATCTATGATGGTATCTGATCGTGGTTTGAAGTTGCGTTTCTCTAATGATGTCGAGGATGTTTTAAAGGTTTATTTGCCATCCATATATCTTATGTGGTGAAATGTGTTTTCAAATCTACCTATTTTTAATGGTTGGTTGTATCTTTTTTTATTGTTTGTCTCTTATTACTGGGTTTGAGAGTTCATTATATATTTTGGATAAGAGTCCTTTATCAGACATGTAATTTGTAAATATTTTCTCCTGATTTCTGACCTTTCATTCTTAACAGTATCTTTCAAAGGGCAGAAATTTTTGTCTTCAGTGAAATCAAGTTTGTCAACTTTTCCATCTATGGATTGTGCATTGAATACTATAGCTATGAAACCTTCACCTAGCATAAGGTCACAAAGATATTTTCCTAGATTTCCTTCTAGAAGTTTTGTAGTTTTAGGTTTTACACTTAAGTCTATGATCAATTTTGAGTTAATTTTTAAATATGACATGTGGATCAAAGCACATTTTTTTGCATATGGATATATAATTGTGTCAACATTTATTAGGAAGAACATTCTTTCTCCTGAATTTCTTTTGCACCTTTATAAAAAATCAATTGTCCATTCACATGTGGGTCTACTTCTAGACTATGCTGTTCCATTGATCTATTTGTCTATATTTATACTAATACCATACTGTCTTGATATTTGTAGATTTACAATAAACACTGAAATCAGATGGTGTTAATCTTTCGATTTTATTCTTTTCAAAGTTATTTGTCTATTCTATGTCTTTTGCATTTCCATATAAATTTAGTCTTTCACTACTATGTATGATATTAGCTATGGGTTTTCTTTTTTTCTTTTTTCTTTTTTTTTTTTTGAGACAGAGTCTCGCTTTGTTGCTAAGGCTGGAGGGCAGTGGCGCAATCTTGACTTACTGCAACCTCCACCTCCCTGGTTCAAGCAATTCCCCTGCCTCAGCCTGCTGAATGTCTGGGATTACAGGCGCATGCCACCAAGCCCAGCTTTTTTTTTTTTTTTTTTTTTTTTAAGTAGAGCCGGGATTTCACCATGTTGGCCAGGCTAGTCTCAAACTCCTGACCTCAGGCAGTCCGCCCGCCTTGGCCTCCCAAGGTATTGGGATTACAGGCATGAGCCACTGTGCCTGGCCTGTTTTTGAATATTAAACAAATCTTGCATTCTTGAGATTAAACTTGTCTTGGTCATGACTAACTGACAGCTTAAACAGGATAATACATCATGTTATCTTGGTCAGATAACATGTCAGTTAAACAGTTGTCTTTTAAAGTATAATAATAAGAAAAAATCTTGTGTGTTTATCACTGTAGTTATCATTTCCAGTGGTCTTCAGTCTTAAGTCCACACATGTATTTGGCATCCTTTTACTTGCCTTCCCTTTCCACTCCTTCCCTTTTTCTCTCCCTCTTACCTTTCTGAAAGACTTTATCACTTTTTGTAATGTGAATCTGCTGGTGATAAATTCTTTCAATTTTATGTATCTCAAAATGTACTTAATTCACCTCATTTTTGAAAGATATTTTACTGGGTATAGATTTTTTTTTCTCTCAATCCTTCAAAGATTTTTCTTCATTGTTGTTGCACTTGCACTGCTTCCAACAAAATCTGACCAAATGCTTATCTTTGTTCCTCTGTATGTAAAGTATCTTTTTCCTCTGGCTGATTCTAAGACTTTTTTTTTTTCAAGACAGGGTCTCGCTCTGTCACCCAGGCTGGAGTGCAGTGATATGATCTCGGCTCATTGCAGCCTCTGCCTCAGGTCCTCAAGCAATTCTCCTGTCTCAGCCTCCTGAGTAGCTGGGACTGCAGGTGCCTGTCACCAGACCTGGCTAATTTTTGTATTTTGTAGAGATGGGCTTTTGCCATGTTGCCCAGGCTGGTATCAAACTCCTGGGCTCAAGTGATCCTCCCGTCTCCGCCTCCCAAAGTGCTGGGATTATAGATGTGAGCCACCATGCCTGGCAATATTTTGTCTTAACACTTCTTTTCAAAAATTTGATTGTCGTATGTCTTGGTATAGTTGTTTTATGTTTCTTGTGCTTGGGATTGGTGAACTTCTTAGATCTGTTTATAATTTTAGTTAAATTTTGAAAGATTTCAGATATATTCACTTATTTTTTCTGTTCCTTTCTCTTTCTTCTCTCCTCTGGAGACTCTAATGACACATGTATTAGAAAACACCTGATGTTTCCTACAGATCAATATGATCTATTATTTTATTTTTGAGTGTTTTTTTCTCCCTCTGTTTTATTTTAGATAGCTTCTATAGCTATGTCTTTAAATTCACTAACCTTTTTTTTCCTGTACTGTCTAATCTGCTTTTACTCCCATCTAGTGTGTTTTAAATCTCAGATATTGTAATTTTCGTCTCTGGAAGTTCAATTTGGGTCTTTACAAAATATCTCCCATGTTTCTACTTGACACGTTCACTATTTTCTCTAGCTTTCTGAACACACAGGATATAATTGAAAGTTTTAATGTTCTTTTCTGCTAAGTTGAGCATCTGTGTTCAATCTGGGTTGGCTTCAATTGATTGATTTTCCTCCCTATAATGGATTGCAGTTTTCTGCTTCTTTGTGTGTTCTGAAATCTGATTGGCTGCCGATATTATGTTTACCTTGTTGGTACCAGAATATCTGCACAGAGTATCTTCCAAGACCCCTAGTGGATACATGAAACCAAGGATAATACAGAACCCTATAAATATTATGCACAAATTTCTTTTTCCTTGTTCACAATTCCACAGATTGAAGATTTGTTCTTAACGTAGGTCTTAGCAACTTCAGCATATATATATATTTTACCTATCCAAGGAAAATGTTCACCTTTTCACTTAAAGGAAGCACTTATTGGCTTCTCTTTGGCATACCTGAATTGCCAGCATTACTGTTCTCATGCTTTGTAGCCATTATTAAGTAAAATAAGGGTTGCTTGAAATAAGCACTGCAGTACTGCCTCATTCAATCTGCTAGCCCAGATGGCTACTGACTAATGGGAGGATAGGGTATACAACAGTGTGGATATGCGGGACAAAGGGATGATTCATGTCCTGGGCAGGACAGAGCAGGAAAGTGTGAGATGTTAATATTGCTACTCAGAAAGGTGCGCAATTTAAAACTTGTGAATTTTCCATTTAATATTTTTAGGCCACAGTTGACTATGGGTAACTGAAACTGCAGAAGGTGAAACTGTGAATAAGAAGGGACTACTGTATTTTTATATTTTTATAAATATTCTTGAGCTTTGTTTTGGGATGCAGTTAATATTTTAGAACAATTTGATTCTTTCAGGGGTATTTTTAAGATTGTTATGTGGGGCCAGAACTGTCTTTAGGTTTAATTGTTTCTCACTATTGAGGTAAGACACTTTGGAGTATCTACCACATAACCTGTGAATCATAATGTTTTCTAATTTGGATGGCAGAAAAAAGGCACCATTTCTGGGCTGGTGTGTGTTCTATGTTCTATTTCATTTAACTCTCTCAGATAGTTCTTCCCACACGTGCTCTGATCAGTCTTTGCTGAATACTCAAGAAAAACCCTCTGCAGTTCTGTGGAGCGTGCTCTCTCTCGCTCTCTCTCTCTCTCTAGCTTGCTCTCTCTTTCTCTGTGGTTCTCTCCTTTATGGTACCCTAGGCTACATGCCAGCCATGTGAACTCTAGCTGCCTTGGTCTTCCTGGCTTTTCAGCTTTTTAACTCAAAGAATCTGTCAATCTCCCCAGGTTCATTTCTTGTTTATTTCTTTAAGGGATCACTTTTTTTCTTTGTTGTACGGTGTTCAGTGCCTTAAAAATCATAGTTTCATATTTTTTTCCTCTCTGTGTATGTTTTTAAAAGTGGTTTTAGGAATGAGGGCAAATACAGTCCTTGTCCCTCCATCTTCCTTGGAAGCAGAAGTTCCCAGATTCTGCCTTTAGTCTAGGCCTCGATGGAAGAAATCCTGCAGAAGCTTACTCCCTACATTCATTCTCAGTGGGAGGCTCTTCTTCTTGACATCCTCCTTTCTGGCTGAGTGGGAGGCCTGAGGGCTGTGGCTCAGACAGGGTTCTTGGGAGCTGTGCCTAGGGTGTGGGATTGGAAAGCCCAACTCTTTCTGTGAGGGTGAAAAAGTAAAAGCACTGCCCTTATCTTAGATAAGAGAGGGTCAGAGAATATAGACACAGATCTTTAAAACACCTTTTCCTATATTCTCCTATTGCTGAAATGCAGTGTTGTGATCATGGCTCACTGCAACCTCCACCTGCCAGGTTCAAGCTATTCTCCTGTCTCAGCCTCCTGAGTAGCTAGGACTATAGGCACGCTTCACCACTCCTGGCTAATTTTTGTATTGTTAGTGGAGGTGGGTTTTTGCCATGTTGCCCACGGTGGTCTTGAACTCCTGAGCTCAGGCAATCCTCCTGCCTTGGCCTCCTAAAGTGCTGGGATTATAGGCATGAGCCACTGCCCCTGGCCAGCTCTGACCTTTTTATTCCATTCTGACAAGTGAAATCCTGTCAAGTAGGAGGTCTGGTACATCAGGAAATCTGAAGGGAGTGAGGCTTAGGTGATGCAGAGTCAGAGGGATGGCATGCTGAACAGGGAAGGCAACTGGAGGAGACTTTTTAGGTAAACTTGAAAACAGAAAACTATCAGAAGGAAAGGCCACCTGTATTTTAAAAATTATCACATATCTTTGTAAGACTGTGTATAAAAAACTTGTTTGAAAAGCCAATTCCATCTCACACATTTGTCTCTTGCATAGCAGAGCCTTTAAAAGCCTCCAAAAACCCTTTTCTGCTCATTGATCTTCAAACGTAGTGGTATTCAACTTGAGAATGGTTACTTTAGAAGTTATATAAACGGTCACTTTTTTTTTTGTCAGACAGAAAATCCTTTGACTCCAGGTCTGTGTCTTTTCCCTCTTCCTCAAGAGGAACACATCAATAAATGTGATGAATCCCTGGCCTTCTAGAATGTTACTAGAGGTTTACTGTTGACAGGAGCAAAAATGGGTCTGAAGCATCCAATTCCAGAGTGTAAGTCTGCACACAGAACAAACAAAATAGAGCAAGTGGATTTGGGTGATGGGACTCAGGTTTGTTAGGTTTCTGGAACAGAAAGATTGAAGATGTGCAGCAGAATGTTGGGGGGCTGGAAGCCACAGGATGAACACAACCTGTTTTGGGACGTCAATTTTACACATTGGTAAAAATTTAAAACACAGTTTAAAAGCAAACAGGTATATTATGATATAAAAGAAAAAATTTACCAAATGTTAAGATAAAATGGTTAGACTTAGAAGAAATACTGAGCCTTGGGTGACCTTAGACCATGCCCTCAGACTCCAGAGGGCAGAGGAGGTTCTGGTCATTCCCCTGCATCGACAGGGATACTTCAGTGGGGAAAACTGAGAAAACCTGCTCTAAAACTACAGTGGCCCTAAAAAGGGAAAGAGAGAGGGACCCCCTTATGGAAGGCCTGCAACTATCTAGTGGACTTGGAGGGAGACGTTGTTGGGCCAAGCCCATGCAGAAGGCCTTGAGAGTTGCCCAAATGGGGACAAGACCATTGCTTTCACTCATTCACCCATCCATCCACCTTATAAGGATTTATTAAATGCTTCCTTTGTATCTAGGATAATAATTAGCAATGACGACAAAAATTGATAAAAAAGAATGTATTCTTTGGGTGCTCCTGTATTGGGTGCATATATATTTAGGATAGTTAGCTCTTCCTGATGAATTGATCCCTTTACCATTATGTAATGGCCTTCTTTGTCTCTTTTGATCTTTGTTGGTTTAAAGTCTGTTTTATCAGAGACTTGGATTGCAATCCCTGCCTTTTTTTTGTTTTCCATTTGCTTGGTAGGTCTTCCTCCATCCCTTTATTTTGAGCCTATGTGTATGTCTGCACAGGAGATGGGTCTCCAGAATATAGCACACTGATGGGTCTTGACTCTTTATCCAATTTGCGAGTCTGTGTCTTTTAATTGGACCATTTAGCCTATTTACATTTAAGGCTAATATTGTTATATGTGAATTTGATCCTGTCATTATGATGTTAGCTGGTTATTTTGCTCATTAGTTGAAGCAGTTGCTTCCTAGCATCAATGGTCTTTACATTTTGGCATGTTGTTACAGTAGCTAGTACCAGTTGTTCCTTTCCATGTTTAGTGCTTCCTTCAGGAGCTCTTGTAGGGCAGGCCTGGTGGAGACAAAATGTCTCAGCATTTGCTTATCTGTAAAAGATTTTATTGCTCCTTCACTTAGGAAGCTTAGTTTGGCTGGATATGAAATTCTGGGTTGAAAATTCTTTTCTTTAAGAATGTTGAATATTGGCCCCCACTCTCTTCTGGCTTGTAGAGTTTCTGCTCAGAGATATTTAGAGACTTACAAAGAGACTTAGACTCCCACACAATAATAATGGGAGACTTTAACACCCCACTGTCAACATTAGACAGATCAATGAGACAAAGTTAACAAGGATATCCAGGAATTGAACTCAGCTCTGCACCAAGCAGACCTAATAGACATCTACAGAACTCTCCACCCCAAATCAACAGAATATACCTTCTTCTCAGTACCGCATTTTATTTATTCCAAAATTGACCACATCGTTGGAAGTAAAGCACTCCTCAGCAGATGTAAAAGAACAGAAATTATAACAAACTGTCTCTCAGACCGCAGTGCAATCAAACTAGAATTCAGAATTAAGAGGCTCACTCAAAACCACTCAACTACATGGAAACTGAACAACCTGCTTCTGAATGACTACTGGGTACATAATGAAATGAAGGCAGAGAAATAAAGATGTCCTTTGAAACCAGTGAGAACAAAGACACAACATGCCAGAATCTCTGGGACACATTTAAAGTAGTGTGTAGAGGGAAATTTATAGCACTAAATGCCCACAAGAGAAAGCAGGAAAGATCTAAAATTGACACCCTAACATCACAAATAAAAGAACTAGAGAAGCAAGAGCAAACACATTCAAAAGCTAGCAGAAGGCAAGAAGTAATTAAGATCAGAGCAGAACTGAAGGAGATAGAGACAAAAAATACCCTTCAAAAAATCCATGAATCTAGAAGCTTTTTTTTAAAAAGATCAACAAAATTGATAGATTGCTAGCAAGACTAATAAAGAAGAAAAGAGAAGAATCAAATAGAAGCAGTAAAAAATGATAAAGGGGATATCACCACTGATCCCACAGAAATACAAACTACCATCAGAGAATACTATGAACACCTCTATGCAAATAAACTAGAAAATCTAGAAGAAATGGATAAATTCCTGGACACATACATCCTCCAAAGACTAAACCAGGAAGAAGTTGAATCCCTGAATAGACCGATAACAGGCTCTGAAATTGAGGCAATAATTAATAGCCTACCAACCAAAAAAAGTCCAGGACCAGAAGGATTCACAGCCGAATTCTCCCAGAGGTACAAGGAGGAGCTGGTACCATTCCTTCTGAAACTATTCCAATCAATAGAAAGAGAGAGAATCCTCCCTAACTCATTTTATGAGGCCAGCATCATCCTGATACCAAAGCCTGGCAGAGACACAACAAAAAAAGAGAATTTTAGACCAATATCCCTGATGAACATTGATGCAAAAATCCTCAATAAAATACTGGCAAACTGAA
>NW_016806087.1:3594184-3666242 GCF_001698545.2 Rhinopithecus bieti
GGGGGGGGGGGAGGGATAGCATTAGGTGATATACCTAATGTAAATGACAAGTTAATGGGTGCAGCACACTAACATGGCACATGTATACATATGTAACAAACCTGCACGTTGTGCACATGTACCCTAGAACTTAAAGTACATAAAAAAAAAGACTGTATTCTCAAGGCATTCAATGTCTAGTGCAAGAGTCTTAATGTTCTTCCTGTCCCAGTGTATATCATTACAAAAATATTTGTTAAATCTCTTGTCTAATGCCAGATACTGTTCCAAGTGATTTACATGAAGTGGCTCATTTAATCTTTACAATAACCCTATCATTCACATACTATTATCTCTGTTACACAGCTGAAGGGCAGGTGGACTGTGTTTTCCAGGCTGAGTCATTGTTCAGAAGGCATACATGTTTATAAATCATTATTATACTGGGATACCACTGAAAGTGGAACAAGAGTATGAGACTAATTATTTCTAAGGAAGTTATTGGGGGAAACCCCACCCCCGATATTTATTGTGGGTTCTTTTCTATTTCCTAGGCATCTCAGCTGGTTTGAGAAATAAAGGGAAAGAGCACAAGAGAAAGAAATTTAAAGCTGGGTGTCTGGGGGAGACATCACATGGCGGCGGGATCCGTGATGTTCCCCTAGCCGTAAAACCAGCAAGTTTTTATTAGCGATTTTCAAAAGGGGAGGGAGTGCACAAATAGGGTGTGGATCACAGAGATCACATACTTCACAAGGTAATAAAATATCACAAAGCAAGTGGAGGCAGGGCGAGATCACAGGACCACAGGATGGGGCGAAATTAAAATTGCTAATGAAGTTTCGGGCACGCATTTAATTGATAACATCTTATCAGGAGACAGGGTTTGAGAGCAGACAACCTGTCTGACCAAAATTTATTAGGCAGGAATTTCCTCATCCTAATAAGCCTGGGAGCACTACGGGAGACCAGGGCTTATCTCATCCCTTTGGCTTCGACTGTCAAAGGCAGTTGCCTTAAGGGGGCCATCTATAGACCTACCCTCAGGGCGCATTCTCTTTCTCAGGGATGTTCCTTGCTGAGAAAAAGAATTCAGCGACATTTCTGCTATTTGCTTTTGACAGAAGAGAAATATGGCTCTGTTCTGCCTGGCTCACCGGCAGTCAGGCTCCAAGTCTTGTCTCCCTTGTTCCCTGTGAAGATTGCTGTTATCCTGTTCTTTTTTCAAGGTGCCCAGATTTCATATTGTTCAAACACACATGCTCTACAAACAATTTGTGCAGTTAATGCAATCATCACAGGGTCATGAGGCAACATTCATCCTCCTCAGCTTATGAAGATGACGGGATTAAGAGATTAAAGACAGGCATAGGAAATAACAAGGGTATTGATTGGGGAAGTGGTAAGTGTTCATGAAATCTTCACAATTTATGTTCAGAGATTGCAGTAAAGAGAGGTGTAAGAAATTATAAAAGTATTAATTTGGGGAAGAAATAATTGTCCATGAAATCTTCACAATTTATGTTCTTCTGCCGTGGCTTCAGCTGGTCCCTCTGTTCGGGTCCCTGACTTCCCGCAAGAGGAAGTGGAGACCCCTGATTCCAGATGGATGACTAACAGGGTATGGAAACCCCGACATGGAAATCCATTCTTTTTCCTGCTACTTATCACAGAATCTCAAGCCTGTGATGTGACTCATGACAGTATTTGACCGATAGTGAACAACTTCAGTAGAAAGCATTCCTGACCTCACAGGCAGCCCATTCTGTCTTTGGCTAGCTTGAATGTTCGGATATATTATACTGTATATTGTGCCAGAATTCATCTCCCGATAATTTCTGAAAACCTGCCCTAGTTCTGTTTCTCTTTTTTCCCTGGCTTTACAGAGGTATAATTGACAAATAACAATTGTATGTATTTATAGTGTACAATGCAATGCTTTGCCAAATTCTGCTTTTTAGAGTGGCTTTTCCTAATGTTCTACATATGACATTAATAAGCATTACATTGGGAAATAAAAGACAAGATTGTGGTTTAGTAAGTTTGGTAAATAAACTTGAACAGAGGTTTCTTTATTAGAGGATTTTCTCAGAATCTTCTGTATGCTAATGTGCTTTGTGAACTTCAGAGGGGCTTACCTTTGTGGAATTTTCCAATTTTATTTACCCACACAACTGTTTTCTTGAATGCCACATACTAACGCTCCACTGGAAATGGCTGGGGAGGTAAGACTGGGGTGTCTCACAGTTATAAGAGCCAGGTCCTGCTTTCTCAGGCCAGCTTTTCAAATGGTTGTGTGTGTGCTGTGAATATAATCTTCTCCAAACTAAGCATCCTTGCATCTTTCAGTCTTCTTGATGGTCAGATTTTCAGACCTTTCTTTCTCTGGTCATCCTTCTCTGGGCAGCTCCAGTTTGCCAATGTATGTTCCTCCTAATGCATGGGGTTCAGAACTGAGTATAGTAACCCTAAGGTGGATTTTGGGTTGGTTCTAATGAGCACATCTGGAACCCTTGGGACATTCTCATTCTGTTGCTTTATTTACAACCTCATAGGGAAGATTAAACAACTCTCAGCACAGAAATGGACTCTAGAAGCAAGAGAAACTGGTGGAATTTGGAAGCAGTCCAGAGAACAAATAGAATGATTTTTAGTTTTGAAAGTTTGGGATATCTTAAATAATCAAAGATTTGGGAGTCTATTATGTGCAAGGCACTAGAGAGCATAGAAAAGTTGTGAGCTATTAGTCTTTCACTCAGAGAGCTGAACACTGAGGTCAGGAGATGGTTAACAGAACAGGCCAAAAATATAAGACAGCTTTGTCAATGCTGAATTATGCAGATTAAGTAGGGTTTTAGGAATTCAAGGAAGATTTGCTGCTAGCTGTTTGTGTATTTCCTCTATAGAATCTCATCCATACACTGAGGATGAATAAACATCACCAATGGGTTGAAAGAGGCGAGTCTTGCTTGAAGAATGTATGTGCTCCCAAATAGCTTGGTAGTGAAGTGAACTTTTGATCATGGAATATTTTTTTCCAGTGATATTTTATAAAATTATAAATGTGTTTTCTGGAAGAAGGTAATGTTTACTCCAAGTCAAAAATCATGTCCTGAACTGGAGTCAACTTCTAAAAAGTCATACGCTTAAATGCCAAAACAGAGAGTAAGTTTTTTAGGGTACAAAGTATTATTCAGAATAAGTTAAGAAATACAAGTACTTTCTTCTCAGAGTAACTCCCACACTCGAGTCGGGCCATTACAGTGGCTAAGAGCACAAATGTTGGAGCCAGACCTTCTTTTTTCTATCCCTGTTCTTCTACTTGTTAAGTGAATGACCCTGGCTATGTACTTAACTTCTCGCTATCTTGTGTTGCTTTTTTTTTTCTTTTTAAATTCAGATGTTAAATAATTCTTATTTCATAGGACTGGTATGAGTGCCAATGCAACACATACAGTCTATGTGTTTCAAGTGCTTTGCAGATAAAAAGACAGGGTATCTCTTTTTATTATTTGTTACTATGTAACAAATCATTCTAACACTTAGTAACTTGAAACAAGAATCATCATTTATTATCTTTCGTATTTTCTGGGGGTATGGAATTCAGGAGCAGCTTAGCTGGGTGATTCTGTTGAGATTTCCCAAGTTGTAGTCAGATGTCTGCTGGAGCTGAGGTCACCTGAAGGCATAACTGGGGCTGGAAGATCCACTCCCAGGGTGGCTCACTCACATGGCAAGCAAGTTGGTGCTGGCTATTGTCAGAAGGCCTCAGTTCACCTTCACATGTGCCTCTCTGTAGGATTGCTTGAGTGTCCTTACAACATGGCGGCCACCTTCCCCCTGGAGTGAGAGACCTAAGACACTGATGTGGAAGTGCAATGCCTTTTATGACCTATCTTTGGAAATCATACACGGTCGCTTCAGCTTTATTCCACTCTTATTTAATGTGAGAGGGGGCTACACAAGGGTATGATGCTATCAGTGGGGGTCATCTTGGAGACTGGCTACCACACCCTTCAAAAAGGCACTATGTCCTCTTGTGTTACTGATACTAGGTACAGAAACTAAAATACAGAATATTTTATTTATTTTGAGACAGGATCTCACTCGGTAGCTCAGGCTGGAGTGCAATGGTGCTCACTGCAGTCTTGACCTCCTGGGCTCAATTGATCCTCCCACCTCAGCCTCCCAAGTAGCTGGGACTACAGGTGTGTACCACCATGCCTGGCTAATTACAGAATATTTAGAAATCACGCAGTCCATGTAGATACTCAGCATTGTTTTCCTGAAGGAGTGATCTGTTAATATGACTTCATTACTGTAAATCACATATCACATGTTTTGGATTGGGTTCCCCTGAAAGCAGAGCCTGAAACAATGACTTGGGTACAAGGAATTTATTTGGAAAGTGGTCCCAGGAAGCAGGAGGATGGGAGTGGGGACAGTGAGCAGGGAAGAAGGGAAAGCCAATATAAAGGTATGTTATGGAGGCTGCTGCTATAGCCACTTTGGACTTGATTCCTCTGGGACCTCCTAAGAAGGGGACTGAATGCCTCCCAGCATTATCTACTTGAAAGATGGGAGGCCAGGGCATTTATCCACTGACTCCCTCCTTCCACTGACTGAGGGCTTCCCCCGGGGGGCAGTGGTGGTTAACTTCCCTTGCACTTATGATCTGTGCTCGTGCTCAGGCTGAGGGGCCCCATGGGACTGGAGAAGACTCAGACAAAAAGTGGAAGTGTTGGCTCTTGCTGGAGGGAGGATCCTGTCAGCACAAGTGGGTCTGAGCTCTCACAGCTGTGGCAGAAATCAGAGGTGGGCTGAGGGATGTGATGTAGACACCAGAGGCATTCGCTACATCAGGTTTGTAGGAGTTGGGGATTAGGTGGCTGTGATAGTTCAGCTCCTCCAAGAAGCAGAAGTTAAGACAGGAGTAGATGTGTAAGAACTGTTTTGGGGAATATGCCTTGAGGAAGAGGAGGAGGGAGATGGAGGAGGCTGGGAGAGCTATCAGACTGTGATACAAGTCTGCCCCTGGGGTGGAGAGAGGGAAGGAGGAAAGGTTGGGTAGAAAGTCTTAGGTTGTGGTGCAGGTCTAGGAAAGGTTCAGCCAGGCTGCTGGTGAGGCCTCAAGCCAAAGTCCTCATTGGAAGAGTCCTGGTTTCACAGGCATGGACCTACCTTTGTGTCCCAGCCTGCATGAAGCATGGCCTCTGTGCAGAAAAACACAGTGGTGGATTCCAAACACCTGAGCTCAGCTGTCAGGCAGTTACTCTCCCTGCAGTCATTGATCTGAGAGGTCACATACAGTCTATTTTCGTGGCCACCACAGGTAGTGTCATGCGTGGACAGCATGTGGCATCACAGGTAGTTGCAACAAAGCTTGTATTCGGGGGAAACCAGAGGTCATGCTCCGGATGTGCTAAGATATCTCCTTCCTCCTTCTGTTTGCCACGTTGTCTGAAATTCCACCATAAGGGAGCAAGCCCTTTGTTGAATTGTTGCCCTGCCTTCTGGCTCAATTCTGAAAGAAGTAACAGATTGAGTCAGTAACACTTTCAGATAAACACTTTATCTAAATTCTTTAATTCTGTGACAGATGGAAGGGCTCTGGGACAACACTGAGGGCATGTGGAATTTGGGTGAGTAGCCTGTAAGGAAAAGGGCACAGATCTGAAGGACTGAAGACCACACTGGGCGTTCTTTCCAATTATGCCACGGCCTGCCTGCTGGAAGTGGAGCCAAACCAGTGTTCAGACTCTGTAGTGCATAGCAAGTGAAATGTCCTTCGAATGAAGTGTCTGTCCAGTACCACTTTTTTCTAAATCTGGAATGTTTTGAGGGAGGGTGTATTTTTCTGAGTGGTTTGAGAAATTAAATGAATATTGCCTAGGCGGCTGGAATATTTGAGTGGGGAAGTGGGGTTGCGGGAGGAAACGATCCCAAGATTTTTCAGATGGTGATCCATGAGCCACTTGGACAAGAATCCCAAAAGCTTAAAAATATTAATTTCCTGTTCTCCCTGACCCATGTCCCCTCACCCAAGATCAACTGATTCAGAACTTCTGGGGATGAGACCCAGGAATCATTAATTTTACAAGTGTTTCTGGTGATTCTTGTGAACACTAAAATTGGAGAACCATGGGTTCAAGACTAATTGTAGTGGGACAAAGGACATAAAGATCATAGCTAGGGCAGTTTAGTTTCTAACACATAATTGAGGTCTTTCTATATCTTCTCTCCTGAATTGTAGAAACCAACTGCCTCCAACTTCCAGCTATGTCCTTGATATCCCAAACTCAGTGTGTACATAGCCAAACACCGAATCACTGACCCTGGTCCTTGCTAAGAGGCTTCTCCACCAGCCTTCCCCATTACAGTATTGACAGCTGTGTCCTTTCCCATTTGCTCAGACCAGGCTCATCTGCCCCTCACCCCACCCCTCACGCTTCGTAGCATTCAGTTAGCTCAGTTTCACGATAAAGCCAGAATCATCTTATCACTTCTCTCCACCTCCACTGCTCCCTTCCTGTTCTGATTGCCATAATCACTCATCTGACTTTCGACAAGAACCTCCTGACAGGTCTCCCTGCCTCAGTCTTTGCAGCTCGCCCTGCCCCCACCTTTACCTTTGGCTCAAAACCACTCTGGCTCCCTACTTCTCTTCAAGTAGAAACCAAAGTCCTCACAGCGGCTTAATTACGACACCAACTATCCCCTGACCTCATCTTCTATTCTCTCATTTCTTCTGCTCTAGCCATGCTGGCCTCCCTGCTATCCTGGAGTACATGAAGCATGGCCTTGCCCCAGGACCTTTGCATTGGCTGCCCTTTCTGCCTGTACCCCTCTTCCCTCAGATCTCTGGGTAGCTCTCTCCCTCACCTCCTTTGCTTAAGTGTTACCTTCTCTGTGAGGCCTGCTATGACCTCCCTTATTTAAAGTGCAACCCTTCCTGTTCTGAATTCCCTTTACCTGTCTTGATTTCTTTTGCATAGCACAGCCTATTCTAATATGCTGTATAACTTACTCATTATGTTTATTTCCTACCTCTCCCCAACAGAAGGTGAGCTCTAAATCGGCAGGGATTTTTGTTCGTTTTATTCACTGCTGGACCCCAGGGTCTGGAACAGTGCCTGGTATATGGAAGATACTCAGTAAATGTTTGCTAAATGAGTGACTGAATTGCATAGAGTGGAATGGGAGGAAGCATGTGTTTCTATGGAATGATTCCTTATAGAGAATTTGCCATATCCAGATCAAAAGAGACCTGTGAGTTTGGGTCATCCACAGAAAGATGCATATCACGTTGGAAGAGTGAGCAATAAACTTTAATTCAGTGTTTACTGTGTGCTAGAAACCACGCTAAGCATTTTCACCAGCATTATCTCTTTAAATCATTCCAACAACCAACCCTATGATGGGGGTCTACTAGTCTTATTTTACAAATGGGAAAGTTGAGGCATAGGAACAGAGATTAAGGAACTTGCCCAGGGTTGCACAGCTAAGTGTCAGACTCAGAATGTGACCTAATGCTGTGAGTCCAAAGTCTGAGTAGACTGCTGCTTCAGAGTGTGGCCCTTCCGAGTGATATTTCTGTTTAAGTGTCTGTTTACTTAACCTCTGCTGATCCCTTTAAAAATCAAAGTTTATAAGCTTAAAGCTGTGGCTCATACACTTTGTGCTTAAAAATGTTTATTTTGATTATGCTAATATTGCTTCATTGTTTAGCTGAGTTTCTGTGACACTTGTAGGAACATGTGCTCTCACCTCTGTACTTTTTTGAGACAGGATCTGGCTCTGTCGCTCAGGCTGGGGTGCAGCGTTGTGAACACAGCTCAGTACAAGCAGGCTCAAGTGATCCTCCCAACTCAGCCTCCCAAGTAGCTGGGACTACAGGTGCATGCCACCATGCCCGGCTAATTTTTTGTATTTTTTTTTTTTTTTTTGTAGAGATGGGATTTTACCATGTTCCCAAGGCTGGTCTTGAACTCCTGAGCTCAAGCAATCTGCCCATCTTGGCCTCTCAAAATGCTGGGATTACAGGTGTGAGCCACCATGCCCGGCCCTGTGCATTTCTGAGATTTTTAGAATCTGCTGCTCTGCTGGCTTTACAAGTTCTTATGGTCGGTGAAAGGAATCCGTAACTTCAGAGACTCCCTTTCTTCTTCCAGTGGACTTTTAGAACTCTTCAGGGGTCCCTCTGAAGACAAATTCAGCACAGACCGTCTTATAGTACTATCCTATTTCGTTCAAGTCAACAGATTTCTTGAGCATCTCAAGAAGCTAGGCTGCTAGGCTCTGAGGACACGAGATGATAAATGCATGGTCCTTGCCTACCTGGGCTCTCAGTGGAGCCAGGGAGAATGACAGAAAACGCTGTATAGCCACGAAGGACCAGAGACAGCATCTCCATGGCACAGAACCAAAGCTGGCTGCAGCAGGAAGTGGGATGAGTCTGCCCAGAGTGAGGGGAAAGGGGATAGATTGTCAGCAGGAGGTGATGTCCAGGTAGGCTTCAGGCCGTGCAGGAGTTGGGAGGTGGGGAAGGGAAAAGCCATTCTAGCGGCAAAGAGGGCCCCAGTGACAGGCAAAGTGCAGTAACGTGGTGTGTTTGGGGGGACTCTACTTGAACTTGATGTGGGGTGGGGAGTGCTGAGAGTAAAGGGTGGGAATGAAATGATGGAATTCCAATTGTGCAGAGCTGGGGATGAAGAGGTGAGGAATCTATAACCCTTGTGGGAGGGTTTTGAAGAAGGTGGATTCTTGACCTACTGGAGATTATGGTTCTGCAATAGGGTGAGGGGTGGGCAGGACTCATGGCCCACTGTGTCATTTAATCCCCTTTGCTGGAGAGAAACCTCTGCCTAGAGTAGACCATTTCTTACAGACTTTCCTGTGCCCTGAACTGCTTTGCTTAGAGTAGATACTCAGTGCATACATCGTGAATAAATGTGTATTGACCCCCTCCCAGTTTATTTCTGTCATTTTATTTTTTTAATGGATATTCTTTTTTAAGAGCAATTGGGGATGGATTCAGACATCAGGAGATCTGCTCTCACACTGACTGCAGATTGGCAGGTAGTTGTGGGCAGCAGTCTCTTCAGTTACTTTGCACACTAATTTGCTCATTGTAAGATGGAAAACTTACCCCTCTTTCTCTTTCCTGGATTAAAAAAAATTTTTTTTTGAGACAAGGTCTCACTCTGTCACCCAGGCTGGAGTGCAGTGGCACTATCACAGCTCACTGTAGCCTCAACCTCCTGGGCTCAAGTGATCCTCCCATCTCAGCCTCTCAAGTAGCCGGGACTATAGGTGTGTGCCACTAAGCCTGGCTAATTTTTAAAATTTTTGTAGAGATGGGGTCTCGCTATATTGCTCAGGCTGGTCTTGACCTCCTGGGCCCAAGTCATCTTCCTGCCTCAGCCTCCAAAATGCTGAGATTACAGGTGTGAGCCACTGCACCCAGACCCTCTTTCTAAGCTGGATTTTATCAAAATATTTGACTGCTCTGAGACTATTACTTGTCAGAACAAATGCATTTGGTATGGGACTAAATGACGGGACATTGTGGGAGTGGATTCACATAAGCTGAAGTGACCAGATATTTGGGTAACCAATGTTACTGCTTGCATAGAGGCAAACGAGATAAGGCAACTGATGGATTTGCCTGCATCCTGGATCTCTTTTAATTTTCTCAGCCATAAATCAATTCATAAATTCAAATAGAAAAAAATATATGATCTCTAAAACACCATGGGGAAAATAAAACCAAAAATCCACCAACAATTTTGAGTAATGGAAATAATTAGTATTTTTTTTTGTTTAACTTAACTACAATCTTTAGTAGAACTGTGAATACTTGCCTGCCACATTCTGTTGACAAGTTTATGGGTTTATTTTCAGAGAGGAAAAGTGAGAGAGAGAAAAAATGGAGAGAGAAAGAGGAGAAAGGGGGAGAGGGAGGAGAGAAAGACCTTCAGATATTTAGCTACTTGTATGCATTAGAGAATCCCTTGAGACACAGAACTAAAATTAGCCAGAAGCAAATACCCACTAAATGCCAAAGCATACTCCATGGCCCAGAAGATTGTCTGGTGCTTAGAGGTAAAGTTTGGTCTATTTGTCCCTATGCTGAAGGCTAGTCTATGTCCCTGTTCTCTTGACATCATGTTCCCGTAGCATGTACACAAATTAACTGATGATTGTGGTAGAATTCTGTCCTTCTATATCCAGCCTCAATCTGAGAGATTCTTAAAGATTCTTATCTTAAACTTATTCCAAAATAAAATTGCAAATCCACTCTAGTCAATGGAGAAATTACTTTGTAGGTCTATGTTATTCTCTGTTTATATTTCTTATATGAAGTCCTCATTTTTCTTCAGGGAAAATGAAGTCTTACATTTTTGTATTGCTTTATAATTTACAAAGTGCTTATCATCCGTGACTCCATGGAAATGTGACTACGCTGTGAGGAAGGATATTTTTATCCCATTTCACAGTGAAGAAACTCGAGCTTCTGATATTTTCCTGAAGTCTCCTGGCTAGCACTCAACAGAGTTGTGTCCAGTATCTTTATATACGAACTACTAGACCAGGATTTGTACCATAAAAAGTACTGACTATTAAATTGCAATAAACTTGCAAATCTTAGTAGGGAAATCAGTTGTGTTCTAACTACCTGTTTAAAGCAGAAATTAAAATAAAAAGTACACATTCAAATAAAAAAGCAGCTAATTATTGAACACTTACTGTGTGTTAGTAGGACTAGGAATTTAAAAGGTTTATTATCTGTGATTCTCCTGACAACCCTAGGAGGTACAGCACTGTGGTCATGTCCGTTTTTCTAGATAAGGAAAGGGCTTATGAAAGTTAAGAAAATGTCAAAGGTCACACAACTAGTAAACAGCAGAACTGTGAATCCAAGTCGGTTAGATGCCAGAGCTAAGGGATGAACCACTCTTGTGATCGTCAAGGAAAGTCCATCAAAGGCTGTTTTTTGTTTTTACATGACAGAACAACAGCAACTAAATATTTATCGAGTGCTTCCTCTATGCAGACATAGTGCTGTATGTTTTACATGTGATTTCTCATTCGCTCCTTACAACAAATCTATAAAGGAGGAATAATGAATTGCTCCCATTTTATAGTTGGTACAACTGAGGCACAGAGGGGTGAAGTATCATGCCCAAGTTCACATGACTAGTAAGTAGCAGAACTGGGATCTGAACCCAAATAATGCTTCTCTCAGGATCTGCGTGTTTCCTATGTATCCAATGCCACAAAACAGTCTTCTCTTGCTCTGTTGTGGTCAAAGTCTTGGAAGGTGTGGGATTGTTCATGATGCTTAGGGCTGCTTGGGCATGTCAGGGAGCATCGTCATGCCTTCTTGGATAAGCTGGTAATAAGCAAACTTTTCCTATGTGGAAAGGAAGAATTTAATAGGAACTTTCTACAAGGACTTTGTTATGGAGAGTCTGTCTGGAAATACCCACGTTGTTGAGACTGAGCTATAAATATGCTTCAAAGACTTTCACTCTTAAGGCAGGAGTTGGACAAGTTAGAAGTTTATGAGTCTGAAGAAAGAACACAGTTAGGTAAAGTGGCTTATTAATAACAGTTGACAAAAAGAAAAAAAAAAAAAACTCTGGGACTGATTATCATAGTCTCTTAAACCAGATTATCAGGCTGCCACTTGCTACTTATTTCTTTTATATTATTATTGAATTCAGGTTCACAGAATTACATTGATTATTACCCTTGGCTTATAATTTATTGTCTACATTGGTCTTTGCAACTTGTTTATGGTGATTATTGTTTTAAATCCTATTTTAAAGCATAGTTGAGAACCGATTCTAATATATGCTTCTAGGTACTCTGGACCCAGAGCTACAGCACTGACATGTGGTTTGTTTGTGGAATATTGACCCACATTCCAGACATAAACCCTAGGAGGAATGGCTGTAGTCAGCCCTGCAACCCAGAACATGGTGGCAAATAACCCCGCCACAGACATGAAGTCTCTCTCCTTTCCACCAGGGGTTAAGGTTTCAGGGCAGAGGCAGCTGTGGGCTTGGTGAGGACATAGTATTTATGACATACTCTCCAAATACCAAGGAGATAAAACAAATAAGTGGCATTTTCCAGGAAAACTGAGGCAATGTTTCCAGTGCCCTGAAAATCCTCAGAATCATCTCTCTGCCATTTGAAAATGTTGCTCTTGCCCTCAACCGTTTTTCTTGGGAAGGCCTGCTGGGGTGAGGGCAGCAGAGCTGCTTCTCATGGGAAGTCTTGTGGAAGCTGCGTTTTGCCCATGGTCTGGTTAGAGATTCTGCCTCCAGTTCTTAAGAGTCATTCATAGGGAGAAGGCGAGGTTGGCTTGGATAGAAATTGCTTCCCAAACCACCCATCTGGCAAAAATTTTCGTATTAATCTCTTTCTTCCTCATCACAACTTCTTCTCTCTGCTTCTATGGAAAACATTTGTTCCAACTTTCCTATCCCTAGTCAAAGTGGATTTTAATTCCGAAACCACAGTGAGACCAGGCATTTTGTTTCTAGTGGATGAGGTTATTGTGACCACTCCTCTTCCAAGGGCGTTTGGCTTAGTGTCCTTTTTGGGTTATTTGTCTCTAATTTGGCAGCATGTTACAGTGGCTGCCATCGCATTGAACAGTTTCAAGTTTCAACTCTAACATTTGCTAGTGTATTTTTTAAAACCTTGGACAACATGTTTAACTTTGCTAAAGTTTAGTCTTCATTTGTGAGATAATGGCAAGTACCTCATAAAGCTGTTATGATAATTCAGATACCCTTTGTAAGGCATTTAGCACAGCACTGGGCACATAGTGTATGCTCAGTAAATGTTACTGATATTATTGTGAAATGTGTTAATATACTTGTAGTTTTATTTCTTTTCTGTGGATGCCCTGAAGTAGCCCTTCTGGGTCCAAGAGAATGTGTGCTATATATCTTAATATGTGGTGCCAGATTATTATCAAAAAAGTTTGCAATAATTTAGAGTCTTATTATTAATGAACAAGTATAGCTATCTTCCTCAAACTTTACCAACCTTACCAGGAAATTAAGAAAAATCTCAATTTTGGCTAATATGATGGGCAGAAATTATTTCTCCTCGTTTTAAATTTGCCTTTTCCTGGGATCTAATGAGATTAAACATCAATACATAGATTGTTGACCATTTTCAGATTCTCTTCTACAGCTGAGCAGGCCAGGCCTCTTCGCAGTCTTTGTGGGATTTTATAAATATTGCTATTTTAAGTATTACCAATTTATAACAGCTCTTTGTGAGTTAAGGATATATGTTGAAAATATATTTTCTCTCATTTTCCTGTTTTGTAATCTTTTGCTATGCTGACATTTATATTTTTCATATAGACTGATAATAACCATTTTTCTTTTATATATTCTGTTATTCATCAAACACCACTGTATGCCCAGTATATTTTCAAAACTATAGAAGACAAAGGTGTTTTTTTTTGGTTGTGAAAGTGGTTTGCCATTTTATAGCATATTTTCTTTATATATCAGCTTTTCCCTAATTATTTAATTTGAAGAATTAACCTGAGAGTAAACTTAGGTGTAAAGTTTTGTTCTCATTTTCATTCTCTTTTCTCTCAAAAGGAAAAAAAGAGAACTCTTTAAAACATATATTGTGGCTTCTGATTTTGATTATACGATCATCTAAGGATTAGTATTGGAAACATAAACTTATGGATATTAAGAAGCATAAACTAAAAAATATTGCAGTCTCAAAACCTCATATTTTTGTAATTTATTTGAAGAGTTTCTTAATAACTAACAGCTCTTATTTTGAAGAAATATATTTATAAAATTCAGCAATTTCTTCACTTTCATTTTTTTCCCCTGTCAAATCCAAGTCAAATTAAGTAGAATAATTTTTAAAAGAGTAGTTACAGATGCTGTCTCTGGGTAGTAGAATTGGAATGATTTGAATATATTTATGTGTGTGTATCATACATACTGTTGATCCTTGAACAATGCAGGGGCTAGGGTTGCTGATCTCCTGCACAGTCAAAAATCTGTTAATAACTTTTGATTCTGCAAAAATGTAGCTACTAATAGCCTACTATTAACTGGAAGCCTTACATAAACAGTTAACACATATTTTGTATGTTATATATATTATATACTATATTCACTATTCATTAAGTATTCACTATTCATTAAGTATTCATTAAGATTCACTATTCATTAAGTGGAAGTGGATCATCATAAAGGTCTTGATCCTTGTCGTCTTCTCATTGAGTAGGCTGAGGAGGAAGGGGAGGGGTTGGTCTTGCTTTCTCAGGGGCAGTAGAGGTGTAAGAGGTGGAGAAGGTGGGAGGGGAGGCAGGAGAGGCAAGCACACTTGGTATAATTTTATGGAAATACATGGTAATTTCTGTTTGACTTTTTGCGTTCTCATTTCTCTAAAAATGTTTCCATATAGTACCAATCCTTCTTCCACTGTTTGCTTTAGTTTCAGTGCCCGTATCATAGAAGGGTCTATGTTATAAAAGAAATTAAAAGCAGTCTTGAATAATTGGAATGCTTCTGCTGTATTGTCTAATGTCAATTTGTTTCCTGGCACTGCTTCTTCTACACTGTCTTCCTCATTGTCTGGCACTGGTTCAGAAACACTCATCTCCATCATGTTGTCTTCTGTTAATTCCTGTAGCATGGTGTCTGTTAGCTCTTAAATTTCTCCAAGATCCATATCTTGAAACGCTTCACCCTCCACCTATTTTTTTTTTCCTTTGGCCATTTCCACAATCTCTTTCATGATTTCCTTGATTGGTGCTCTTGTCAATCTTGTGAAGTCATGCACAACATCTGGACACAGTTTCTTTTCCAGCAGGAATTTATTGTTTCAGGCTCGATGGCTTTCATGGCTTTTTCTGTGACAACAATGGTATCTTCAGTGGTGTAATCCTTGCAGACTTTGTGATGGTCTCTCTATTGGGGTTCTTTTCCATAGCACTGACGGATCTTTCCCATAGGGTAGTTTGTGTAATGAGCTTTAAGGGTCCTTATGACCCTGGGTCTAGAGGCTGAATTAGAGATGTTGTGTTTAGTCACAAATGGACTACTTCAATGCCCTTGGTGTTGAACTCATGGGGTTCTGGGTGGTCAGCGGCATTGTCCAATATCAAAATAACTTTAAGAGGCAGTCCCTTACAGGTAGGGTACTTCCTGACTTCAGGGACAAAGCATAGATGAAACTAGTTCAGAAGAACGGTTCTTGTCCAGGCTGCCTTGTTGTATATCCAAAAGGCTGGCAGCTGCTGTTTCTCTTTTCCCTCCAAGCTTCAGGGTTAGCAGCCTTATAGATAAGGGCAGTTCTGTTTATTAACCCTACTTGTGGGTGCAGTTCATCTGCAAGTTTTTTCAAATTGTCACAAACCTCTACAATTTTTCCCATATATTTATTGAAAAAAATTTGGGTCTAAAAGTGGAGCCATGCAGTTCAAACCCATCTTGTTCAAGAGTCCACTGTTTATGATTTTCTTACTTTTCTACCAAGAATATGTACTGCTTTCATAATTGGATAAAGGACCATACAATTTAAAAAGGAAAAGAGAGAAAGTCCTTTTTAATGCCCTCACCTTCCACTAATCGTTCCCCTCACGTTTGCAAACTCATTTTTTAAAGGAACTCCGCTTTTCAGGGATAGCATGCATAGCTTTGCATCTTGGGTGCTCCTGTCTACAAGATTTTTAGTTTCTTTAAGTCAGGGCCTGGGTCTCTACATCATTTCCATTATTCTGGTCCAACTCAGCCCAGCCTTCAGCTTCCCCTGCCGGGAGGGAGTCCTGAGCAAATGCAGAGCCCCTTGTTCCTGGCACCCTCTCACAGGTGTCTTGCAGCAGGTGAGGGAGAGGGGTGAGTAGCAGGTTCAGCCTTGGGTAAGTGTGGTGATGAGAACCCGCATTGCAGGAGCTTAAAGTTCTCTAAACCAGCTCTTAGATTTTTGAAGTTGCATCCAGTATGAATGAAAGGCTTGAATGCTTACTTAAGTGTTGGATCAGTGCAATAAACAAAATGATCAAATGGCAGGAATAGACTAACCTTGCAGTCTCTTCCCATCAACAGTATTTGTGGGAACAAAGTCATTTTTGGAGAGCAGATAAAATAATTTATTGGGACATTGTCACAAGGGACCGAAAGGATAACACACATAGGAGCCTTCCAAATGCTGATATTATCAGAAAAAAAGCCTTTCACTGAAAGAAGAGCTGTTCATAATTTGATTCCTCCCCCATGAACCTCAGATCCTTCTTACAGCCATGCTTTCCCGCAGAGGAGGAAAACCCTGAAAGAGAGAATGAGTGCAGAAAGTGGGAAAGCAGGAAATGGGGCCCGAGGAGCCTGAGATGAGGGTGAAACCTCGAGAGGCAAGAAATGCTTCAACCGTACGATGAGTCATGCAGAGTGAAATTAGGTCTGGGCTTCAGTTTCCTTTCTTTGCTCCCAAATCTTGGCATTATCTTGATTTTTGTCTTTAGATTCTGCTTGTAGTATCTTTATTCCAGAAGGCAAACACATTAGAGTACACTTACATCCCCACTTAAATATAACTAAATATTTGATGAGGTATTATGTTGAACCATGTGAAATTGCTATTTATAAACGTCAAAAATGGTCAGATATTAGCAGTTTCATACTGTTCAATCTAATGACTTTTTTTTTTTTTGAGGTAGGGTCTCACTGTCACCCAGGCTGGGGTGCAATGGTGCTATCCTGGCTCACTGCAGCCTCGGCCTCCTGGGCTCAAGCAATGCTCCCACCTCAGCCTCCCAAGTAGCTAGGACTACAGGCATGTGCTACCACACCCAGCTAATTTTTAAAAATGTTTTGTGGAGGGTTGGGGCTGAGGTCTTGCTTTTTTGCCCAGCCTTGTTTTGAACTGGCTTCAAGCAGTCCTTCTGCTTACTGGCCTCCCAAAGTGTTGGGATTACAGGTATGAGCCCCTGCACCCAGCCCTAGTAACTTTACTTTTGAAGTTATTTAACTGTAAGTGCTGCGTTTAATTTACACTTTGCTATTATTTGTCAGCATCCATTACATATGGGCTGGAATTTACATGAATTGAGAAATTCTAACCTGAAGATAGTGATTAGAGGTAATGACATTTTAAATGTTGATGAATACTAAATTTAACAATTAATGGAGTTCACATAATGTGGCATCTGTAAACATTCCATTAAACATTTGTTCACTAGAGCCTCATAATTGTTTTTTTATTTTGGAGCTGTTGTAGGTTGGCTTCCTAAGGAGCAGTTTCTGATGGAGAGATTAATGTGCCAGAGATTTATTAGGGGAGCTACCAGGGTAAGCACCTGTGGGGAAGGAAAGTAAGCCAAATTGTACAAAGGGAGGAGCTGGGCCACTGTGCATTCATGACTGGCCTCTGCAGCTCCATGGAGAGCTTGGAGCTAGCATGGCCCTTCCTGTCATGAGACCGGGCTGCTCTGGGAAGGGGGCATAACCCCAGGCAGGGCGGCTGTCTGCAGGTGAGGGCAGTTCCAGAGCGGGCCGGCAGTTGAGCGCTGTTAGTCAGCATTCGCGACAGCTTGGGGGACAGGTTCTGCAGTCCTGCTGGGGAGTTGGGTGGCAAAGCAGAGGAGCCACAACAGCTGCCTACTTTTTTAAAAGGTTTTTATTAATCCCCTAGCACTGGATCTGAAGGACCCAGGGGATCAACGGGCTCTGTTGGGAAGTGCTGACAGTGCTTGAGGCATTAGTTAGGGAGAGAAAGACTTTTAAGTATATGTAAGAGGAAATAGGACGATACTGGGCAGGGGGAGATTTGTCAGTAGATATCAAGGTAGACAGCCCTGGATAAGAGTCAGGAATCTTACCTGGTTCTCTAGCTCCTACCGAGCTCAAGCTGCAACCCTGACCGAACCCTCGGTGGCCTCCCCTGTGAACCCAAAGGACGAGGCAAGACCTGGTGACTCCCGTCTCTCCTCCTGGCCCTGGCATGCGGGAGCTCTCTGAGTCTCATCTTTTATTTTGCTTTGTTTTTCCAAGACTGAGTCTCTGTTGCCCAGGCTGGAGTGCAGTGGTGTGATCTGGGCTCACTGTAGCCTCTGCCTCCTGGGTTCAAGCGATTCTCTGCCTCAGCCTCCCGAGTAGCTGGGACTACAGGGGCACACCACCATGCTTGGCTAATTTTTGTACTTTTTTAGTAGAGTTGGGATTTCACTATATTGGCCAGGCTGGTCTCAAACTCCTGACCTCAAGTGATCCTTCCACCTCCGCCTCCCAAAGTGCTGAGATTACAGGTGTGAGCCACCATGCCCAGCCCTGAGTCCCATCTTGATGGCTTCAGTGTGGAGCAAATCACAGTTCCTAACTCACCATTTGAAGGGCTAAGAAACTCCGAAATGATTCAGATTTCAATTAGGGAGTTTGTGAACCTTCTCCCATCTCCTTGCTCTGACTCTTGGGTTGTTGGTGGGGGCAGAAAGCAGAGATAAGATCCAAGCCAGGGCACTTGATAAAGAATCATGCCTATTTCTCCTTCCTCTCCCTCATGATCCTGAGCAGGCACAGGTATGACTGGGACACTCCAATTCATTACTGAGCTGCAGGCAGCAGATCACAGAAGGAAAGCAAGAGAAGGGGGAGGGGAGCCAAGAGTTAGAAAACCAGTGACTTAAACACAAGGCCCCCTTGCTTTGTGGCACATATACCAAAATTGCAATGAGACTGAGAGATGAGCATGGCGCCTGAGCAAAGAGGACACGAAAATTCATGAAGCATTTCATATTTTTTCAGGGGCTGGTTAAAAAAAGTTCTGGAGATAGTGATGAGGGCTGAACAACAATGTGAATGTACTTAATGCCACTGAACTGTACAGTTAAAAATGACTAAAATGGTAAATTTTGTTATATTTTACCACAATTTTTATAAACAAATAAACATGACCCTGAGAGATAAAGGCTATATAAAGACATCATAAAGAGCAGCAAGCTATGAAGCAAAAAGTCACACATTTAGATTAATGATGTCAATTATAGCCAAAGAAAAGCAAGTCTCGAAACCCCTATGCAAGCCCTCAGTCATTGCATATACCATGATGTAAGTTCAGAGTATTAGAATGAGCAGGCTTAATGTCCTCTGGGTTCAAAGCCCAACTCTGACACTTAATAGCTGTGTGACTTTGGACAAGGCACCTAACCTCTCTGAGCCTGTTTCCTTATGTATAAAATGGAAATGACATCAGACTCATGTATCTATTAGGAGAATCAAACAAGGTATTACAGGCAAGGCATTTAACATAGTCCCTGGTAGCTAGTAGACAGTCATTAAATGTGTTTTCTTTCTTTTTCTACAACACACAAATGCAGTGGGTTGTGGGACACAGGAACTAACTTGACAAATAGTGAGGATAAAATAAAACAAAAAGTAAAGGTAATATTTGGGTAGTAGTTTCTGGCAGAGGCAGACCAGATAGAGCAAAAACACTCTAAATTGTTGAAAAGACTTAAAACTTCTATTAGGCATAGGATACTGGCCTAGCTGTTGTAACTAAGAAAGCCCCACATATAATGGCTTAAACAAGGTGGGAGTTTATTTTTCTCCATGTAATAACCCAGAAGTAAACTGTTCACAGATGACAAGGTGGCTCTATCATTCTCAACACAGAATTTCCATCTTTGGCTCCAATAGGGTTGCTTTGGATCCTGATATAATCTAGGTAGCGGGAAGGGGGATAAAGGCCACGGGAGGGGAAAAATGTAAATTTCTTTTAAGGACATGACTCAGAAATGACACAGCTCATTCTCACCCAGTGTGGCCAAATCCATGCTGTAAAGATGCCAAGAGAAGTACACTTGAACTGGTCGGACAAATTCTCAGCTAAAACACAGGATTGCTGTTATTAAAGATGGGGAATATGGATGTTGCTGGACAGGTAGCCATCTCAGCCACATACCTGTGTTATGTTTTCTCTAGTCTAACATTTCAGGCTTTCAAACACAACAAATAAAAACAACAAAGCTAACATAATCCCCAAAATATAAGCTCAATTTCTTGCTTGTTAATTTATTCAATAAATATTTATAGACTACTTACTATGTGCTAGGCACTGTTTGAAACATTGCAAATTCAGCAGACTGCAAAGCAGACCAGCTTCCTGATCCCAGAAAGCTGTATTCAATAGGGAGAGAAGGTAAACAAATGAAAAACAGTAAAAAACAGAAAGCAGTAAGTGCAAAGATGAAAATTAAGGCAATGGGGAAATGAGCGACTGGGTGGCTCCTCCCATTGGGCGGTTAGGGAAGTCCCTGCTAAGGAGATGATGGATAAGCTGAGACCTGAATAACGGAGCAGCCAACCATTGGAAGAGTGGGAAGCAGAAAATGCCTGCAAGGGAAACTGCAAGGTCCTGATGCGGGGAAGATCTTGGAGGGTTTGTGGCACGGAAGGGCTAGTGTGGCTGGATTTAGTGGGAGAGGGAGAAGGGATGTAAGGGGAGAGAAGAGATCAGAAAGGCAGCTGGGAGCAGGCTTACAGAGGGCTTTGTTAGCCAGGGGCAGTTTGTTCTCTGGCATTTTCCAGCACTGATTGCATTGGACACAAAGTAGGCACCCAATGAGTGTTTGATGAATGGACAAACTGAAAGATAAAGACCTGAGGCTGTTGACTCTCAAAGCTTTCCTTTGCTTTACTTGGCAAAGATTAGGATTAACCTCTACTTATCCTTTGCATACCTCTCACTCAGAACCTCAAGACCTCTTTTTCCTTGCAAGATTGTTCTTAGTGTCTCTGGTAGCCCAATGTCTCCTGGTTAAAAAAGGCCGTAGGGAAAGAATTTGAGGAAATGACAGCTATCTGAAGAAGATGGTCACATCTCCTCTTTGACTTTGTCTACTCTGTTCAGCAGCTCCCGGTCTGATTTTCCTCCATGGGGTTTAACAGATCTGGCTCCAGCCTGCCACTCTTGGTTAGGGTTAAGTCTGAAGAGGCAGTGTAACAATGGAGTGGCAGGATGGGATGGTAGTTAAGGCTGTGGCCTTTACAGCCAGACTGCCCAAGTAAGGTACATAGCCATCTTGGTCATCAGTTTACTTGTCTGTGAAATGGGGAACCACAATGGTTCATTACTGCAATATTGAAAACTTTGAAACTAAGATTTTTAGTAACTCAGTTGAGGGCAACACCTGTCCTGAGTTAATATGAAACATTTGGAAGGAAAACTTGGCATGAAACGGCTTATAATCATTATTTATTCCACTTTTTAAATATTAGTGTAATTTGTTTGATTAGGAGACAGCCATAGACCCTTCCAGGGGAGTTATATAATTTACGTAATTTATAATGGGCCATACTTCTCAAAATCTGAAAAATTTTGAAATCCTAAATACTGGACTTCAAGAATTTGGATAAAGGACTGTGAACCATTACTGTCCTTCCTAAAACATGGCAGCTAGAATGCATGTGAGCTGGCAGTTGTGGTTAACGTGCCAGCTCAAAGTTCAATGGGGAGTGAGAAGGTGTCTGGATGTCATAGAGTCAATCCCCAAACTTGCATTTTCCCCTTGTGGGTGAGATGGTAAAATGTGGCTCAAATGATGCAGTAGGAGGATTTTCCAGGCCTCACAGGAGTGTTCTTTGGGGGCAGATCTTGCGATGCCCTAGCTCTGGCCATTCTCCAGCCAATGGTTTCAGAGCTGATTTCTGATAAATGGGGGTTCCTTTAGTTTCAAGCAAGCAACAGAAGTCCACATTAAACTAGCTCAAGCTAGAGGATTATCAACGAAGCCAAGGTCAAGAGGCAGCTGGGCTTTAGGGATGTTCTGAAACTAGGAATGAAAGCGTCGTGGACAGTTAAGGCTTCCCTCACTCTCTCTTTCCTGCTTCTATGCAAGTCCACCCATCCATCTATCTGGTTGCAGAGGAGCTTTCTCTGCTTACTAATCCAGTTGGCAAAAAACTGCCACTGTCAACAGCTTCTGAGCCGTCTCTCCTGCATGAATTCCAGGCTCCCCAGGAGCAGGACATTGGCTTGGCTCAATGGGTTAAGGAGATGTGGTGGTGTGTGGGGTCAGGTCACCCTGCCCAAACATGGCTGCTCCCTCAGTAACTTTGTGGGTGGGGAGGGATGGGCAGCTTCTGATAAAATGTGGGAAGGTTGTGTGGGGAAAGTGTGCGAAGGTTGGAGAACAGAAGGGTTGGATTGAGCAGACCCTGCTTCACACCAAACCAAAAACAAATAGTAAAGTGATGGGGCAGGTAGATCAGACAACAAGCAGAGATGTCTCTGATCTTGTATCTTGAGGGAAAATCACACTGACCTTCACTGCCACATGTGTTTATACCAATGCTGTTTTTTTTTTTTTTTTTTTTTTTTTTTTTTTTTAAGAAAGGCCAGGTGAAACTGGTCAGTTGCAGGAAGGCTCTATCGGTTCTTGTGGGGTAGGATGGGAGTATAGTAGAAAGGAAGATAGAGCAACAGCATTTAGGGGGGTGGGTGAACAACAGGACAGTTGAAGTGTTTCACCTCTCCAGTCTATCAGTGCAGAAGCTGTGCGTGGTTTCCTTCCACATGGCCGTGTCTCAACATCAGAACAAAGGATTTCCTCTGGACCCTTTTGTACAGGTTGACCCAAGATCCCTCCTTGCCTGTCAGCTCCTGGGGGCTGTGACCACTTTAACTGTGGTCTTGCCTCATTCTTCCTGTTGAGAGACAAAATCAAGAGAAGTCCAGTTCCCAGAAAGACAGTAGGAGGAAGATTAGAAAGAAGGAGTCCCTGCTCTCCTTCCCATGGTAGACAAAACCATGACTTCCTCCCCAAGATTCCACTTAATTGCTGCTCCTTTAAATGTGTAGTTATCTTGCATTTGGCATGTTTACTGGATGGGACAAAAATCAAGGGTCTGCTTGAGGACTTTTTGAGAGGAGACAGATCCAGATACCTTCTGACTTGGGAGCCACTTACAAGCTTAGGTCCAGTCTGTATGTCTGGAGAAAGTAGCCCAGACTAATTTTTCATATAGATGCAGAGGAGCAGAAAAAATAAAGCCCAATTCTTTGATAATTTACCTGGGGATCAGAAAGTTTATTCTGTGCTTAATTCCATAAGATCTTCTGCAAATATATGTTGCAGTCACTGGCTCCTTCTTGGCATTTGAACTAACATGGAGCATTTTCCTCTCTAGCCCTCCTAGTTCTGTGATTTAGATTGACCATGTGGGCAAGGTAACAGAGGAGGAAGGTAAGGAAAGGACCAGAAATATGATGTGTCTGCAGATAGCAGGAGTATCTAGTCTTCTAAGCTGTTGCCTCCCTGATGCAGCCCTTGGTCAGATTCCCTAGAAAGGACTCACTCCTGCCCCCACCAGTTGCCATGCCAGCAGGTTCCAAGTAACTCCAGCCCAAAGTTTCACACTTAAGATGCATGCAACCAACTAACAGGTAAATAACTACAGGAAGTTTGTAGTGTGCAGTTTGGGTAAGATCGGGGCCTGGTAGAAAGAGCTGTGGGCTGGAGGTCTGAAAACCTGGGATAGAGTCATGACTCTGCATGGTGAAAACTTGGGCAAGTCACTCACTCCTCCTGAACTTCAATTTTCATATCTATAAAATAAGACTGATGACCTCTGGGATTACTTCCTGCTCCAACTTGCTGGATTCTCCTTGCCTTTTGAGCATCACAGTTCCAGAGCACTCCAGGCCTTTACCTGGAAAGCATGGAGCCAAGAAAGGTGAAATTCAAATAGCCAGTTGGATTAGTCTACTTAGGCTGCTGTAGCAAAGTACCCCAGACTGGGTGGCTTTAACAACAGAAACACATTGTCTCCTAGTCCTGGAGGATGGAAGTCCACAATCAAGGTGTCAGCAGGGCTGGTTCCTCCTTAGGGCTGCAAGGGAGAACCTGTCCCAGTCCCCTCCCCTAGCTTCTGGTGGTTTTCAGGCAATCTTTGGTGTTCCTTGGCTTGTAGATGCATCACCTAGTGTCTGCCTCCATCTTCATGTGGCATTCTCCCTGTGTGTGTGTCCGTCTCTATGTCCAAATTTCCCTGTCTATGACACCAGTTACATTGGATTAGGGTCCATCCTAATGAGCTCACTTCAACTTTATTACCTCTGTAAATACCCTATTTCTGGATAATGTTACATTCTGAGGTATTAGCAGTTAGGACCTCAACATATCTTTTCTGGAGGAAACAGTTCAACCCATAATACCAGTTGCAAGGCTTGACTGAACATCTCTGCATGGAAGAAGTGGAAAAAGTGAACTAAAAATAAGTTTTGATTTTTTAAAATCAGGTGATATTTTTATGCAACACTCAAAGCTGAGTTTACCAGCTGTTACCAGGTTTGAGACGCAGTGTCCTGACAAATGATTCTCTCAAAGGAAACATGATGTGTTCTTTCCTTTCTTCTCCTTCTTACTTGCTTGTTCCCTCCATTCTTTTAGTTTCTGACTTCAGTTGTATTAATTCTTACTCCATTCCCCTCCACTCTCCCTACCTGGGTCTTGCAAAATAAAGAAAAATCTGTTCTTTATTCTCTGGTTCACCTTCCAGAGGAAAAATGCAGCCAACATCCTTGCTGAATCATTACTTCTGCTTTCAAAGGCCCCTTTCTTCCTCTCCACTTTTCCAGGAACTCATAGAAATCTTGGGGCTGGATGAGACCTGGGGTGTTTTCTAAGCCCCTGACTTGGGTCTCTTGTACAATAGCCAACAGCCTGCCACTTTTTTTTTTTTTTTTTTTTTAAGATACGGTCTTGGTCAGGTGCAGTGGCTCACGCCTACAATCCAGGCACTTTGGGAGGCTGAGGCGGGTGAATCACGAGGTCAGGAGTTCGAGACTAGCCTGACCAACACGATGAAACCCCGTCTCCACTAAAAATACAAAAATTAGCCAGACGTGGTGGCATACGCCCATAATCCCAGCTACTCCGGAGCCTGAGGCAGGAGAATCGCTTGAACCTGGGAGGCAGAGGTTATAGTGAGTGGAGATCACACCACTGCACTGCAGCCTGGGTGACAGAGGGAGACTCCATCTCAAAAAAAAAAAAAAAAAAAAAAAAAGAAAAAAGAAAAAAAAGAAGATATAGTCTTGCTCTGTCACCCAGGCTGGAGTGCAGTGGCATGATCATAGCTCACTGCAGCCTTAACCTCCTAGGCTCAAGCAATCCTCTTACCTCAGCCTCACAAGTAGCTAGGACTACAGGCATGCACTACCACATTGAGCCAATTTTTAAATTTTTTGTAGAGATGGAGGTCTCCCTATGTTGACTAGGCTGGTCTCAAACTCCTGGACTCAAGCGATCCTCTTGCCTCAGCCTCCCAAAGTGCTGGGAATTACAGGTGTGAGCCACCACATCCGGCTATCTGCTGCATTTTAAAGCCATCTCTGCATGATTATCTCAGCACTTCTGAGGTAAACGATTGATGCCTATAAGCATCAGGTAGATCGATGTTAGGCTGAAATCCAGGTCCCCATTCTGTCACTTCTGAGCTCCCTGGAGCATGACAGAGCAAAGTCATTGCATCTTCCAGGAGGCAGCCCCAGGAAGCAACACCAGCTACTCAGCTCCAGGCTCCTATTAACATTTGAGAGACAGACTTCTCTGGTCCTACTAGTTATTTAGCCAGTCAGCTTCAGGATCCGTAACTAACTAGTAGAGAGATATAGGCTCTTTGACTTGAGTTATAGGTAAAAGACTTGAATTTCAAGTACCTGCTCTTTCAATTACTACCTTAACTTTTCAGAATCTCAGTCTGTCGGTCCACAGAATGAAGACCACAGTACTTGTGCTCATTCTTCATAGGACTGCTGTGACAGCAAATAGGACAGTGTTTGTGAAAGTGGTTTGTCACGACTACTGTTACTACTATTGCTGCTGCTGCTGCTCTTAGCTCCTGGCTGGAGGTTCTCTTTCTAGACTGGGTTAAGATAGGAAGCGTATAAGAAAACTTTGCTGTAAGTCGCCTTGAGCTTCTAGGAAGTGGCTGGGGACAGGGTGTCTGGGAAAGCCAAGACGGGTTATTCAAATAATTACTTTCCTAATCTGTGATCCAAGTTCTGATTTTTTGCTGGATTATAGAGCTGCCTGGGAAATGGCCAAGTTCAGTTCTTAGAGGAAAAAATCTTCTAAGTGCATGTACTGTTTTGGAATGAGTTAAGCAAGACACAGAATGGCAGCCATCATTTGGATCCTGTCATCTAAAGCAATAACTAGCTCCCATTCAATATCAGAGACTGATAAGAAAAAATGGACAGAAAAGAGTTATTATGTAATGCACGGCAAGAAAAGAAAGTGCTAGGGGTTTGTTCCCTCCTGGCCTACTCTTTGTCATGTATATCCCTTCCAGCATTAAGCAGAACAAAAGAACTGTGTGTGTACAAATTACAGGTGAAATTCTTGGTAGACTGGGGATGGGCTCTCCCTCTCTGGTGTGGACCTGAGGCCTGGAGGCTCCTACTTGTGAGCACTGATGGACCCACAGCCTCCATTCCGCCCCTGTGGTTTGCAAAGTGAGTTTCTCACCATGCAGGGCCTCTCGTTGCCCAGCTCTAGTCTGAGTGTTTGGCAGTCCTTTCGGTCATTCTAATGAAGAGAGAAAGGAGGTTGCTTTCAGGTGCCTGAGGGCCTGGCATCTGCGGTACTTACACATGAGTGATTTTAGTATCCAGAGAATCACATCAGGAGCTAATTAAAGGCAGTCCTAAGTTATTTATCTGGGACAGATTTCTATTCACTCTCTTGTTCAAGATAAAGAAATGGTTGTTCTGATATTTTCATAAAACATCTTAATAAATCTCAAATGTTTGCTTCTGTGCCTTTCTGATATCCTAGCCATTATTCATTTTTGGTTTGGATCTGACCTTGGTCTAATAGAGCTACAAGATTTCCCCAGGTCCTTGCTACTACTGGGTGTAGTCAACTGAAAAGTAGTTTTGTAGTGTTGGTGAAACCATCTGGTGGTGGTATGAATACGAATATATATTTAGAGATAACAGAAATAAGGACTTTGAAACTTTACCTAAGAATATCCCAAATTAAGCAAAATATAAAATACACATTTTTTAAAGGTGAAGGAACCATATTGGAGTAGTAATTCCCAAGCTTTCCTATTTATCACAGTTATCCCAGTAGGTGCTCAGTGTGGCCTTTTCAATTCTGGTTTTTGAAAAAGCTCCACTGATGTTTCTGATAGGCTCCACTCCAATATAATAGTAATTTATGTTTTCTAATTCAACCTCTGCCAGCCCTGGACTATCAAAATGTGATGTTATTTGTTCTCATTAAATCAAATTATTTTCAATATTATTTATAAACTACAAGCTGAACTTATTTTGTGCATGCTTTTTTTTTTTTTTTTTTTTTTGAGACAGTCTCACTCTGTTGCCCAGGCTGGAGTGCAGTGGAGTACAGCTCCCTGCAGCATTGGACTCCCAGGCTCTCAAGGGATCCTCCTGCCTCAGCCTCCTCAGTAGCTAGGATTACAGGGGTACACCACCACACTCAGCTAATTTATTTTATTTTTTGTAGAAACAGGGTCTTGCTATATTGCCCAGGCTGGTCTTGAACTCCTAGCCTCAAACGATACTCCTGTCTCAGCCTCCTAGAGCACTGAGGTTGCAGGTGTGAACTACCATGCCCGGCCTACTCAGTGCATGCTTTTTAAAAATTTAAGAGTAATTTACCAAATCTTAGCTAAGGTATTGTCTTGCTCATGGGCAAAGTAATTTCTTCTACCTCCCTTGTTTTTGTTTAACTCTTTAATTCTCTTATAGTTAAAAAAAATAGCCTTTAGCAGGGAATAATTTGAGAAAAATCATTTCAATGGCCATGCACATGTGATTTTATATATGCAGCTATGTAAGTCTGGGTTTTTTTGGGTTGTGGCATCAGAATCCACCTCACATAAGCTCAAGCAGAAGATGAATGTATTGGCTCCTGTAGCTACAAAGTCCAAGGATGCAGCTGCTTTAGCTAGAGTCAGAGATTTCATTAATCACCCCACTGCTTTCATAACCTAAGCTCCCTTTGCTCCCATTGCAAATAGGTTTCCTCCATATGGCTAAGAGAAGTGGCCACCAGCAGCCTGAGATTTACAACCCACAGCTAAGCAACCCCAATAGAAAAATCTCCCTCTGAATATCTATATATCAGCTGTAGGAAAGGCTCCACTTATTAACCCCTTCTAGGGTCACATCTCACTGGTGGTGATGGTGCACAGAGATTGATGGCACCACCTGACCACACAGAGTGGGGAGGTGCTCTTCAGAGAAAATATAGAGTCATCTGTGGAACAGAGTTTGGCACTTTCCTGCAAGGGGCCAGACAGTAAATATTTTAGGCTTTATGAGCTACATAGCATCTCTGCTGCAAATTACTCTTCTCCTACTAAGCTTGCTTAGTACTACACTGAGGAACAAGTACTGGGAGCAGAATCAAAATTGTGCAGAAAAGGACAATAGGGACAAAGGAAAGAAGGAGACAAATAGAAGGAGAGAAGAAGAGCGAGGGGTGGGAGGTGCAGAAGCGCGTATTTGAGAAAGTCTTAAGGCCACATTTCTCATCACAAACAACAAAACAAGAAGTTGTAGAGATAGGAAGCTGGAAAATCTATCTTTGGCCATCCATCCTTTGCCAGAAAAAAAAAAAAATTATTTCACTTAAACATAGTCACAGGAAAAAGACCATGTTCAATGTCCATAAGAAGTTCTTATTTTTTAAAAAATGTAATAATAAGCAGAAATAACATTCCTTTAGACAATGAAAGCACATAAGAAAGATGCTCACAAAAGACATGAAAACCATAACCTAATATTCTAAAACAAGCTAAAATAAGGCAAAGTAATAAAAGCTGTGGAAAAACAACATAAATCAAAGGTAGAAGAACTCAGAAATGATGTGTTTGGAAAGTAGGAATATTCAAAAATAGAGGTAACAGAACTATCTTTAGAAAAAGAAATTTAAAAAAACATTTCAGAAATTAAGATTAAACTACATGAAATACTAGAGTAAATAAACATTCATTTTTTAAAAGGAGATTAAAAGAAGGAAAATTTTAAAATCCAAAAGAAACGAAGAGAGAATTTGAGAGAAAATAACAGCTCAGAAAGATATCCAAAGATATTCAAACATATGTAAAATAGGAGGTCCTAAAAAAGAAAACCAATCAGTGGAAAAGAGCAAATGCTAAAAAATTTTAATAAAAAAACCTTATCTTAAAATATAAACCTCAAAGTGACATCTTGAAAGGATGCATTGTGTTTCTGGGGAAAAATGACTCAGAACAGCATTCAATGAGACATATTCTTGTAAAATTATTGGAATTTAAAGGAAAAAAATTCTTTGGATATTCAGACAAAAGAACCAGACATTTAGAGAAAGAAAACTCAATCACCATCACGCTTTTTTTTTTTTTTTTTTTTACTGCAACGGTTTATGCCAGGAGAGAAAAAATGTGAATCAATAACTTTAATCAAACTGACATTAAATTATAAATGCTTCAGACAAATTATTCTGAATATGTGAAAATTCAGGAAATAATATTTCAAAAATCTTTCCTTGGGAATCTGTTAAAGAAGAATTTTCAGACAAAATGACTGAAGAGACATTGACATAAAGACTATTGGTGAGCATTAAATGTCTATTAGTCTATAGAATAAAATCTAAGTGAAGATTGTAAAGGTCAATGTGTAACTATGGTGCATGATGGCTGTGTGTTCTGGCAGTATAATGCAACTATCAAAAACTGAGGGAAGGATAGATTGAGTATATGAAAAACAAATTAAGTTCACTGATTACCTAATAGATATTAACTGGGAATAAAACATTACTTCAAATTGGATGCTGGGGAATGCTCATGGTAGAAACGAATAGACAACAGTAAAAAATCAGAGCTCTAAATGTATTAAGTAAAGGTATTAGTATAAAGGTAATGGCTAGAACACAAATAGAAACCTTTCTAAATACCAAAAGATATGCCCATAAACATATTTGCTTATATTAATGATATAACATAGCAATGCAGGAGTAAACAATTACACTTAAAAAATGTTTATGCTTGGAAGAGGAGGAAATGGGTAAAGGGAATAGGGATAGTAGTTAAAATTATTTGAGTATACCTTGTTTTATAGATTTGACTTTGGAACTATGTATATATTTTATCTATTTATAAAACAAAAGTAGGGTTGGGCACAGTGGCTCATGCCTATAATCCCAGCACTTTGGGAGTCTGAGGTGTGTTGATTACTTGAGACCAGGAGTTTGAGATGAGCCTAGCCAGCATGGTGAAACCCCATCTCTACTTAAAAATACAAAAATTAGCCAGGTGTGGGTGGCAGGTGCCTGTAGTCCTAGCTACTTGGGAGGCTGAGGCAGGAGAATCACTTGAACCCAGGAGGCGGAGGCTACAGTGAGCCAAGATCTCACCACTGCACTTCAGCCTGGGCTGCAGAGCAAGACTGTCTTGAAAACACGCAAACAAACAAACAAACAAAACACCAAAATTAAATTTTAAAAATCAACTCCTAAAAAACAAAATGAAATTAAACCTCACTGCCTATCAACATAGAGGCAAACCCACATAGAAAAGATTTTTTTTCTTTTCTTTTTTTTTAGTTTTATTTTATTTTTTATTAACTTTTAGGTTTGGGGGTACATGCGAAGGTTTGTTACACTGGTAAACATATGTCATGGAGGTTTGTTGTACATATTACTGCATCACCCAGATATTAAGCCCAGTGTCCAAGTTATCTTTTCTGCTCCTCTCCCTCCTCCCACCCTCCCCCATCAAGTAGACCCCAGTGTCTGCTGTTTCCTTCTTTGTGTTCATAAGTTCTTATGTAGCTCCCACTTAAAAGTGAGAACATGTGGTATTTGGTTTTCTGTTCCTGCATTAGTTTGCTAAGAGTAATAGCCTCCAGCCTCATCCACGTTCCTGCAAAAGACATAATCTTGTTCTTTTTTATGGCTGCATAGTATTCCATGGTGTATGTGTACCACATTTTCTTCATCCAGTCTGTCATTGATGGGCATTTAGGTTGATTCCATATCTTTGCTATTGTGAATAGTGCTGTAATGGACATTCACGTACATGTGTTTTTATGGTAGGATGATTTCTATTCCTCTGGGTATATACCCAGTAATGGGATTGCTGTGTTGAATGGTAGTTTTCCTTTTAGCTCTTTGAGGAATTACCGTACTGCTTCCCACAATGGTTGAATTAATTTACATTCCCACCAACAGTGTATAAGTGTTCTCTTTTCTCCACAACCTCGCCAGCACCTGTTGTTTTTTTGACTTTTTAACAATAGCCATTTTGACTGGTGTGAGATGGTATCTAATTGTGGTTTTAATTTGCATTTCTCTAATGATCAGTGATATTAAGCTTTATTTCATATGCCTGTTGGCCACATGTATGTCTTCTTTTGAGAAGTGTCTGTTCATGTCCTTTGCCCACTTTTTAGTGGGGCTGTTTTTCTCTTGTAAATTTAAGTTCCTTATGGATGAGGGATATTAGACCTTTGTCAGATGCATAGTTTGCAAATATTTTCTCCCATTCTGTAGGTTGTCTGTTCACTTTTGATAATTTATTTTGCTGTACAGAAACTTGTAAGTTTAATTAGATCTCACTTGTCAATTTTTGCTTTTGTTGTGATTGCTTTTGGTGTCTTTATCATGAAATCTTTGCCCATTTCAATGTCCAGGATGTTATTGCCTAGGTTGTCTTCCAGGGTTTTTATAGTTTCGGGTTTTACATTTAAGTCTTTAATCCATCTTAGTTGATTTTTGTGTGTGGTATAAGGAAGGAGTCCAGCTTCAATCTTCTGTGTATGGTTAGCCAGTTATCCCAGCACCATTTATTGAATAAGGAGCCTTTTCCCCATTGCTTGTTTTTGTGAGCTTTGTCAAAGATCAGATAGTTGTAGATGTGTGGCCTTATTTCTGGGCTCTCTGTTCTGTTTCCTTGGTGTATGTGCCTGTTTTTATATCAGTATCATGCTGTTTTGGTTACTGTAGTCTTCTAGTATAGTCTGAAGTCAGGTAATGTGATGTCTCTAACTTTGTTCTTATTGCTTAGGATTGCCTTGGCTATTTGGGCTCTTTTTTGATTGCATATGAATTTTAGCTTTAGAAATAGAAATAGTTTTTTCTATTAATAGTTCTGTAAAGAATGTTGGTGGTGGTTTGACAGGAACAGCATTGAATCTATACATTGCTTTGGGCAGTATAGTCATTTTAATGATTTTGATTCTTCCTACCCATGAGCCTGGGATGTTTTTCCATTTGTTTGTATCTTCTCTGATTTCTTGGAGCAGTCTTTTGTAATTCTCATTGTGGAAATCTTTCATTTCCCTGGTTAGCTGTATTCCTAGGTATTTTACACTTTTTGTGGCAGTTATGAATGGGATTGCCTTTCTGATTTGGCTCTCGGTTTGGTTGTTGTTGGTGTATAGAAATGCTAGCGATTTTTGTACATTGATTTTGTATCCTGCAACTTTGCTGAAGTTGTTTATCAGCTAGAGGACCTTTTGGGCCAAGACTATGTGGTTTTCTTTTTTCTTTTTTGAGACAGAGCCTCACCCTATTCCCTAGGCTGCAGTGCAATGGTGCGGTCTCAGCTCACTGCAACCCCCGCCTCTTGGGTTCAAGCGATTCTCCTGCCTCAGCATCCCGAGTAGCTGGGATTACAGGTGCCCACTACCAGGCCAGGCTAATTTTTTTGGTATTTTTTGTAGAGATGGGGTTTCACCATGTTGGCCAGGCTAGTCTCAAACTTCTGACCTCAGGTGATCCACCTGCCTCAGCCTCCCAAAGTGCTGGGATTACAGGCATGAGCCACCATGCCCGGCCCAGAGTTTTCTGATACAGCATCTTGTCATCTGCAAACAGAGATAGTTTGATTTCCTGTCTTCCTACTTGGATGCCTTTTATTTCTTTCTTTTGCCTGTTTGCTCTTGCTAGGAATTCCAATACTATGTTGAATAAAAGTGGTGAGAGAGGGCATCCTTGTCTTGTGCAGGTTTTCAAGGGGAATGCTTCCAGCTTTTGCCCATTCAGTATAATGTTGGCTGTGGGTTTGTCATAGATGGCTCTTACTATTTTGAGGTATGTTCCTTTGATACCTAGTTTATAATATAAAGGGGTGTTGAATTTTATCGAAAGCTTTTTCTGTGTCTGTTGAGATAATTATTTGGTTTTTGCCTTTAGTTCTGTTTATCTCATGACTCACATTTATTGATTTGTGTAAGTTGAACCAACCTTACATCCTGGGGCCTACTTGATCATGGTGCATTAGCTTTTAGATGTGCTGCTGGATTCAGTTTGCAAATATTTTGTTGAGAATTTTTAAATTGAAATTCACGGATACTGGCCTGAAGTTTTATTTTTTTGTAGTGTCTCTGCCAGGTTTTGGTATAAAGATGACACTGGCTTCATAGAATGAGTTGGCGAGGAGTCCCCCCTCCTAAATTTTTGGGGATAGTTTCTGTAGGAAAGGTACCAGCTCTTCTTTGTACATCTGGTATAATTCAGCTGTGAATCCATCAGGTCCTGGGCTTTTTTTTTTTGGTTAGCAGGCTATTACTGATTCAATTTCAGAGCTTGTTATTGGTCTGTTTAGGGCATCAATTTCTTCCTGGCTTGGTCTTTGGAGGGTGTATGTGTTTAGGAATGTATCCATCTCTTCTGCATAGAGTTGTTCATAGTAGTTTCTGATGGTTGTTTTATTTCTGTGCGGTCAGTAGTAACATTCCCATCATCACTTCTAATTGTGTTTATTTGGATTTTCTCTCTTTTCTTCTGTTAGTCCAGCTAGTGGCCTATCTTATTAATTAAAAAAAAAAACTCCTGGATTCGTTGACCTTTTGAATGGTTTTTCATACCACAGTACTTTGACTGTATATTCCCAGTGAGATAAACTCTAAGGATGAAAGGAAGTGTAAAATATTGTATTTTCAATGATTATATCATTGGCAGTAATATTGGTATTGTTATTCTAAGTCTGTTTTGTATGTATGGAAGAATAAAACAAAATTTATGTGTATATATATATATATATACATTTTGTTTTGTTTTTTTGAGACAGGGTCTCTCTCTGTTGCCCAGATTGGAGTGCAGTGGTGCCATCTTTGCTCACTACAGCCTCTGCTTCCCAGGCTCAAGTGATCCTCCCACCTGAGCCTCCCAAGTACCTGGGACTACAGGCACACACTACCACACTGGGCTAATTTTTGTACTTTTTTGTAGAGAGAGGATCTCACCATGTTGCCCAGGCTGGTCTCAAACTCATGAGCTCAAGCATCCTCCTGCCTCGGCCTCCCAAATTGCTGGGATTACAGGCATGAGCCACTGTGCCTGGTCGCTAAATAATAATTTTGATGGTATTACTGAGAACAGGATTTTTGACAAGGGAGAAAGGAGATTAAGTGAAATCAATGAGGTAGCTATCAATGAGCTTAAGTAAAAATCCAACATTTTGGGTATTAATATTAATTTGATATATTTTTTCATTTAAAAAATGTTCAGAATCCCAATTTCTGGAATGGTGAAGTAGGGCCCTTCAAGATTCTTCACCTCTATAAAAGGAGTGAGAACAATGGCAAAAATTGCCAAAAGAAATGTTTTCAGAATTCTGGAAATTGAAAGCATGCAACAATAAATATGTCTGAACAGCAAGCTTTGTTTTATTTTTTTTTTTTTTGAGAGAGGGTCTCATTCTGTCCCCTAGGCTGGACAGAGTTGTGTTCACAGCATACTGCAGCCTCAATCTCCCAGGCTCAAGTGGTCATCCCACCTCAGCCTCCAGAGTAGCTGGGACTTACAGGCAAGTGCCACTATGGCTAGTTAAATTATTTTTAATTTTAATTTTATTTTTAATAGAGATGAGGTCTTGCTATGTTGCCCAGGCTAGTCTTGAACTCCTGAGCTCAAGTGAGTTTCCCACCTTAGCCTCCCAAAGTGTTGGGATTACAGGCACGAACCACCATGCCTGGTCCTAAGCTTTATGTTTTGATTTGCCATAATCTCATTCCTCTAACACCTACCCCACGGTTACCATGTAACAGCCTCACAACTACCCCACGGTTACCATGTAACAGCCTCACAACTATAATAGCTATGAAAACTAGCAGCTTGGTAGGCACTGGAGGAGGCAGAACATGTTTGGGGCTCCCAAAAAACTCATTCCTGGAGAGTTGCCACTATTTGACCCATCTGAAAACTCTCTGGACAGATTCACTCTCAGAGCATTCCTTCTGTGACCTGACACAGAGCTCATGCTGTGTGAACAACCTTGCCCTCAGGAAATTTGTTAAAAAATGATCAACAACAATTGTTGAACAATGCAGCTGCCTGAGGCAGCAGTACCAGTTGGAACTAAGAACAGGCTGACTAAAAAAAGGAAAAACGAGGGAATGTGGCTTTGAAAACGGAATAGAGCTTTGAAAAACTTCAACATATTCCATGGAATCTAGAAGCCCACATGCTTGTGCAGGGCTGTGCATACATCCAGGAAAGAAAGAGAAGGCTCTGGGTGACCCCGAGGCTTTGCACGGGCAGGAATGAAGGCAAAGGCAGTGTTGCAAAATGTCCCCTGGAGCACTGAAGGTGTGCTCAGACACACAGAGTTCTCAGCAGAGGTTAAGGGGTTAATTGGCTCAGGTATGAATAAATCTCTGTCCAGTCATTAGTTGACCACTAAGTGAAACAAGCAGAGACTTCAGGGTCCACACATGACAAAGAATACAGATTTTACAGAATTAGTCCAGAAAAGTCACTAAATAAGCACACAGCAGCAGCAATAACAATAAACAGCAATAAAAGAAAAATGCTTGGGTTGGGCTTGGTGGCTCACGCCTGTAATTCCAGCACTTTGGGAGGCCGAGACAGGCAGATCATGAGGTTGGGAGATAGAGACCATCTTGGCCAACATAGTGAAACCCCATCTCTACTAAAAATACAAAAAAAAAAAAAAAAAAAAAAAAAAAAATTAGCTGGACGTGGTGGCACACACCTGTGGTCCCAGCTACTAGGGAGGCTGAGGCAGGAGAATCATTTGAACCCCGGAGGCAGAGGTTGCAGTGATCCCAGATCGCACCACTGTACTCCAGTCTAGCGACAGAGTGAGACTCCGTCTCAAAAAAAAAAAAAAAACAAAAAAACAAAAAACAAAAAACGGAAGGAGAAATGGTTGATGTAGGGAATCTGCTTTTCAGATTTGCCACATTATATTTTTTACAATGCCTATTTTTTCAACAAAAAGTTGTAAGACATGCAAAGAAACAGGAAAGTTTTCTTAATTTGTCTACTGAAAAGACATAGAAACATTGATCAATCCAGTAGCAATAAGCATCCCTACTGCCAAGATTGTGGTCTCTAAATAGTATTTCCTACATCAAGAAATAAAAACAGGCTGGGTGTAGTGGCTCACGCTTGTAATCCCAGCACTTTGGGAGGCCAAGGCGGGGCGGATCATGAGGTCAGGAGTTGGAGACCAGCCTGGCCAATATTGTGAAACCCCGTCTCTACTAAAAATACAAAAATTAGCCAGGCATGGTGGTGCGCAACTGTAGTCCTAGCTGCTCGAAAGGCTGAGGCAGGAGAATCGTTTGAACCCGGGAGGCGGAGATTGCAGTGAGCTGAGATTGTGCCACTGCACTCCAGTCTTGGCTACACAGCAAGACTCTGTCTCAAAACAGAAACAAAAACAAAGGGTTTTTTGGAGAAATGGTTGATTGCAGGTTTGAGGAAGGAAATATACAAAATGAGAGTGAAACTTCTTGTAATACCAGAAAAAAGAAAAGTATCAAAACCAAGCACTGTCATGGTTAAAAGGACTCAGAAGCCAGTTGAATACACTCTAACTGACCAAAGATGGGATGATTTGAGTTGATAAGGGTAATAATTGCAGTAGATCAAAAGTCATCAAATATAGTTAAATTTATCTTAATTCAGGTGCATCCCAAAAGAAGACCATGAGACAATGAACTGAATGCCAGTGGTTTGCTTAAAAGGCGATCCCAAGAAACAACACAAGTTAGCGAGGAAAGTGAGACAGGGAAGGAACAACATCACAATGTGCATGTGACTTGAGAGCCCTCTCCTAGATGATGTAGCATGTCTCTAAAAATTGTCCTGCCAAGGGAAGATGAAGCCACCCCTCACGGTTGAAGGTTGTCTTTTGAGGCACTGAATCTCTGTCATTTCTGGGCTGCCTATAGGTGGGCTCAGCAAGTTCCTGTAGCTTTGGAGAAAGCTCTGAAAGAAGCAAAAGGAGGGTGATATGAGAAGCTGTCAGTTTGCATTGTTACTGTCCAGCACAAATGCAGGTGAAATCTGTGGTGAGGCCAGGGGATATGGGGTTGGACATCAACAGCATCTGCTAAATATCTTTGAGTTCATTATGATGATACTAAAACAAAGAAAGAAGAAGAAACACACCAGCTCATTGTTCTGAAAACCAGTAAATGCAAAGAGTCAGATATTTATTGTGCTTTTCCTATATCATATATACCTAGAGGAAATCATATCATTGATGAAAGAATGATTCTTTTATGGATGTATCCCTGATAATATAGAGGAATAACGGAATTCAAATATCACCATTTTAAAACCCCAACACTATTAATGATCTAGGCAAAGATCATAAATGTCTGCTACCATTACAAAAATAGCCAGACGTCATGCACCTCTTTGTGGAAGTACACAAATGCTCCAATAAAAAGGCATCACCAAAAATACTGAAATTTTGGTGAATTTGACCAAGCTCCTAAATTTAACTACCATTTACAGAAAATATAAGAGGTCCAAGGAACATATTAAAAAACAGGGAGACAATCAACACACTCTAGATTGCAGGAAGGTCTCCAGGACAAAAGAAACAGTTTACTTAGCAAAATAGATGCAATGAAAGGGGAAAAGATTTTCTCTCATCTTGTTAGGGGTAGCAAATATCTGAGTCTCACAGCACCAAATATGTTACCAGTGGAAGATATCTGAGTTACTGGCAGCGAATCCGTATGGGTCTGCAGCAACCCCAATTCTTGCCTCCTCAGAAGAAAGAATTAAACTGAGGGGTATAAGGCAGAAAAAGAGACCAAGGCAAGTTTCAGAGCAGGAGTGGAAGTTTATTTAAACAGGCTTTAGAACAGGAAAGAGAGGAAGAAATGCAAGTGGGCACATGAAGGTCAAGTGCAGTGTTTAACCTTGATCCTAGGACTTTATAGGCTGGCCCCTTTCCCCATGATTCTTCCCTTAGGGTGGGCTTCCCGCATGTGCAGTGCCCTCCTTACCCTTGGGAGGTGAGCATGCGCAGTGTGTTTAGGAAGCTGTAGTCACGTCCATCTGAGACTTTCTTCCCTTTTCAGATGGAGTGTACCCAGAAGGTCATACTCTGCCATTTTGTCTCTTCAGGCATATGCATCTGCATTCAATTAACATCTTAGTGCAACAGGTGTGGACCATCAGGAAATGGCCTCTCCTTGGTCTGGCTGCCAATTTATTACTTTTAGAGAGGCAATGTGATAACTTCCGAACCATCACCCATCATTCCTAGTGGGTGGGGAAGGGCCCTCTCCTGCCCCACTCATGACCGACTAACTACCTGCAACATTACTCTGAAAAACAGAGAAAGCCAGAGAAACTAGTTCCTTTTAGTCTTCTTAAATTGAAACAAAGTATTGTTTGAAAACTCATGATTTGTTCTTTTTGGCTAGAGTTGCTTCAAGCAAAGGTGTGAATTCCTACAAACAGAGGAACTGAAAGATAGTTTTTTCTGCTGTGAGTCTCAGAGGGAAACTGTTAAGTAATCTCTTCATACATCTCTCTAGATATTCCACATATCCATATATATATTCCATTTATCTTTACATAACTATAATTTTTCTATATATCTTTAAGTCAATCAATACAAGAAAATCTTTAAAAGTTAGATTGGGTCAGGATAAATGCTGAATTGGCACCTGGGCAGTTATGACTTAGAGTCTTCCAACACTTTCCAGCTAAAGGAATTTGTCTTATGTCTATTAGGCTGCCTCCTTTCCCAGGCTGTGAGTATGGAATACTTCTAGTGCATGGCCTAAGTAATTTCCTCCCAGTTTCCCGTGGTACTATGTACGTACACCAGAAAACCTTTGAGCAAAGTTCAAATAGGAAGGTCAAGGACGGGAGGCAGTCTCTGGTTCTTTTTGTGCCTTATAAGTGGTTTTGCTCTTAAGAGTTGGCTGCAGACTTGTCCAGGTGTCCCCTACCTCCTTCTTTATGTTCTCTGCTCTCTTCTTTGATGAGCAAGGTGGAAAGCTGAGGCAAGCAAGGTAGCAAGCTCCACTGCTGGCTGGGGTAGCCGTTTGCTCTTGATTTCCCCATCTGGAAAGCTCTGCCTATGTGATTTCTAATTTTCAGCCCTTGCCCCAAAGCTCCTGGCAGTCAGCTGCCTGAGAAGCGGTTTGGATGAGGCTGATACATGTCTTCCTTCCCAGTTCCTTCTGTCTCCTCAGCCAACAGTCTAGGTCAGTGACTGAGGGAACTAAAAATAGCTGAACATGCTCTAGCTAGTCATTCTTTAGTGGCTGGGTCAGATGAGGCACCGGAAAAGGGAATCGTGGAACCTGATGTATAGCCCCAAGAACTGCAGGTGCCTATTTACTGAAAGCCGGCGTGTGATTTTGGCAGCAGAAGAGCAATAGAATATACATTCACACACATACTCATGTGCACTTGATACTGTGCACAAGCTGCACAAACAATGACCAAGCACTGCAAAACCTCGTGGAGAAAATACAGTGCTACGTGCAAGTCTAGAGGTTGACAAGCATGGCTTGGAGGGACCTTCCTGGAGGAAGTGACTAGAAAACCAGATCTGGAGTGAAATGCTGAATGTGGACAGACACAGGAGAGTAAAGAGGAAAGCACTCTTTCCTACATAGTTGGTACAACAGTCAGGAAGATGAGAGTGGTGGGCTCTATGGAGTTGAACAGCCCTGCTGGAAATCTACTTTGTTCCTTACTAGCTGTGTGGCTTTAGGCATGCTCTTTTACATCTGTACTCATCCATTTTTTCATCTGTAGAGTGCGGATGATGCTTACCATAGGTGGTTGTTAAGGGGATTAAGGGAGGCCATTCATATAAAGACCTCGCATGCCCACCTAGCACAGGGTTGGTGCATATAAATTAACTTATTTCCCTTCTAATCTATCTAGCATATTGGGAGACCAAGGCGAGCCGATCACTTGAGGTCAGGAGTTTGAGAACAGCCTGGCCAACATGGTGAAACACCATCTCTACTAAAAACACAAAAATTAGCCAGGCGTGGTGGCACGTGCCTGTAATCCCAGCTACTCAGGAGACTGAGAGGCAGGAGAATCACTGAAACCCGGGAGGTGGAGGCTGCAGTGAGCCGAGATGGCACCACTGCACTCCAGTCTGGGTGACAGAGTGAAAAAAAAGATTTTAAGTGTCCCTGGGCATAATATGGGACTGCAATATGCTTTTAAACTATTTGTGCTATATATCATTGTTTTATTCTCTGCTCCTACTTTAAAAACTAGTTGAGAAAGAACGAGGTATTTCTCTCTTCTACATACATACTTAGGAATACACCCATACATACACAATCATACATATACATACACATATTCACACACAAAATGCTAAATTCAATTGCTTTTTGGTTCTGTTGGCCCTGTTTTTTCAATGGGCCAGTATTCCTTAATAGCAGAAAGCTCTCTTTGTCCACTTCAGGACTGAGAAAACCCCCTGATTCCCAGGAGTCCTGGACACCCCACTCTCTGACTTACAAGACCAGCATTTGTGATTTTGTTTATAGAAAATGCTTGTTGTCATTTCTTGATAATAAAATACGTGCACATTATGAAGTATTTGGACAGGTTAATCAATTTGCAGAGCCTGAAAATGATATGCAACTGTCTCCTTTTCCCAGAGCTAAATCATTCTCCTTTTGCTCCTGTAGGAAAATACAGAGACCTTTCTTTCCCCAGGCAGGCTAGGGTGATGACAAGTTGTATAAACCTCACAGAACCATTCTTGGCCATCCGTTGTGCCTTGCTAAGCAGAAGGGAGAACACTACTAATGAAGTTTAGAATGGAGGTCATATGGTTTAGAAGGCACTTAGGGATGAAGTCTTGCATCCATATTTGGATAGTGGTTTATATAGAGCAGCGGTTCTCTACTGGAGATGATATGTGTTTAAAAAGTCTCTGGTGGTTTATCTGAACTACACAGGCCCTTTCCATGGTCATATATTCTGGCATCTATCAGATTTTCAGGAGTACGTGTATGTTGTTGAGAAAAGCCCCACAGCTAATTCTGATCCTCCCCCTCCCTCCTCTACCTACTCAAAAGATAAAGCACCTAAACCCTGATAAAAGATACAGAGAATGGGTGTGAAAAATATAAAAACTGGAACACTGCACAGCAGGTACTATTTCTCAGAATGCATCTTTCCCTGCACTGAACAGTCCTCTGACAGTTCTAAATGTGGCATCCTGTGCAGCATTGTGATCTGAGGGCAGACAGAGAACTCTTTGCCCGAGGCACATATTATCCCAAAAGCTTGGTAAATAAAGCCACAGCATCGTGCTGGAATGCTCTGTCTTTTTAGAGTGCCGCACGTTGTTGGCACACTGTTCTGGAGCCCAGTGATACAATGCATTGTTTCAGCCAGCCCCGGTCAGAAACCCTGAGCAAACAAGTCATCTGACTGAAAGGAAAATGGCAGCAATTATTTCCAGTAAATTGCTCATTTAAAAATATTTCCAATCTTTTTGCATCTTGTTTTAGATGTGTCTCTTGTAAGTAGCAAATAGATTGTAAAATTTCTTTTAACTGATTTTTTTTTTTTTTTGAGATGGAGTTTTGCTCTTGACACCCAGGCTGGACTACAATGGCATGATCTCAGCTCACTGCAACCTCTGCCTCCTGGGTTCAAGCAATTTTCTTGCCTCAGCCTCCCGAGTAGCTGGGATTACAGGCATACGCCACCAGGCCTGGCTAATTTTGTATTTTTCGTAGAAATGGGGTTTCTCCATGTTGGTCAGGCTGGTCTCGAACTCCCAACCTCAGGTGTTCCACCCGCCTCAGCCACCAAAGTGCTGGGGTTACAGGTGTGAGCCACTGCGCCTGGCCTCAACTGATTTAATGTGTGTGTGTGTGGGGATATATGGATCATTCACATTAGATATACAGAATTGATGTATTCGTATATTTTTTTGATATTTGTCCCACCTGTTGTTTTTTTGCCTGTCATTTTTTTTTTGAAATGTTTTAACCATTCCACCACCTTTTCCTGTTAGTTTGAAAGTAACATACTTCATTTCTACCTCTACTAGTGCAATAGAGTAAAATTAATCACTTTAACTTCCTCCTGACAATTGAAATGTCTCAGAACACTTTTAATTCAATTTACCCTTCTCCTAATATATGCTGTCCTTGTATATTTTCAATATTGTTTAATTTGAATCCATAAGACATTGGTTTACAATGTTTTAGTTTGCTCATACATACTTACTACCTTGATGGCTCTTTATTCCTTCATCCTTTAGAATTCCCTTTAGTGACAGCATGCTAGTGTCGAACTTTCAGGTTGTGGTGGTCTGAAAGTGCCTTTATTTCACCTTCTCTCTGAATTTTAGGGGAACAGCATTCTCTCTTGGCAGTTATTTCCTTTCAGGACATTGCACTGTCTTCTGGTTCCCAGTGTTGCTGCTGAGAGTTGGTCAGTCTCCTTCCTCAGATTACAGTTTTTTTTTTTTCCCCTCTGGCTGCTTTTAGGATACTTTGTTACTTGTGATTTGCAGTTTCACCATAATGTGTCTGGATTTAAATTATCTTGCTTGGGATTCATTGAGCTTTAATCTTTAGATTGTTGCTTCTTATCAGTTCAGGTAAATCCTGAACACTTCTCTCTTAAAATATAGCCTCTACTCCACTTTCTCTTTTCTCTTCTTCCATTGCTCTGATAAGACATATGTGAGGCCTTCTGTTTTATGTTGCTTAACTTTCATTCCATTTGCTTTGTGTTGCATTCTGAATTTCTTCTGATCTGCCTTCAAAGTCATTGGTGCCCTTTATAGCTGTCTAATCTGGTTGTTAATTTCAATTACGGAATTTACTGTTTTCACAAATTCTATTAATCCCTGTAGCAAATTTGTAAGGCCTTTTAAAAATTTTCCTATTAGCTGCAGATAGATATTTAAGTGTACACTTCATTTTTCTTTTTTTCTTTTCTTTTTTTTTTTAAGCAGAGTCTCACTCTGTTGCCCAGGCTGGAGTGCAGTGGCGCAATCTCAGCTCACTGCAACCTCTGCCTCCCCAGTTCAAGTGATTCTCCTGCCTCAGTCTCTCCAGTAGCTGGAATTACAGGTGTGCGCCACCACATCCGGCTAATTTTTGTATTTTTAGTAGAGACAGGGTCTCACCATGTTGGCCTCAAACTCCTGACCTCAAGTGATCCTCGTGCCTCGACCCCTCAGAGTGCTGGGATTACAGACGTAGGCAACGGCAGCTGGCCTCATTTAAAAAAAAAAAAGCACAATGATTTTATGTTTCATAATTTCAGTATCTGAACCCTTTGTGAATCACTTTTCTGCTGCTCTCATTCATGGTGTCTTGTTGCCTACGTGATTATTCTGTGAGCTGTTCATTTTCTGTAAGAAATTATTTTGGGAATTCTTTGAGGTGTAGGATGAAAGTATCCCTTTGGGGAGAATTTGCATTTACTTCTGTCGGGCATTTAGGGAACTCTGGACTCTGCCAGTCCAGTTTAATCTAAGTTTATAGTTTAAGGTTTCTGTAATATGTAGGGGAGGTAAATTTGAACTGCAAGGGCCAGCTTGCAATGTCAATTTCTTAGATTTTTCTTGATTTGCTCAAGCTAAAGCAACTTTTCTTGCAGTTCCTCAGAGGTGTGAGGATAGAGTACCACTGATTCATCCTCATCCTGAAGTGGAGCCTTTTGGGAGACCTGCTTTATGGCAGGAGAGTCTTTGATTTCTGTTCATCATGTCCTTTCAGGCCCTAAAAAGTGAAGCTCATAGTCCCCGGGTTTGGTAAATACTCTAGGGCAAAAGCATCGTCAATGCCTGGTTACCTCTTGGGGTCCCATTTTCACTTGGATTTGACCTAGCCTGTTTATATTTCTGGAAACAGAATTTTCTAGTTATAAGGAAGAGAACCTTCTAGTTATAAAATACAGAGAAAGTTTTGTCAAAAGCTTGGTGCTGCTGGTTTGTACAGAAGATTCCTGGGTTTATTCTTAATCTTCTTTCATCATATGGCCAGATTTCTTAATTTCACTTCCTAAGCTTGTTTCTCCACCTACAAAAAAAGGCATTTAAAATAGCCACTAATTTTGAAATCTGCATCAGTGAAGTCTGTAGAATCTTTGAGAGTGAAATTAAAATTATATTTATGTTGACTTGTTCCAAAAACAATTTAAATTAAAACCTTAAAATTACTAAGAATACTACTAGAAGTTCAAACAGAGAGGAACATTTGCTAGAAACAGCCCTGACATCTACTCTCTGCTCTGTCATTAACTTAAGAGTTCTCAATTAGGTGCCTGTGAAATGAACCTCCTCAAATTTTAGGCAAATTTGTTGTTTATTCACAAGTGAGATTTTTTCTGAGAGGAGAGTCCATAGCTCTCATCAAATTCTCAGAAGCCTAAGACCCAAGAAAAATTAGGAACTACTGAACTACATACAGGGTAACCTCAGGCAAATACTTTCTCTATACCATAGCTTTCTAATCTGTGTTTTGATGAAACACCTGTACTTCATGAATTTAAGAATTAAAAAAGACAGTAATATGTGAGTATCCTTTAAAAAAATTATCCACCTTTTTTAAAGTACTTTAAAATGTTAAAGTTTCACTTTTAAAACACTAACATGTTCAGGGTACTTGTATTACAGAGAAGTTATCAAAACACCTTAAAAGTGTTTATTTTAATGACATTCATTTACTCAGCAGACATTTCAATGTCTACTATGTGCTGATGAAGGAAATATAGATGAATGTCTCATATAGGACACAGACCTTTGGATTGTAAATGCTAGAGATACATTCAACACCTACAGAGGCCAGAGGAAGGGCATGTGAGGTGGGGATGGCAGGTGAGTTGTTGAAGGCCTCTTGGAGGTGTAATCACCTAAACTGCGTCCACCTTAAGGCACTGTCACCTAAAATAAGTACCACCTACAGGTAAGGCATTCTTGGCCGAGGAGTTAGAATACCCAAAGGCAGAGAAATACAGAAAATGGTGTAGAGAATGTGTGCATGTGTGAGTCTAAGGTACAGCAAATCAGTGATGCTGGACAGGAAATGAGTGGACATGAGGCTATACACGCAGCACAGGCCAGATTGGGACGGGTCAGGCTGGATTCTGAGCAGCATCCTGCAGGCTAAAGGAACACTGAGGTGCTTTCAGCAGGGCACTGACACTGATTTTGTTAGAATACTCTGGTAGCAGAGTGGAGGGAGGCTGGACTGGAGTTAGGAAAACTAATTAGATAATTAATTTCTGTATTACAAGTTGAAGTAATACAGAAATTACTTTCTGAAATGCTTGGGACCAGAAGTGTTTTAGATTTCAGATTCTGGAATATTTGCATTTACTTACTGGTCGAGCATCTCTAATTTGAAAATCTGAAATCCAAAATGCTTCAAAGGACATTTCCTTTGAGTGTTATGTAGGCATTCAAAACTTAATTGCATGTTTTGGAGTTTTTCAGATTTTGGATCTGGGATGCTCAGCCTGTACTTCAGGAAGAAATTTGAGAGCCTGAAATAAGAGTTGGAGAGGACACAGATTATACGTTACTTAGTAGGTAAATCAATAGGATATGTGGCCGATTAAATGTATAGGGTAATGGAGAGGGAAGTTTCATGTTGGGGGCTGGCTGAGCTGCCAAATGAGAGAATCAAAATAAATACAGTAAGTTCTGGGGGAATATGGTAAGCTTGGATTTGTTGCATCTGAGTAGAAACATTATCACTAACAGGTAGAATGATTTAGAAGTCTAGGCTGGAGACATAAATCCATGGAGGCTGTAGTAGATAGCTCATAGCTGATACCATGTGAATGGCTGACATCAGCCAAGATGAACATGGAGATAAATGGGATGTGCCAACATTTAAAAGTGTGTGAAGAAGAGACCAAGAGAGAAGGGACAGTCCATAGGGATTAGAAGACACAAAAACATCATAGAAGAAAGTAGTAAAGAAATGAATTAGTAGTAGTGGCAAATGCAGGAGAGCCCTCAGATAATATAATAACTAAATTTATTCATTTGGCAATTAGAAGGTCACTGCTTTGCCCAATAAGGGGTGAGAACCAGATGGAAGATGACTGAATGGGAGTTGAGGCAGTACATGGAGAGAAGTCTGATGTAAATGGGAGAAGGGAGGCTACAGCTGGTGTTATCAAGGGAGTTCTTTAAAAGGGGTGTGAGAAAAAGGAACATGTTTGTTAGCTGAAGAGGAAGGGATAGAAAGTGAGAAGCTCAGAAATCTGGTAGAACTCCTCTGGCGAGTCAGGAAGACCTAATCAGAATTAAATATGTAGCCAATTCAAGAGAGTTTGTAAGCGAGATCATTAATCCATCTCTATAAAAATTACAACATGCATTCCCTAGTTCATGTCAAAGAAATAACAGCTCAGTATCCAATTACAGAATTAATAAATAAAGCAGGTCAGGATAACTGTGTTTCTAACTGAATTCTGTTGCTAACCATGAAGAATGGCGCTTCCCTGGGGTGAACATAAATGAATAATAAACCATGTACAAGTGGGATCTGGCCTCTGACTTCACAGAACACCCAAGTACACACCTGCTCCCATCGTCTCCTTTCTTCTAGAATAGAAGGACCCCTATCATTTAAGGCCAATACCCTACCAAGTGCTTTGGATCTTACCTTTCTCCACCTTCTCTGGAACACCAAATCATCACTGATCTCTTTTTGCTTTTATTTTCTAACTCCTTCCTCTTTCCTGGACCTTTTTCAGAGGTAAGGCTACAGCTAGAAAGACAAAGATACTATTGCCTCATTCTCTCCTCCCTTTTCACACCCCACATTCAAAGAGGTATATAAGGAAGCTTCTTTCAGAAATGAGCCTCTTCTACTATCTGGAAAGGAACGTGTCTAAGGCACCAATTATTTCCAGGTGGCTAAATCCAGTAGCTGTTTTAAATTCTTCACCCTATTTGATCTCTCAGCAGCATTCAACACCTGGGCTGAAAAATGTTTCCTCTGGCTTTTGAGACTTTACTCCTGGTTGGAACATTCATCTCTTTAGCTATGCTTATCATTTGGTCTGCTCATGTTCTGCCACTTAACCTTCAAGAGTTACTCACGGGTTAGCCCTAGATTCTCTTTATACTCTATAGCAGAGATCAGCACTTTTCCTGTGAAGGGCCTCACAGTAAATTATTTTAGTTTTTGCAGCCATAATTTCTCTGTTGCAACTAATCAGTGTCGCCACTGTGGCATGAAAATAGCCAAAGGCAATAACTAAATAAATGGGTGTGGCTATGTTCCAATAAAATTATTTACAAAAACAGACGGTGGGCTGGATTTGGCCCATGGCCTGGGGTTTGCCAACTCCTGCTCTATACTCTCCCTACAAAAGTATCCTTTACTGTGTGCTTTCAATGACCTTGTGCTTCCAAAGATGTATACCTTCCAAGGTATACATCAGTCATACCTTGAGGCCCTTCTATCCACAAACCTGTATCATCAGTTGCCTACTTAATACCTGCATTTAGATGTGTCAAAGGCATCTCAAGCCTTACCACAGGAATCATGCTCTTTTCTCTCAAATCTGGTGTCCCTCCAGTGTTCTTCCTTAGTAAGAGGCACTGTCATCTACACAGTTGCACAAAGCAGAAAAGAGGAGTCAGCTTTGACACTTGCCCTTCTCTCATCTTCTAATTCTTTGAACTGGAGGAATACTTAAAACAAGTAGGCCTAAAAATGGCATTACTTGAAGCACACAAATTTAACACTTCACTAATAGAGCTAAACTTTATTTCCATGTTTATTACATGTTTATAACTTGATGTTGAGTACATATTAGAACAGACTTAACATACAACTTGGGAGAAAAGCTGACATTCTCCACTGAATGGGTTAAAAAGGAATGTAAAACTACAAATACTTAAGTGTGAGTTCTAAATTATGGCAAACAGAACAATAAATACCCTGCCATTTTTCTTTCTAATTTTCCAAGATAGATTTCATTATAAAAATTGTTTGATAACAATTTAAGAAGGGAAAATAAGGGATACTCATAAAACCATTTTACTTTAATTATAGGGTACAAATAAGAGTCTTAACACAGAAATCCTACCTCCTATTTAAAATATAAATACTTGATATAATGAATCAAGGGGGATTAATTAATGCCAGTTGAAAATCTAATGACTTAAATCTGTAAATGCCATTTGCTTTTGTCTGGAAGAGTTAGGCCGATTTAAGGGTGACACACAGCAGAGTTCTACTTGACATTCATGTTAACCGTTTGGTGCTCAGAATGGAGATGGCCAAAAACCAAGTGCTTAGTGACAGAAACTCAGAATTAATCAGTTCCAAGTGACTAAGAGCCAATAGAATTAATCTCCATCTCCTGATTTATGGTTGTGAACAAATGGATAGCTTTTTTCACTGCAAGTTTCAAAGTTAAACTCTATTCTGAAGCTGCTGAAATTCACAGAACACAGAGAATACTTTCTGTAGTATAATTTCAATGTTTAAATGGTTTAAATACAAAATTATGGGTGATTATCAAAACTATTACTGGTAATAGTTTCTTTTGGTTCTTCACACGCCCCTTAGCACATTTTGTGAAGAAATGTGTGTTCTTTTTAATACTCATCATTACTCAAATACATTAAAAAATCATTTTAAAATTATTTTCTATCATAGATTACAGAAGACTCTTATTAAAAGTGAATAATGCTTATTGTTCTCACTAAATGTTTAAAGAATCATCTGAAAAACATATTCTTTCTAATACCACTTACAAAAAACATTTAATGACGATAACTCACTTCTAATTAGGTTATTCTAGTGATAAAACATTTTCTCAGGTAACTATTTAAAACACGATTTATGGCTTTTCAATTTTAAAATGTCACATTTAATGTCATGTTAAAACTTTTCTAAATCCGTCTTCCAGTATCAGATTCTTAAATGAGAAAAAGAGGACAGAAGAGGAAAATTCCTTATCAACTATTTAGCCTCCTCCCTTCCCTAGAAACCAATATTTCCCTTTAAATGCAAGGCACACTCCTTTTCTTAGAACAGAGATCAGGAAACTTTTTGTGTGATTTTGTGTAAAGGGCAGGTAAATAAACATTTTGGGCTTTATGATTCTCATTTGGCTTCTACTGCATCTGTTTACCTTTGGCTGGAGTAGTGGGAAAGCAGCCATAGACAATCCGCATTTATAAAAAGGAGTCCGAATTTGGCCTTTGGGCCATAGTTGGCCAACCGCTGCCTCAGAAGAACAGAGTTAAATATATAAAAGAATCATTAGAAAGAAACTGGTCTCTAGATGTGATGTCTGATTCAGAATCTAGTAGCTAATCACTCTATAACATTTTGATGTCAAGCACTTTGAATTTAGCCAACTTAAGATTCTTCTATTGAAACACGTCATGCTTTTCACTGGAGATAATTTATCTTCATTTAAGAATGTGCTTCAGTATTACTTATTGAGGGGATTCAGTTTAAAATTAACAAATGATGTCCATACAATTTAATATCCAATTTAATTTTTAAAAAACTTAATAAAAAATATAACAGAATCAAAACATTTAAGGTAAGTACACTCACTACCCACTCCAGTAATTCATTTAAGTCATACCAACTATAGAATATGAAAAATAAATTCAGAAGTGTAATTACTTTAAAATACACTACTTCCACTTTTGTCAGTATTTTACATTTATGTATATATTCTAGAGTGGAAGCAGAAATTCTCTCTAAAAACATTATCTCCTTAAAATCTTGAGGTGCCTATTAGAGCCACAGGCAATCTCTGACATATAAAACTGCAGTACAGGCCTTTCAAATTTGGCATTTCACTGGTACAATACAACGACCAAGATATATAATAACTGTACAGTGCCTAGACATTCCAGTAAGAACCATTATTTTCTTTAATGTAGAATGATTAATACGTATTCTACAAGGGGCAGTGAGGTTAGTAATTCTACAGGGTATGTCCTGACATAATTTTCAAATTGTACAATAACACAAACAACTTTGTTAAGGCCATGTTTTATTTGCTGATTAATGGACAAAAGGCAATGTAATTTATTTTCAAGTATTTTCTTGAAAGTCTGTGCTCATAAAAATCATGAAAAGTTGGAAAGACTGTTAAATCACTGAAACTTTAAATATATCTTACACAATCTTGTTTGTACAAAAATACAAGTTAAATATAAACATAAAGCAATCATGGTAATTTTATGCAAATCTGTTTTATGTGATCAGTTATATATAAAAGTTTCTCAGTTCTGTTATTTGTGAAAAGATCAATACCAGATTGAGTGACTACCTATTGGCAAAGGGCCCTAAAAAGCTTACTTTAGCACTGATCTTTTACGTGGTTAAGTGCATTTCCTATCTTGATATCACCTAAACACTGGAAAAAAAAAAAAAGGGCAGTATGTCCATAAACCAACAAATAATTTGGCTGTAATGTATCATAAAACACAAAGAAACCCCACACATCTGTACAATAAACATTATGTATTTCATACAGGTGTATGTGTGTGTGCATGCACATACACACACACACACACAAACACCCAGTCATAAAACAAAGCCTAATGAGGTGCTGCTTCCAGTTCAATATTCAGCTGTGCATTTTTTCTTACTTCATCAAATGAATAGCTTTTTGTCACCTTGCCATTCTTGAAGACAGTATGAAGAAGATCCTGCATAAATGGAAATTTCATGATTAGATTACATTATGAAGCAAAATACCCGAATCCTGGTTTGATGAATTAGACCAACCAATCAAATACACAAGAGATGCCAATGGTGTTCAAATTGTGAGATGATTTGATGCATAGAAAATGCTAGTGGACCAAGGTAGTATCTAAAATGGCCAATCACTGAGTTGCCTGGTATGTAGAAATATTTAACTTTTATGAAAAGGAATGACCTCAATACTGCATTCTTAAACCAGTTTTCTTAAAGGAAAATCAAGAAACCTAGCTGACCAATCTTTTTTTCTTTTTTTCCTTCAAGTTGAAGGAAGATGCCTGGGTGCCAAGGAGAACTGTGGCTGTCACTGACAATCACTCTGATGGTGCAGGAAAAAAGCCCGGTAAACCTTGCCTTGCTCCTGGCCAACAAACTCAACAGTGATTAAACTTATCAACTGGAAGTTTAATAAATTTGCTAGTCACTAAATTTGGTCTAAAAAACCCACAAAAAGCCCAAAACCAATCCCAAAACAGAAACAAAGAAAAACAGGTATTGCGTTCTTGACTAACACACAGTGACTGGGTTAAAGTTTCTGTTTATACTACAAAAGTTGATGATAAAGGTAATCCACTTCATCTACACAGGGTAGCAAAGACAGACTGAAGAAATTAAATTCCCTTTGGGTCTGGTAAAGCTTATCTGCTTCTGGTTTCTCTCTGAAAAGTCCACAGAAGTAATCTCAATTTTCCATCTAGTCTGAAGATTGAGGTGCATATGACATTATCTAGTATTTTTGTCATCGTGTTGCTTCAAACCACAGTGCTTTAGCTGTAGCATTTTCTTTCATAAATTTAAATATAAGGGAATACTAGTTGCTACTCTTAAATCAAATTGCCTAGATGATTATAAATCGATTTTCTAGTTTATTCTAGTATCACTCACATACTCTTAAATCAGTGTCTTTTAAAAATCACACTTAAGATTTTTACTTTTAGTTTGAAGTGAGTTTAGCTCATCTGGGATAAACTAAATCTGCCAAAATCTTAGTAGGTATGAGTTATTTTTTCATTAACGATAACAAAGTTATTTCAATTCTGGCTCAAAACATTAAAAAATATAAAAGTAACATGTTATAAGCAGTAATTGTGATGTTGTATAAAGAATCAAAATAGGAAGTAATAGTACATTCATGTTTAGTATTTTTTCTGATAATATGAATATTCATAAATAGTTCTATCTAAAGTTTTTTGATCAAGTGGCTTAAAACCAAAATTTTTTTAACTTGAGTTCACAAATATAAAGGTACTTTTGTATGCTAAAGACCATTAGATCATTTGAATCAGAAAACTTGGTTAAATCAAGGTTTCACCATTTATTATGTAATTCAAATCAAGTCACCTTTTTTTCACATTTAGTATTAAGATAACACAGTTTGCTTTTGGATAAAGTATATACAAACTTGCTGTCAATCACTATACTTATGAAATATTTCTCCCTGTGTATACACAGGCCCCATGTTTATGATGTAGAAACTTGTTTTGTATCTTATTTTGGTAGGTCAGGTCAGCAATTGGACATTTTATAATAAAATATAATACTTTGTCTTCCAAAAAAACAATAACATAAAAACCTCCTTTCTTATTAATTGGTGAGCCAACCTACTACTGTTGAAAAAAAACAGCATAGATACATACATGACCATATTCCTCAAGGTCTCCTTTTCCTTCCTCCAGTGTAACAAAATTCCCTGCTGGCGTCCTGTGTAAAGATAATCGGCCCTTTTTGGACCTTTTGTTGGGATCAGCAACTGGGTCCTTGAAGACATTAATCTGAAATCCAAAATAAGAAAGTTAGAGAAATAGAAGACTAATCATCAGAAATATCTAAACACTCCCTTACAAGAAAGCATATACATAATTTACATTTAAGTTTTAAGAACTTAATAGGTGTAACTGAACCAATCCACATCTGGCTTTTAGAAACGTTTAACACTTTAACCTGTTTTGAAGGACAGTCATTTGTAATAAAGAAAAAGTATGGGCTGGGCGCGGTGGCTCAAGCCTGTAATCCCAGCACTTTGGGAGGCCGAGATGGGCGGATCACGAGGTCAGGAGATCGAGACCATCCTGGCTAACATGGTGAAACTCCGTCTCTACTAAAAAAATACAAAAAACTAGCCAGGCGAGGTGGTGGGCGCCTGTAGTCCCAGCTACTCGGGAGGCTGAGGCAGGAGAATGGCATAAACCCGGGAGGCGGAGCTTGCAGTGAGCTGAGATCCGGCCACTGCACTCCAGCCCGGGCGACAGAGCGAGACTCCGTCTCCTTTTTGCCACTGAAGAACACCTAATACTCCATTTGTAGGAAGTCTGTGAGCATTCTAACACGCGACCCTTAAGGTATCTCTTTTTATATTACAAGCTGCCTTTAAACTGATAGTAAGCAAAGCACGTACATGCTGTTGAAAAAAAGCCCAACTATACCAACTATGCCAAAACCACACACACAATCTTTGGAGAGGGAACAAGAATATTACTAAGGTAAAGGCTTTCCTATTTCATGATGTATCCCTCTTTTGGTACTTTTTACTTTTGCCTTGTTATTGTCAGAAGCAAAAGACTTAGAGAACCTGAGGAGAGCAGAGTGTTTCTGCATCAGAAAGGCAGGCAGCAAAGCAACAGAAACGAGGCAATGGAACTAGCAGCAACAAATGAGTCAATCCCAGCACTCTCCAAAGAAAGTTGAAAGAGTAAAGCAGGGAATCAACTCAGGTGTTCTCAATTCTTAGCATCCTCCTGCCTCTGTCCCTTGCTCTATAGAATCTCCAGCTCTCAACACGTTACAAAGAAGCGAGGGGGTGGTTGTTCAGTTGCCTAGCTGTTCTATGGCTACTAGAATATGACTGTGGTGTAACAATCCAAACCTCATCTTCTACCTTCCTAAAACCGTTTGGTCAGTGATTATATACTTCCTTGTCTTTAATATATGATGGCTAGGTAAGCTGATGTTCCCAAATATTACTTTTTGATCCAAAGGTATAAACGGAGGCAGTGGGAAATGACTGACCTGTATTATCTCTCGTAAATGTTTTTCCTTATTGGTCTTCCTTTTTCCGAATCTGTCTCCTTAGGTCTGTTATTACCTAGTATCTCCCTTCTCCTTGTTTCTGAGTTAAAGTCAGCAATACCCAACAACATATTAACAGTCCAGGGCCACATCAATCTTTGACAATTGCACTCAATAACCATATTCTACCTAGATATATAAGGAAGGTACTAACACAGAAGTAATTAAAAGGTGACATACCCCAAGGCCATTAGTTACAACGTAACTACACTTGAAGGAACAATTCAAGAGATCTCTTGTTAACTTCTGTAGCAAAGCTCCACCAGAACCGAAGGAAACATTTTCAATACTCCACTTTTTTTGTTTCATGCCTTCTACAATCTAGAAGATTAAAACAAAACAAAAACAAAACCTTAATTTGGAAGAGAATGTAGATTATTTTCAAAGGACAATACTGATGAAGCATCCAAGAGCTGTTTTATAACACAGTTAATAAACAGATAATTATAGCCTGCATTTTGTTTTTAAAGACCCACCCACCCCCAAAAGATGGATATGTGTGGAAGAAGAGGATTTCATTGATAGTTTCTGAATCTGTATTGCTGTCACTGTGGTTCTGGTAGGATTCAGGGAGTGAAGGAAATGAGAGAAAGTGAGAAGAAAATAGCTATAAATATCTAAGACTACTTGAGCCAACTTCTCTCATTCACCTCTTTAAGTTATTGTCCAGATGTCAGCAACAAAAGCAATGGGAGCCAATTTACTGGACTCTAGGAATGACTGTAATCATCACAAATAAGTCACAATACACCAGATGATTACACGTCATATATAATGGAACACGTAAGAATCAAAAGATATTGGTGGCAGCAGAGTATAAAATACTTCTCCTATATAACAGTTGATATACTGGTAGAGTCATTATGGCTGGTGTACCAGTGCCAGAAACAAAATTATGGACAGATGCTCTGGGTGTTAAGATTTATTACTGTATCATTTTTGGGAGAATGATTAGTTATCAACCAGCTAGACAGACCTGTATGAACAGTTCTAAAAGAGTTCTTTCAAGGGACATACAACTTTAAAGATGTGTTTATTACCAATGTCATTTGTATTTCTTTCACCAAAGTCGAGTTTATTTACCTAGCACTTGCCTTCTTATTTAACATATTCAATCAGTTTGATGATAGAATGTGGCAAGTGAAGTTTGGTAACCATTTATTTCATGAGAATAGTCGAACAGGAAGTAACTGGAAAGGCTGGCACTGTTTTAGCTAAACAGAACTTTCAGAAGTTATTAGAAAATCTTAACAGCCTCATGTGTATCAGTTACCACATTCTCACCAAATAGTCTCAATTTGACTTTTTTTTTTCAACACTGCAAAGGAAAAAACCCAACAAATCCCAAGCAACTTCATTTTTTAAACAAATCTACATTTAGAAATACAACTTTCTTTTTAAATGCCAACCATCTAATTTGAATCAAGATGAATCTAGAAGAATCAAGATGAAAACATATAAAACTTATTTAAAAGTGATTCCTTTAGGATGTACACAAATCCAGTCTCATGTCTTTATTGTACCTGAACCTAAAGGTACCCAAGGCCCCTGAATTTAGGTTTTCCTTTAAATTTGTGAACAAAGTGAATTTCAATACAGAATAAATGCAAAGAGTAGAACAGAAAAGGGGAAGAAAGGGAAACAGGTAGATGGAGGGTAAGGTAAAATATAGAGAAAATAGTTTCTGACCTGTCACCTCATTTTAGATATGCTTCAGAGGCAAAAACAAAATGAGGAAATAACAAAGAAAAGTATCGTCTAATACCATATCACTGTATTTCAGGCTAAGTTTCTTTACCAAAAGTTTGAAAATTTAGACAATTTGGAGTTAAAGTGAATTCTGAGTCTGGGAAGAAAAACATTTAATACATGTGAGACTTGCAAGAAAGCTTCCTCTTGCCAACTCTGAGAATGCAATACTATGTTAACGTTTTAATAAATCACTCGAATAGAGGTTTCAATGATACCCAAGAAGACTGAATCCATAACTGAAACACAATAGAAAAAGAAGATAGACACTCTGTATTTTGTCCAACACGAGAGATTTTTATTTTCCTAAATAAGCAGTTTCATTTTGGTACACAGTACAAAGTGAAAACCTAGAGCAGGGTTACACTGTAAACCTCATGGGATGTCACAGGGGTGACAGGCTGGGTAGCAAAGTCCAAGAGTGAGGCTGAAAGTCAAAGAAGAAAGTAATTGTTCCAAATAAAGCAGATTTTTCATTTTATCAAAACTACAGCATCTAATTTAGTGTATGTATAGAGCAAAACTGAGTTCTTTTTCCTGCTTCTAAGAGCATATTTTTCATACCAATGTAAAGAAATTACAAGTGCAGATGTTCCCAAACATACAATGGTTCAACTTAACAATGGTGGAAAAGTGATTTGCATTCAGTGGAACATCAATAAATTACTTGAGATATTCAACACTTTACTATAAAATAGGTTTTGTGTTAGATGACTGCTCAACTGTAAGCTAGTAAGTGTTCTGAGCACCTGTAGGGTAAGCGAGGCTTAACTACAAGGTCTGGTAGGTTAGGAATAATAAATGCATTTTCCACTTAATATTTTCAACCTAAAAATGGGTTTATTGAGATGCAACCCCATGCTAACTTGAGAGGAACATCTGTATTATCCTTTAGGTACACCTATAGGCCCAGCTTTTTTTTTCTTTTAAAGACATTTTTCTGGCCAGGCGCGGTGGCTCATGCCTGTAATCCCAGCACTTTGGGAGACTGAGACGGGCAGATCACCTGAGGTCAGCAGTTCGAGACCAGCCTGGCTAACATGGTGAAACCCCTTTTCTACTAAAAATACAAAAAATTATGGGCGTGGTGGCACACGCCTGTAATCCTAGCCACCGGAGAAGCAGAGGTTGCAGTGAGCCGAGATCGTGCCATTGCACTCCAGCTTGGGCAACAAGAGTGAACTACGTCTCGAGGCTGAGGCAGGAGAATGGCATAAACCCGGGAGGCAGAGCTTGCAGTGAGCTGAGATCCGGCCACTGCACTCCAGCCCGGGCGACAGAGCGAGACTCCGTCTCAAAAAAAAAAAAAAAAAAAAACATTTTCCTTCCTGAGTACATCTGCATTAACACAAAACGATTCAATGCCCTATTTGTTCTGTTTAAGTTTCACTAATGCCAAAGAGTATTTATCTCAATATTTAATTCTTGTTTATGTAGTTTTTATTCATGTACAGTTTTGGGCTGATTCTCAACTACAAAGATGCACATACAGGCTGGGAATGGTGGCTCACGCCTGTAATCTCAGCACTTTCGGAGGCTTGAGTCAAGGAGATTTTGAGGCCAGCCTGGGAAACAGCGAGACCCCCATCTCTACAAAACATAATACTTCTCACTCCCAAATCAATCTTTGGAAAACTATAATTAGGTACTGACCTTACTCTACCACCACCAAACTCTTTCAAACAGAAAAAAACCTGTGTTTCATAGCTGTAGATACCATCTGAGATTGGTATACATCAAAATGTCAGTGGTTTCTGAATGTAGACGGCCTACATTATGTTAGTGATATTCTACAGAGTATTTTAGATGTTATGATGAAATTATGGCTCTTAAGAACCTTATTTAGTAAACGAGGCAAAAATTTTAAGACAATACAGACATACTTTGAAAATACTGTGGGCTTGCTTCCAGACCACTGCAATAAAGCAAGTCAGGGGAATTTTTTGGTTTCCTCCTGCATATAAAATTTATGTTTACACTACATTGTAGTCTATTAAGTGTGCAATAGCATTATGTCTTAAAAATGCTTTATTGCTAAATAATGCTAATGGTCACTTGAGCCTGAGTCATCTTTTTGTTGGTGCAGGCCCTTGCACTGTTGATGGCTGCTGACTGATCAGGGTTGCTGAAGGTTGGGGTGGCTGTGGCAATGTCTTAAAATGACAACAATGAAGTCTGTCGCATCAATTGACTCTTCCGATCACAAAAGATTTATCTGTAGCATGCAATGCTGTTTGGTATAATAGCATTCACCCACACAAGAACTTCTTTCAAAATTGGAGTGCATCCTCTCAAATCTTGCTTTGGTTTTATCAACCAATTTTATTGATATTCGAAGTCCTTTGTTGTCATTTCAACGATGTTATAGCATCTCTGCTAGAAGTAGATTTCATCTCGAGAAATCACTTTCTTTCTCCATCCATATGAAGCAAATCCTTATCTGCTCAAATTTAATCATAAGACTGCAGCAATTCAGTCATACCTTCAGGGTCCACTTCTAATTCTAGTTATCTAGCTATTTCTACCACATTTGTAGTTACTTCCTCCACTGAAGTCTTGAAGTCAAATCAAGACTCAGTTATCCGTGAGGGTTAGAATCAATTTCTTCCAAATTCCTGTTAATGCTGACATTTTAACATCCTCCCATGAAGCATAATGTTCTTAAATGGCATCTAGAATGGTGAATCCTTTTCAGCTATACACTTAAGAATATATTTCTTCTTTTTTCCTTTTTTTCTGAGATGGAGTTTCGCTCTGTTGCCCAGGCTGGAGTGCAGTGGCATGATCTTGGTACACTGCAGCCTTCGCCTCCCGGGTTCAGGCAATTCTCTTGCCTCAGCGTCCTGAGTAGCTGGAATTACAGGCACGCATCGCCCCGCCCGGCTAATTTTTGTATTTTTAGTAGAGACGGGGTTTCACTGTGTTGGCCAGGAATGGTTTTGATCTCCAGACCTCGTGATCTGCCCGCCTCGGCCTCCCAAAGTGTTGGGATTACAGGCGTGAGCCACCACACCCGGCCAAGAATATATGTCCTAAATAATAACATTTGAAATTACTCTTTGATGGACAGGCTGTCGAATGGATGTTGTGTTAGCAGGCATGAAAAACAACATTAACCTCTTTGTACATCTCCATCAGATCTTAGATGTCATCTGCAATAATATTTTGAAAGCAATTTTTTTTTTTTTTTTTTCCTGAGCAGTGGGTCCAAACAGTGGGCTTAAAATATTCAGTACACTATGATGTAAACAGACATGCTGTCATCCAGGCTTTGTTGTTCCATTTATAAAGCACAGGCAGGGTAGATTCAGCAAATTCTAAGGGTCCTAGGATTTTCAGAATGATAAATGAGCACTGTCTTCCACTTAAAGTGACCAGCTGCATTATCCACTAATGAGAGTTAGCGTGTCCTTTCAAAGCAGGCGTTGACTCTTCCTCTCTAGTTATGAAAGTCCTAGATGGCACCTTCTTCCAATGGAAGGCTGTTTCCTCTACATTGACAATCTATTTAGTGTAGCCACCTGCATCAATGATTTTAGCTAGATCTTCTGGGTAACTTGCAGCAGCTTCTACATCAGCACTTGCTGCTTCATTCTGCACTCATGTTACAGAGATGGCTTCTTTCCCTAAATCACAGGAACCAACCTCTGCTAGCTTCCAATTTTTCTTCTGCAGCTTCATCACCTCTCTTAGCCTTCACAGAATTGAAATGAGGGCCTTGCTCTGCATTAGGCTTTGGCCTAAGGAAATGTTGTGGCTGGTTTGATCTTCTATTCAGACCACTCAAACTTTCTCCCTGTCAGCAATAAAGCTGTTTCACTTTCTTATTCATATGTTTAGTGGAGTAGCACTTCCATTTTTCTTCAAGAACTTTTCCTTTGCATACAAAACTTGGCTTACCGTTTGCCTTAAGAGGCCTATTCTAGCTTTCAACATGCCTTCCTCACTAAACTTAATCATTTCTAGGTTTTGATTTAAAATGAGAGGGATGTAACTTTTCCATTCACTTGAACACTCAGAGGCCATTGTGGGGTTATTAATTGACCTAATGTAAATAGGTTGTGTCTCAGGGCATAGGCAGACTTGAAGTGAGCAGAGAGAGACAGGGATGGTAACTGGTGAAGGAGTCACAACACACACCGTATTTATCAATTAAGTTCACTGTCTTTTCTGGGTGTGCTCTGTGGTGCCCTAGAACAATTACAGTAGTAACATCGAAGATCACTAATCACAGATCACCATAACAGATATAATGACAAAGTCTGAAATATTGTGAGAATTTACCAGTAAGTGTCACACAGACACGAAGTGAACACATGTTGGAAAAATAGCACCAACAGACTTGCTCAACACAGGGTTGCCACAACCTTCAATTCGTAAAAAATGCAACGTTTGCAAAGCACAATAAAATGAGGTATGCCTGCATAACACTTACACTATTTGGCTAAAACTAATAGTGATGACAGTCAATACTTAATTTCGAAGAGGTGACAGCTATTCTATAATTTCTGAAAAAGCACCCATTAGTATGAGTTTTACAGATTTGTGAAGCTCCGGTCTATGAAAACTCACACCTATGCCAGCAGAGTCAAGGTTTGGTTTTATATTCCAAGGAATATTTCTTGACTGACATTTTCTTGTTTCACAGTGATACTTCTTTAGATTCATCATTCAGGGTGGCCAATGACAACTGGAAGAGTAAGTATGGCTTGGCTGGCACTTCTGTATTTTAAACTATTATTTCTAAACTTTAAGCAATGCACAGAGATTTATACCAACATAAACACAAAGACTTAAAATTGTATTTATATTGTGCTCTTTATCCAACAAATATAAACAACCTTAATTATAAGAATTGCCTTATTGAAACTTTTAATACAAAACACATACCTCTTGTAAGGTATTAATATCTACTCCATCCCCTTGAATAACTCTAAGATAAGGTGGCAGCAACTTGTAGCCCTTTGAGTTCTCAGTAACAGGAAACTTCTTACCTAAAATCTCTAAAACCTATATGGAAAAATATACATGCAACATAAATAACTAAAGCTGAAAACAAGTATAAGAGCTTTTCAAAGTTAAATGATTTTGCTTTGATAATTGAGAATATAAAAAGTAACTATTTAAAAAATTTTATAACACTATGTATATGCCTTCTAAAATTTTGTCCAAACCCTTTAAAGTACATTAAAACAAGCATGTTATTTCCTATGAAGTGAATTCACATCATAAAGTGGCTCAAAACAAGTTTTCCCCTTAGACCTTTCAAATTATACGGATTCAAGAAAAAAAAAAATCCTTAATATTAGATTAAGTACATTTTAAAGAAATATATAAAGCATTATTTAACAAACTCATGATTACACTTTTGATTTGGATTTATTCTGCTTGTGCCCAATGACTTTGGTTTTTGTCTAATGTAACTCCAACATGAATCCAGTTCGATCACAAAGTTCAGAGAAACTGTGATAGGCAGACACAGCATCTAGAACCCAGTCTCTTAAGTTCTCCTTTGCTCTGAAAGCCAAACTGCACAATACGCAAACCATCTTACTAACTACTAAAAGTTTTGTACACCAATTTAAAATTTCTCAGAAAGCTTGGTCAGATAAACAAAAGAGTAAATACTGACATTCTCTTCCCACAACAATCATTTCCTTTTCCTAAATAAACTGATTAAAGATTCTAACAATGAGAAAATTCCAGATTGATGAAATCAGTTTCTTATAACTAGCTGTGTACATTTTTTATGAGGTAACAGTAAAAATATGAAACCTGTCAAGTTTGCTAAAACCAAATATTGCAGGCTAAGACAAGACTTTCAGATTGGCCTATCATTTAATAGAGTAAGAAAAGACCTCCTTAATTCTGTGTCTCCCTTTCTTAAGGGGTAAGTACTCTATCATTAAGTATCAAACAGTGTGGTCAAGTAGCAAGGCTGCAGCCGAAAGACCTATGCTGGATATCTGGCTCCTTATCTTCCATGTTGTGTGACCTTGAGCAAGTTACTTTAACCTTTCTAAGCCTCTGTTTTTTCTTCTATAACAGAGACAGTAATATTTATCATTGCGTTTTTTTGTAGAGATTAAATGGCACATCTTAGGTAAAGCACCTAAAATATTTTTCTAGTAGGCATCAAATAAGCCTGCTATTACTTTTGAAGAAGATAAACTAAGTCCTTGAACATTAACAACAAAAGCAACATTGCTACATTATGAATCAACAGTATTTCTAAAGAACCTCCACTTGAAGAATATTTTGAATTATTTTATTCCACATCACCCTGTTCCTATTTCTTTTGTGCTAACAACTTCAATGGTCTAGCAGTGACTTATGCTGAAAAAGAAAGAAACTGCAAATAAGTTTGGTGCCCAAATCATAGGATTAAAATGGCAATGCTGTTAATTTTGCAGGTAAGCAGAAAAGAAAATATCTATTCAACTGTCGAACTGACAGTAAAATAATCCATAACTCTTGGTATCCTTCTGTGCTATTACTGTGTGACCTCAGGCAAATTTATTACTCTGTCTGGGCTGCAACTCTAAAACAAAGGGGATGGTCCAGACACCTCTGAAATTGTGTGTAAATGAAAAGTAGTGTTGATGCAACTGGGCTACACAGGCATTCTAATAATCAAGTTACATATGAAAATTTACCTTTAACACAGTGTCAAGAGGGTTTCCAGAATCAGGTCTGATTATTAGTGGTGCCTCTGTACTTCTCGATACAATTAAATGTCTTAGATCCTCACCCCATATTTTCTCACACGCATTATAAATGTCATAGCTATCGCTGACCACAGATACAGGCACTGACGAAAACTGTGTTACAATATGTTCAAAAGCATCTTTTCATGGTCTTTCCCCAAGCTGTTATGGTACTAGAAAACAAAATAAAAATACAGATTTACTTAGGCAGACACATGATCTATCCCTGAATCACCTTTAATCACATCTCATGTGTGCTATACCAAACCATCAACATCACAGAGAAGGTGAGTGACTTAGTTTAACGAATATACATCGTAAGGCAAATGAATATCTGGGTCAACCACACCTTACCCAGTTAGTTTTTAACACTGTAAGTAGCCTTACTCCTCTTCAACAGTTAAGTTTCTAACCTCTTATTTTCAACCAATTATCTGTGTGTATGTGTGTGTGTGTGTGTGTTTTTTGTATTCCTGAATCTACTCATTTAAAATCAGTCTAACTAAAAAGCACTTGCTGAGTGCCCTTTATACTATATGTCCAGATGTCAGAATGACTACATACTCCCATTATTTTGTTAGGCAATGAAAGCACCTGGCTCCCTTCTGTGAATTTTTGAAACTGTATACCAATAATAGTACATACATTTATTTTTTTTTCTTTCAAAATCTTATACTTAGAGGCAATTATTTATACTGTACCATACATACATATAGTCAACTACCTGTTATATCTTCAAATGGCTAGTAATAGGGGGTCATACATTTTGTTCATAGATTATCTACTATGAATTAATATATGCCTAGGGCATAAGAATTCAAATACTTAGTTTAAGTGAAACATAATTAAGATGGAAAATAAAGTATGAGAGTTTCTATTGGATAAGAATGGTTATAGTGATTTTTGCAATGTCCTTAATATCAGTTCTTTTTACAGGATAGATTCATATTTAATATGTAACCATAGATGGGTTTCGCTTATTTGAAATGCTTGGGACTGGAAGTATTCTGAATTTCAAATTTTTTCAGATTTTGGAATATGTGCATTATACTTATCAGTTAAGCATCCCCAGTTCTGAAATCTGAAATGCTCCAATGAGCATTTCCTTTGAGCAAAAAGTTTCAGATTTTGGGGCATTTTGGATTCGGGATGCTCAACCTGTGTAAATATTTGTTAATATACAATGTAAATAATTTTAAAAGATCTCCAACAACTTAATAATTTTGAAAATTACCACTGCATTATGCCAAGCAATTGGTCATTCTCCCTAATTTTCTAGTCTGTCTAATCTGTTCTCCTCAGGAAATAATAAAAATATAGCACATTCATTTATTATAAAGCCCAAGTAGGTATAAGTTTAACTTATAACTGTTTGAAGAGTCAGACTTTATGTCTGAAATTATCACTTTATACAATGTGTGTTTTTTTTTTTAAAGGACTAGAGTTATAACCTTTTCCCATACTGTCAGTGGTATACCTGGGGTAGTGCAGCATGTACATTTCAAGATTGTAAAGACTACTACCCAGAATCCAAAATTGAGAAAGAACCTGTTTATATAAAACTCATTAGTGAACAATTTTCTTAACAGCTACAGAGGCTGCCAGTAGCTATGTTGATTCTCTACTTCATGCATCTGTAGGCTAAATGAAAATTAAGATATGACTGAAGAGAAGCTCCTCTTCATATTCAGATCTGCAACCTTCCTCTTTAAAAAGGAGAGAATTAGGATCAATGAATACCAATACTGGAGAACTTTACAACGTATGAAGTAACTCCTACAGTTAAAGCGTCATTGCTTATAATGTTGTATCAATAAGTCATCTAACAATCTAGTTGTATCATATCTAGCAATTTTCCTGATGCTTTCTTTCTCTTGACTTCAATGACATCTCCCATGTTTCACCTTTTTTCCCCCTATTTCTATGGTTCCCTTTTCAGTCTTCCCCAGATGCTGTGCTCTCCTATTTCTATGGTTCCCTTTTCAGTCTTCCCCAGATGCTGTGCTCTCCTTCTTCAATCTAACATGTCAAATGGCAATATTTCTCATGGTTCTGACTTAGGCACTTGTCTTCTGTAACATCTTGTGTGGAACGCTCAAAAGCTTAAAAAAAAAAAAAAAAAAAAAAATCCCTGCATGAGGGTTTCCAGTATGTGTATCTTAGCCTCTGTTTTTCTTCCGGGCTTTGGATCTACTTTGTTAGATGGGATCTACTTTGTTAGATGGAAAGTTGAATATCTTCATCTCAGTGTCCCACAGACACTTGCTCTGGCACCCTCTGTCTAGTCCAATCATAACCTCTAGTAGTCTACTACAGTATTTGATATATGAAGATCATAAATAATCATCAATGAATTCTACCAATGCCATAAATCCTAATTTCAAGCACCAAATTAAATTCGATAACTTTCCAAAGTTTCAGAAAAAAAGCTTCTGTAATTAAGTATTTCTAGGTGCAGATTCGTCTATTAAGATACATATGATAATGGTACACCTCTAAATTTATAGAGTTCTCTATTTTAAAGTTATTTTAGATGTTAGCTCATTTATCATCAACGACCTTGTCATGCTGGAGATGTAAAACTTTAGCTCCTCCTTTTGTTTGGTTGGATGGAGGAAATGAAGAACAGAGAGATAAATGACTTGAGAGAGATAAGTGACTTGCCCAAGGCCACCCACTATGTCAGCCGGAAGGTAACCCAGATTTCCCAACTTTCAGTCCAGTCCTCTTTTTGCTGTACTATGCTGTTGTTTAAAAGACATTCTATTAAGAACATGTGAAGCATTTGTATATGTATACATTAAGGAGTCAAATTTTACAAATGCAATGAATATGAGACCATAAAATAAAATGGATTTTTATCCCATGCCCACATACAGTATCCTTTTCATTTTGACAAGAAAGTCTTGAAGAAGATAGCCCTAAAGAAGATATTATCTTTGTTCTCCTTATCATGATGTTACTACTTTGAAATAACCATCAATGAAGAGTCTAATATGTGCGTACTACATTAGATTTTTAAAAAGATGTATATACATCTAAGGTCAAACTAAAAATAACTCTTAGAACTTTTTGACACTCTTATTTTCCCAGTTTCCTAGTCTTGAAAGTTGTTTGTAAAAGGTTCAATAAGGCCTTACTAACACAATGCTCATAAACGTCAGCTGAATCTATTTTCTACTGAGTCCCAACTCAAATCACCAACTAAATCACTAACTTTGAGCAATTTTATCTCCCAAGCCATTGCTCATGTTTACCTATTTCTTTCCATTTATTTAGTACCTTAGTCTGGGCTTCATCACCTTAAGACTGTTGGAATAGCTTCCTATAAAGACTACCTTCTGGTTTTTCCTTTTTTCAATCCATAGGATAGATTCCTGCTATAAAAAAGTCCCAAAGATATTTATCTCATAACATCACGTCTTTGCTCAAATATCAGTGTCTGCTTCCATTTGAAAATGCCTAATTTAGAATAACCTAGCACGACATGCACATAGTTAACATTCCATGCCAAAATATGAGGGCCCTTTCTAACCTGAACCTGTCTTCTCGGTCTCCCCTATGCTCCCTACAAAATCTGTGTTTCAGCCCTTATTCTCTAAACACATTCACTCTCTTCTTATTCTTGCCCTTTCACCACAATGCTTGACACAAGATAAGCATGCAATAAATATTTACTCAGAGAATGAGTAAGTGCCCAATGTTGGCTATTAAATTTTACCAATCCTTCAAGAAGTGAAGATTTTGCATATTTCTATAAAAGCTTTCTTCATCCTGCTAGTGAAATATAATCCTTCCTTTCCTATAGGAATATGATTCTTCGTCTCCCTGCCTTGCAACACTACAGCATTTTAATTGTACCTTCTTCCAAGGAGTTAACCAACTGAGCAGACTATTACTAGTGTATTATTTTCATCCTGAGGATAGGGTCAGTTTTTTAAAAATATCCTTCTATCCCTTGTTGCATCCAGTAGACTGCCTTGCATGAACACCAGCCAACTAATACGCCTCAAATAGTAGTACCAATAAAGCTTAGCCTGATTCTAAACTCACTGCTGGTTTTAGCACTCTGCAATTTTAAGTATTAGCAGAACTTAAATACTCCCTAATGATTATAGTAAATAATTTTGTTATAAAAACCAGTGATAAGGTTTGACAAACATTTTAAAAACCTGATTTACTTTTAATAAAGTTAGCTGTAGGACCAGAGCAGCTGCAGTTTAGATTATAATTTCTTTCTTGGATAACTGGAGATGGTTTAGTGAGAGCAGACAAGGAAGCGTAAAAAGAATCTGAACACCCTTCCTTTCCTCAATAGGTCCTGCTTTCTCATCTACAACTGAAGATACTGTACAGATGACAATTTCTAGGGCAAATATAGATAAGGTCATGTAGGAGGACATGGAAAAAGCAAAAAGTGGCTGGTACTTACAGTGAGTGCTTCTAAATTTAACGAATAAAATCTATCTACATATAACAATACAGTCATTGAAAAAAATTCCTTAAAACTTCTATGGCAATATAAGTGTTGGAAAAAAGCTCTTATACTGCTTCTTCTAGGATGGATAAAATTTCTCTACCTCTCTAAGACTGTTTACACTTCTGTATAAATACTGAGTTTGGGTTGCTCAAGTTCATGAAGATTTATTGTAGGTACCTGGCTCTGCAGTTAAGTAAAATGTCACTGAGTTACACATACAAGAGTGAAAACATTAGTAGTTTTAGAAAACAAACAATTTTTTACCTGTGTTCTGCTGCTGGAACAGAATAGCCTGGAACAGGATCTTTCGTTCCATAATATTTTTTAATTAGAGCAATTCCTGCTACTGTATCTGTTCCTTTGAAGTTAACCAAATGAGCAGATGCTCCTATGCCAGCAGTCTGGAGAATCAATCATAAACCAAAATCCAAAAAAGAAAAAGAAAAACCCACATTAATAATAAGACCAGGATGCAGTCAACCACATTTAAGGTATATAGCATAGCTCCCATGAGAATCGTCTTTATTCTTAGGAAAGTATTTATCAGAGATAACAGTTCCTAATGACAAAGATTCAGTTTTTCCTAAATATTTAAAAAATCAACTATTATCTCCTCAAAGAGACCTAGTTAACAGTGTCCCACCCCCACTTTTCATCACTCTCTCTTCCCTCACCCTGCCTTGAGCTTCTTTATGGCATTATTTCACATCTGATATATTTATTATGTCTGTTTCTGTCTATCCATCTGTCCATCCATCTAATATATAAAGGACAGGGACATCTGTTGACGGACATATCCCATGTACCCTGAACATAGTAGTAGGTACTAAATACATATCTGTTGGTTGCACCTTTGGAATTTCAAAATGTGGCCTACTTAGAACCAAGATCAATCTCAGTAACATCCCCAAAAGTTTATAGTGGTACTCTAACCAACAATCCACACTACATTAAATGAGGTTGGTTTCAGTTACTTACCTCTTGGGAAGAGACTCCTCTGTAGCCAAAATCATGTAACTTGTATTCCAGACCATCTAAGTTACCAGAAGTTTCTAACAAATATTTGGCCAATATTTTCTTCTGCTCTCTAGAATTTGTGGCCACTGTGATTGGATACCAGGACTGAACAAGAATAGTCTGTAGTAACAAAATTAACCACAAATATTAAGACATAAAATATTGCATTCTTTCTGAGGAAAATCCTAGCTTTTTTTTTTTTTTGGAGGTATGTCCTGAACTTCCATACTATTAACTAGACACACAACTGCACAGTAGGATGCCTGCTGTGTGCATTCCAGATATAGTACATAGCTCAGCTCTCAAATCAGCAACAAAGAAGATAAGCACACCAGGCCCACATAGCAGAGAACTTCACATTACCAAGTTTCTATACAAAGCTCCAAAGAAGCAAATAATATTTTGAAAGACTATGTGATAAAAGGAAAAATTTTTTAAAAGTTTCATTCTGTCATGGATCAACAGTTTATAAAGTACACTGAAACTTGGATGTTGAGGCAATGTCAAATTGCCCCAAGTTTCTAAATGCTTACTCTTCATTTCTGTACTTAATGCGGACTTGGATCAAACAGGGCATGGACCAGCATTGGTCCGTGGACTGCATTTTGATTAGTATTAGTCTAAAGAAGTTGTTCATTTACTCCTCGAGGTAGTCTCAGATCTAATTTTTCCCTTGGATTCAATATGACAACTAAATCATATACTTGAGGCACTTTAGCTTACTACTGGAAAATTCTGTTTACTGAGTTATGCTTTATGTGCTTAGCTTTTATAAGTATTTGATAAAATACTTATGTAAGTTACAGGAAACACTTCTGCATATGTTGTATAATCAAGGTCACTGTCTACTTTGTAATTCAGTGACTATTAAGTTCCCAAATGAGAAAAATGAAAGAATTGCTGGGTTCCTACTTTCCGATAAGAACAGTTTCTTGATTTCCCCTTTTTTCTTGGTTGTCAGGAAGCTCCACAGAAAAGTCTGTCTAATCGCAGCAACCATAATAATTATCATGGGTTAGAAATTCACTTCTTCATTCTAAGATCATAATTTTCCATTTTCATTTTATAAACCAGATAGTATGTCATTAGAAGTCATTAGAAGCAGCTTCAAATCTGTTTGAAAAGACTGCAAGATGTCTGTGCCTGAACCAAAAAAGATATTTATTAATTAAATTTTACAAAGCAAGTTTTTAACTGAAACCACTAAGTGATACATAAATAGAAACAAAAAGGCCAGGCGCGGTGGCTCAAGCAACTTTGGGAGGCCGAGACGGGCGGATCACGAGGTCATGGAGATCGAGACCATCCTGGCTTTAACACGGTGAAACCCCGTCTCTACTAAAAAATAACAAAAAACTACCCGGGCGAGGTGGGCGGGCGCTTGTAGTCCCAGCTACTCAAGGGAGCTGAGGCAGGAGAAAGGCATAAACCCGGAGCGGAGCTCAGTGAAGCTGAGATCCGGCCACATGCAACTCCCAGCCTGTGACAAGACAAGAATCCGCTCAAAAAAAAAAAAAACACAAAAGATTAACCTTGAACTTGCCAATCTAGTCACCTTTTTAAAAAACCCTGTAGCATTAGACTCCTGCGACTGATTAAATATGGCCTTTGCAGCTCTTCTCATCAAGAGATGGAATCTACTTTCTTATCTCTTGATTCTGTGCTGCCCTTATGATTGGCTTTTGACGAACAGAATGTGGAGAAAGTCATGTGTGACTCCCAAGTCCCAGTTTCAAGATGTTTTGCAGCTTCTACTCTCATTCTCTTAGAACCCCAAGACTACCATGCTCTGAAGAAGCCTCTTATGGAGTGAGACCTGGTAGTCCCAGCTATCTGAGCTGAGGCCCCAGACACGGGAATGAGGCCATTAGACTGTCCAGCCCTGGCTGAACCCTTAGCTAAATGCACACGCGTAAGTCTAAGCAAGACCAACAGACGACCATCCAGTCAACCACAGAATCAGGAGAAATAACAGTTGTTTTAAGCCATTAAGTTTTGGGGTAGTTTGTTACACAATAGAAAATTGGTATAATTCTTAAACTCTATAACCAATCACCTCCAACATCTGACCATTCTGCTTCTGAAACTACTCTTTCAATTCCACTGCCAAGGCCCATGATTATCCTACCTTTAATCTTTAGCCTCTCTACTTATTCCTCATATTGCCACTGGTTATCATTCTAAAACAAGTTTTTTGTTTTTTTTTCTTCAGGTTGCATCTTTCCTTAAAAGTCTTTAACAGTCATCTACTGTCCATGGGGCGGGGGTGGAGTTGATTCATACAGAATTTGAGAATCTTCCAGAATCTTGCCTTGTTTACCATCTAAAGGTTTATCTCCTACATTTTTCACTTTTATGCTGCAGTCCCCATAGGACTATTTGTCATTCTAAGAACACTGTGCCTTCTCCTTATTAAAAGCTTATTTTCCATTTCATGATTCCTTTAGACAGAATTACCTATTTTCTGCTGCCAACTTGCACTAATTCTTAATGATATTAGTGGTTAGTTCAGAATGAATCGTCACCTCTCCCTCAAAGGCCCTTTAAGTGAGACATCTTACTCTAACTTCTGTGCCCAGCATTTTTTTGGGTACACAGCTGGTACTTAATCAATATTTACTTGTTGAATTTAAGTCAATCAGCTCTTACATTTAATTCAACTCAAATACTGATATTATCTAGGAGTATGAGAAAGATATAAAACATAATGTGAAAAACTCTAGTTGAGTTATAAAGGTAGAAGATTGACCTTACCCCTCGAAAAATGCCAGGGAAGGAGAGAAATAACTATGAGACACAGTGATCCTTCACATCACCGTTTCCTTTCCATAGTCCAACAAAATCAGCTTAAATTATACTCTTAATAAAATCACTCCCCTTTTAAAAAGATCACTGTAGGTGTAAGCAAGGGAAAAAAAGGCAAGTTAGTTTGGGTTAATCCAAGGTCTAATAAAGTAGGCCTTGTTGGAAACTTCCAAAATAGCAATTTGCCCACACAAATCAAAATTATTAGTTGAAACTAAGACTAAAGGAAGTAAACCTGTAAATTTCCTTCCAGAAGTGTTTATTACAATGCTACCATGCAGGATGCAGGATAAAGGCTTTAAAGAATGAGAAATGGGATGGTACAGCAGAAAGGACACTGCACCTACTCTATTCACCAGTCCATCTCTCAGGACTCAATTTCCCCATCTGTGAAATGACATTTGGTCAGTATAATCGTTTTTAAAATCAACTTTCCTTTTCTTAATAGTAGAAAGGTCTTGTTTTGCTTTTTGGTGGAAGAAACGGGTAAGTTTAGCTCACTATGCTGGTTCCTCAGACCCCTTGTAAGCCTGAGACACCTCTGCAGAACTCCTAGATGCTCTTAAAATTGTTATGAAATGTGAGAGGACTAAGGTTTCTTCTGGCACCAATATTGAAATAAAGCAACTCAATTTCAGTATTTTAGAATTCTGTGTGCTAACAGGTGAATAACAATCAATAGTTATTAATAACTGAAAATACAGTGGGAAAGAAAACTGAAAGAAATACTATTTAGTCCTTTTACTGAAAATGTTTTAAATCAAGATTTTCAAATTTGTAAATAACAAGTTTGTTGGGGATAGGAACAGATTTCAAATACAAGGTGGTAAACTTAAGGTTGGGGATTGATAAGAGTAGGATGAATTTCCTCTGTCCCCACAAGAGATGCAAAATATCTATGAAGAAGTCTATTCTGGAGATCTGATATGCAGAATAAACACATTTAAAAAAATAGGATCTGTCAGAAACTACAATAAGGGATAGACAGTATCAGACTGTAAGTTTTTATGCTTCAGCTATAAATGCCTATTTAGGACGGAAATAACTTAATATATATTAGTATAAAAAAGGTAAACTCAATATAAATTGTTTCAGGTTATAAGCAAATAAAAGCAAGGGTCTATGTACTTCTAAAAAAACAGTATCAAACAGTCCTATATTAGATTTATGTTTAATAACTTTTAAAAATATTTATATATTTGGTAAACTGCTTTAAAATAATTGATTTTTTTTTTTT